>NC_136059.1:811116825-811594325 GCF_964261635.1 Lissotriton helveticus | reverse complement strand
TAGTAGAAACTGTACTCACAAATTATTTCTTTAAGATATAGTTGTAGCAATATTATTTTCGAGATATTGTGTTGGTGTCCAGCAGAAAACAAAAGTTCTTATACCAACTCAAGTTAAGACGCCATTTGACACTGGTAACAATTTTAATAATTCTAATGGATTTTCTTCCATTGCAGGTGATTATGTTCATAAATACATATGCTGTTGTAATTAGTCAGTTGGAATTTCACCTAAAGAGTGAATCTGTTGTTCAGGCTTTTCAAGATATCAAACCACGAGGAACTGGCAGCAACCTAAATTATGTAGCAAACGCTGCTTCATAATTAAGAGAGCAGTGCTATACCAAATAGCTGAAGAAAACCTTACATGAGGTACCTGTGAGTAGTTAGTCATCTCTCAACATTATTACAAGTGAAGTATGAATGCACAGGTTACCGGTGACGCTTGGAAGGGGTACATTGTCTACTGCATGCTACATCTCTAGAAGGACACTTGGAAATTCTCATTTGATTGTACGATTGTAGGCTACCTCATTTCTCAGTGAGAAATGAGGTAGCCTAGAAGCGAACAATCAAAATCATGTCTGATTTAATTTCAAAGCCCTATAATAAAATGTTCATATACAAAATATTATATGGAAAAACTGGATAAAAAAGGAACAATCTCTTATAAGACCATCACCATAGAAGGTTTAATCATTCTCTTTTACAATTGCTTTGAAAAATATGCCCAGTGCTTCAAGTTTCACAAAATTCGAGGTAGCTAAAGCTCTTATTCTTTCTTGACTTCATTATTACAATTCAGTTAACCTTGGATTTACTCCCAAAGTTCTGGGCCGCCTAAAACGAATCCTGAAGGCAGCAGTGCGAATTCTTCTCCAAAATTTTCACATTTCAGCTTCCAAAATCTCAGTACATTGGTTACGCATTCAAAAACGTACTTGTTTCAAAACTTAGGGTCTAAGGGCCATATGCATGAACACATTTTCCCATAGACACAGAATGGGAAAAACCCTTTGATGCATCTGGCCAATAGCCCCTATTACCACAGGGACGTCACTTTCAGTGACCCTATTTACAAGGCGGTGTTAAGCCACTTAACATAGATTAACACTGCCTTGTAAATAAGGCTTTGTTTCACGCTACACTTAGCATGAAAGGGGTGGGCAATGGGTGTTGCAGTGGACATTCCACCGCAACACCCATTGATTTTGATACTTCCCCCAATTTACAAAGCGTGGCTCAATGGTTAGAGTGGCAGACCCTGATGCAGAGGTCTGGCCCGAGACCAGGGTTCAATTCCGGTCTCGGCGGATCTTGGGCTCATAATTCCTCGGACCTGATATCTCGCCTCGGTGCCTACTCTAAGCATGGGTCCCACGCTGCAACTCTGGGCAATAGCTTGCTTAGTCTCCACAACGGCCCCCTACAGCACTAGGGATTGCTGTTTGAACCTTGGGGGTGCCCAGGAGAGGACATTTCACGGGGAAAAACGAGGAAGGGTTCCCTAGCGGTATGAGTACAGCGTGAGGACACTCAGGAGTATCAGTGCGCTTTACAAGTACGGCTACATTTACATTTACATTTACATTTACATAAATAGGAGGCAGCACCAAAATTAAGACCAGGGAAGACCTGGTCTTAACATGGTAAAACGAGGAGAAATACTTTATTCCTCCTCGTTTTTGCTGTTTCTATTTGTGAAACAGCAAATTGCCATGAATGATTTGTTTATGTGCTGGAAGGTATTCCTTTACATTCTGGATTGTTTATGTGCAGGAAAGGACACCTTCCTGTACATAAACAATCATTCCCTCTATGAAGGCAACCTTGCACTATCGTGCAAGGGAGCCTGCATGGCAGCTGGATTTATTTCTAGCGCAGATGAGGTGCAGGGTTGCACTGTGTTACAGCCGTGGCCCGTGGAGGGAGTTACAATGCGGCAGGAAGGCGGGGTGGGGCAGCGTGGGGGGGGGGTGCTAAAAACCAGAATATGGACAAATGGAGGTAAGTAAACAATTTAATAAATAAAACGAATTTCTTAGTGCGCCCCTCATCACAAAATGCGATGCAGTGCATTCTACGAAATTCGTTTTATTAATTAAATTGTTTACTTACCTCTAATTGTTCATATTCTGGTTTTAGCACCCCCCACCCTGCCCCTCCCCCGCCCCGCCTTCCTGCCCCACCGTAACTCCCTCCACGGGCCGTGGTTGCTGTTTTATTGTAAATACGGCAAGTCCCTGTGTTTCTAAAGCGACGGAGCTTGGTGGTAGCAATTTTGGAGCTAACACACGCTCTGCCACTTTCTTATACATATACCCCTTAGTGGCTTACTTATCGGGTAAAGCACAACTCTGAGGCAATTTACTTATGATGGGAGATTTCTAACCACTGCCCACCGGAGACCTCAGATCTGCCACACACTCCTTGCTTCAGGTACCAAGGTTTCGCCCCTCAAGAGTAGGCGGACGCTCATTCTCCACTTAGCACTAAAACATGGAGGTCTCTGTCTTTATATCTCTGCAGGATCCCCTCATTACTCCTCCTGGAAAGCAATCAAGATTTGTTCGTTCTCAAATGACGAATAATTAGCGACATCTGTTTTAGTGCATTAATGTCTGTCTACTTATTTGTTTCCAAGAGCATGAGGGTATCCAGCTGGGTGATTGTCACACTATATAAAAACTATTAAAAGAATATAACATTTTAGTTAAAGGGCCCTGCTGCAGGTCATGATGTGAGGCTAGAAACTGTGAAGAAATTAAAACCCATCTGAATGAAACAGTGGGGAGTGTAGTGCTGATGAAAAGTAATTCCTTCTGAAGTCTACATAGTTCTCTGTCCTAAACTGGAAATAAAACAGCAGATTAAATGGAGAGTGAGGTTCATATTTGCCATGATATTAAACTTTTCAGTGTCATTCTGGCTCTTAAGTTATTGTTGCCACTGAAATGCCCTTACATTTTTTTCACAAATCATTGTTTTTTTTCTCAAACAATGGAGTGCACTTTGCTTATCCAAGTCAAGAGGTGCTTTGAATATACTGGATTGTCAATGATGGCATCTTGTTTCAATTTTGTATAAACACCTTCATGTAAAAAGATCGTGGCAGATATTCGCAGAAGAAGGGCCTGATAATTTATCTTTCATTGTGTAAAACAAAGGTGTTCTAATTTGGGGAAAGCTATGGTTCAAAAATGTGGATAATTATTCTAGAAAACATGGATGAAAGAAAACGACCTGTGTGTGACATTTTGGTAAAAATGTTTGGCTTGTTCATCATTTTGTTAACCGCATGCGCGCTAGCGGTTTTCCCACTGCGCGCTGCGATTCGCAAAAACCCGCGTTACGTGACGAGCTCAGCTCGTCATCCGCGTAGGGCAGGTTACGCCCATGACGAGCTGAGCTCGTCATCAGCCCCGAAGGGGTTAAAGATGGGTGTATTCCAGAGTTTTGACTATAGCAGAGATTAGAAAATTCAACTGCTGGCCTTAGACCACGTGCTGTAATTAACAAAGTGTACATGAAAATACAAAGTAGTCAGAAAGTGTTAAGCCCTCTTATTGAAATGATATTAGGTGATAACAACACAGTCGAACTTTCCTGACATAATGTATAAAAAGCATTGTTAAAGCCAATAATGTGATACTGGCTGCCAACCTTTTGGCTTTGTCAATTATTTTTTCTTGTTATGGTTTTAATAAAACGTTATCAATAAGGGGACTGCTGGGCCCTTATCAATATAGAAAACAAAATGCGCAACAGCAAAAACAATCTTTGGTTTCCAAAAGCACATTGCCACAGTAGTCTCTAGCACTGAAGGGAACTACTTTTTGTGCTGATGTACACCTAATGAAAGAACAGCACTCGGAGTGAAGTTAGCCTGTGGCGGAACTAAGCTCACCCATTGCCCATTCTGTATGCTTCAGAAGGTGGAAAAAATGTGAATGACAGCGAATCAGACCAATGGAAGAAGAAGACTAGTGATCCAGCGGGATACCAACCTGCGGATATCTATCGCTATATGCTCATCTGGGCCCATACACACATTCACTCATATAGGTCAGTGGACACCTCTGGGGATCAAGTTCATAGGGCTAAATATGTAAGTTCATTTATTTATCTATTTCTCCTCTCTTTACTGATCGGAAACCCTTTCTTAACTAATGGATCTATTTTAGTTAATTAGGATTTGATGATTATGACATAGGTCTCATATACCTGATTTTCTATTTGAATACCCACAGACTCAAAAATATTTTAAATGTTTATCTAAATTAATCATGAGCAAACTAATTTACAGTATTAACTCCATCATTCAGAGGAAGTAAGATCGATTTATCAAATTGGACTATGATTCCACAATAACGAGTGCCTCAGGAAAGAGAGGATAGAAAGAGAAAGCACATTGACACAATACACTGATTTATAATTACATAGGATGGTGTGAAAATTAGACCCCTCTGGTCAAGAGCTAATGGGCCCCTTAGAAAGTTCAGGTGACAGGTACTCCGAGACCGGATAGGACAGGATAGATGACCTCTTCTGGATTCGACGCCTGCATCTCACCCCTCTCTGGTACTAACTTCCTCCTAGATTCTTCAGCGAACTTCTTCTAATTTCTATTACCTCCTCGACTCTTCCGTGATCTTCTAATTCAATTTCTTGAAATTCTAAGTTTGTTTCTTCAGGTATTCGATCAGCATTCGGACAGCATCTCAATCTCTCAGCACTCTAGCTGTGACTGCACCTTACTAATCTGACTAACTACCTCAATTATACCATTCTAATGGCATGTACCACCCCCAAATGTTTCAACTTTATGAAACTCCTATTTCTGATTGGATAAGGTTGAGAGGATGATCATCACACCATACCAAGTTTTAATATTTTCTTATGTTCTATTGTTCAAGTTTCCGCCCATTAATTTGTTCTCCCAAGCTTTATTTCCCACCCATATCAGCAAATATATCGACAACATTGTATACATTTTTCACAGTTGTCCATTGAATCTTCAGGATGTGCAGCTGGTTCTGAGGACCCGTGAGGAGAATGTCCTTGGTCGGGTCCCAAGACTTGAGCTTACCACTTCCGAGTTGTCTCTTGGTGCATGCCCCAAGACCCACGTGGGTGGCAGACCTTAACATCTCTTAGGAGGCCCTAATACGAACTAATAGAGAGTTCAAAAGACAAAGTACTAGAATAAAAAATAAATGAATTCACTGTATACCACCTTTACTGTAATCCTATCTACTTATTAAGACTATTTATGCATTAGCACTTAGTATATATCTTGTTTTAGTTTCAGCAAAGCATATGCTTAGCACATGAGCTTTCAAGCGGCCATATTAAATGCTAGTGCACAGAAGCAGAGTTTTCCCTCTAATCGTTAAGCCATCATGCAGCTGACTCATGTGCAGTTCAAATTCTCGCATTAGCAGCCACTTTAAAACACACTAGGGTTATTTGTGAGTAGAACACATAGGCAAGCTTCCCCCTTTCTAGTAAATATGGAATGTCTAGTAAAATTTGTATTACAAACATTATTAATACTTTGTTACAGGATTATAGTAGAGGATTGTTTCCGAGCAAGTCTCTTTTATATGAGTCCTTGCTCCATTAATCCCCTCTCTGATGGCATTTATGCTATCACAAATTACTTATACCTAACCAAATGCCAACTTTAGCACATCTTAAATCACTTCCCTGTCTTTTCAATTTCTACTTTATCTTTCATGTTTTTCATCTTCTTATACAATTCTCCTTTTATCTCTTCAAGTTTGATCTCTTTACCATTCCTTTCCTTTCTTTGTTTGTTTACTTCGTACTTTCTTCTCTTTCTGCAACATTTGCACCATATCATTATAACTAAAGCTATTGTTGTTATTCCAAGGGCAGGTAATACTATTTGAGCTACATCTCCTTTACCTAAGTTAGCAAACCATGGTCCTATTGAGGTTAGACTATTTGTTAGTTTCTTCCATACACCGTCAACTTCCAGTAGTTTCAAGTCTTCTTCCAATTTCTTAATTTTTTTAATATACCCTCCAATTTCTACACTTTTATCAAGAATATATGTGCAACAATGTTGCACTTTCAGCATTTTACAGACTCCACCCTCTTTTGCCAATAATATATCAAGGGCAAGTCAATTTTGCAAAACCATTGATCTGATCCCAACCATTTCAGTATTGATCATGAGAAACCCTCCTTCAATGTGAGTCGATAAACGATCAACTATGGTCGATAACTGACAAATTTTTCTTGAATTCAGAATTACTCCCACTGAAGGTATCAATGCACTAAATATATCACCTACTATTTCAGAAAAACTTGTTCTTCTATTGCGAATTAGTTCTTTACTGCTTTCATTGCTTCCAGTGATTCTTTTCACATGATAAACTTTTGGGAATATTATTCCGAAATAGCAACTCACGTACCATCTTGCAGGTTGCTTGAAATAAGCTACCCCGGGGCAGGGGGGGTCTGTGAGGCCCCCCCACATAATTGCAATTTGCCCTAGGGACCCCAGTTGTGAGGGCAGTGTTTTGAATAGAGTCGCTGGGTTGGCCAGGCCCTGGAGGCATTTCTTTTTTTTAAAGGAGGGAGGTGCACAGAGCTCTGAAGACCATGACCTCCTCAGAGCTTTATTTGTAAAAAAAAAAAAAGGAGGGGGTGCATTGCCCCCCTACTGAGGCTTTATAAGCCACAGAGACAACTGCCTCCCCAGAGCTAAAGAAACATTGATGGGGGCATGCATCCCCTGAGCCCCGGGGTCCACCACCTCCCTGGGGCTAAATAACACAATGGGGGACCCGTGGCCCTCCTGGCCCCCACTGCCCCTGCGGATCATCACCTCCCTAGTGACAAATATTTTCAAAAAAATGGGAGGGAGCCCGTGAACAAGAAAGGAGGGGGGCCATGTAGCCTCCTTCCTGGAGCCATACATGACCCTGAGGACTGCCAACCCCAGGGACTGCTCCTGCTATGTCCCAGTGTGCCCACCACCGGGACATAGCTGTTTGCTTTTGCTTTGCGGGAGCTTTGACAGCTTCTGCCAAGCGCAAGCAAACAATATGGGAGCTGTCAAAGTGCTCCTGTCTGCTAGAGGTAGATATTTCATCTCTTTCCCTGCCTGCAGACATGTGGGCATGGAAAGATATGAAACGATTGGACCTGCCTTTCCAGCAGCTCCCTCCAAGCAGCAGCAATGCAGGCTCTGGCAAGAGGCGGGAGCAGGCTGCGATCGCAGGTGCCATGAGGCTCCCCCCATGGACCCCATGCTGCACGCTGGGTAGCCAAGACAACCAGGAGATATGGTAGGCTCCAGGAAATGGGGTACCCAGTGCCAAAATCGGCCAGGGAGGGGGTTGCATGGCTCCCCTTCCCTGTTAAAAATATATACATGTTAAGACTGCGCCCCGGTGATGTGGTCTCTGGGGCCAAAAGTGGCCTGGAAAGGGATAGTACGTGGCCGGCAGCCCCCATTTATTTATGCCCAGGCCACAAGGGATGGGTCCCCGGGGCCGAAATCAGCCACAGAAGGGGAGCTGCGTGCCCCTTTAAAAAATATATTGAGTTTAAGGACAGGCCTCGGGGGGATAGGTTCTCTGGGGCCAAATCAGCCAGTGTAGAGGGTCCACTCAGTACCCCATTAACGATATATACATTTTAAGGCAAGGGCCCAGGGGATGGGTTCCCTGGGGTTGAAATTGGTCCAAGGGGGGGTGATGTGCAGTCACCCTCCCTCGCTCTATTGTGGCTGGGCCCTGGGGATGCATGCACTCCTGGACCTACTCTCATGCATACTTTCACACACCCATTCAGAGACTCACACATCTACTTAGCCACCAATGCACCCACTCAAAGACCCACTCGAAGACTCATGCACCCACTCACAAACCCACTCAGCAACTCATGCACTCAATCACAGACCGACTGAGACACTCAGACACCCACAAACAGACCCACTCAGAGACTCATGTATGGTCTCACAGACTCACTCAGAGACTCATGCACCCACTCACAGTCATACGCAGCCACTCAGCCACCCACTCACAGACTCACTCAGAGAGTCATGCATACAACTACTCAGAGACTGCTGCAACCACTCAGTCGCTCATGCACTAACTCACAGACTGACTCACACACTCATGGAGATACTCGCAAACCCACACAGACACTGTCACACCTACTCACAGACCTACTCAGACACTCACTCAGACACATGCCCCCACTCATATACTCACATACCCACTCACAGACCCATTCAGACACTCATGTACCCACTCACACACCCAGTGAGACACTAATGCAGCCACTCCCAGACCCATAGAGACCCTCACACACCCACTTACAATCCCACTGACTTTATTGTTTGGAAATTAAAAAACATAGAAATTGACTGAAAAAAACAAATGTTGCAGGGATGTGATAGTTAGTGTCAGATTCACTTGTACGAAACCAGTGACATTCAGCAGTTATGGTCAGCTAACCTAGCTATAACTTGATTAGGCCTGGGCGGTAAATTCCGTTCCGCTTGCGGAATTTGCAGAATTTGGGTAATTTCGCGTTCTGCGGACAACGCGAAATTGTCAAAAATTCTCTGTTCAGCAGCTTCGTGGAATTTTTTGCTCGTTCGCGTTCTCACAATGCATGTTCGTGAGATATTTCCCCCCGAGCAGGCAAACAGAGATCACAAACAGGAAATACCATAGCGAACAAGCAATTTCTGTGTGTTAGTGGAGTTTTCTTACCCTTTTGCGGAGTTTTGCGTAGCGCGA
The DNA here is from genome assembly GCF_964261635.1 of Lissotriton helveticus. Lineage (NCBI taxonomy): Eukaryota > Metazoa > Chordata > Amphibia > Caudata > Salamandridae > Lissotriton > Lissotriton helveticus. The sequence continues at coordinate 811,585,540 of NC_136059.1, read as the reverse complement.
TATGCAAATTCCGCCCACCCCTAAACTTAATGCACCGCTTATGACCTCACATATTATATCACTCATGACCTGCTCAGTGACATCACTGACGACATCTAAAATGACATCACTACTGACATCTGCCACAGAAGCACTCACACCCCTACACAACCTCTCATACACCCACTCACACACCCACACAATCACTCACATACCCATTCACAGACCCATACAAGTACTCACACATCCACATACTCATCCATATAGCCACTCAAACACCCATGCACTCATGCATGCAGCCATTCACACACCTACTTATTCACCCATAAAGCCATTCACACACCCACTCACACACCCATACATTGTCTAAACACAGCCACTCACTCACCCATGCAAGTACTCACACACTCATTCCCACAACCATTACATAGTCATTCACACATCTATACAAGCATTCGCACATCCACTCACTCACCCATACATCCATTCACACTGACACTTACTCTACAATACAGCGACTAACACACCCATTCACTTAACCAAACACACACACACACAGCCACTCACTTAACCATACAGCCACTTACACAGCCAGTCACTCACTCATACAACCTTCAAATAGTCAATTACACACCCATTCACCCACCTGTATAACCACTCACACAACATGGATACACACAGCCACTTACCTATTTATGTTAGGAGTAGTATAACCCATTAGCATTATACCTAGTATACTATTGTTACTTTCATAGTACTTTGCTATATGTGTTTAACACTTATAAATGTCTGGAAAAGACTCACACTTACTGGATGATGTCATCAGAGATGTCATAATCTATGTCATTTGAGATATCATGGGTGATGTCACTGAGTGTGCCATGAGTGATTTAATTAGTGTGGTCATAAGCAGTGCACTGCAGGGTTGTAACTGCTTAATTTCACTTGTTTTATATGAGTGAAATCTGAGCCTAACTATAATGTCACGAGAAGGAATGCACAAGAAAAGAATGTCCTGCAGTATTCTCGCAGTCTGACCTGCTAAGAAAGATCTCTATTTTGCCATTGCGACAACGATGTCTAAAAGGTAAATTCCATGACTCATGTACATATCCCTCTCCTAGAGCTTTATATCTGCCTACTTGATGGTATTGCAAGCAATATTGAAAGTGGAATGTCGATACCGAGAAATAAACCTGTGGATTATCCAATCCACGGAAGGTATTTCTGCAACTGTATATGGTCAATTCTCTAGCTTCTATATGTGTAACATAATGTATGTGCCAACATTCCTTGCCATGATTTGCTGCTGTTTTGAGAGATTTAAGGTGCAAAAGAGCTTGTAGTAGTATTAAGGTGTTGCCATGGTATATGAACTGATCGGACTGCCTGCAAAGTCCAGCGTAATAACATAATTGAGCTAAGGTGTGACTGCCCATGTTGAAAAGAGGGCATTTTTTCTGCACAATGTCTATCGCAGATGACACAATGTTATCAAGAGAGTATCTCCTAGTGGATGAATTAGTTATACCATTATCTAAACTGCAAGAGCCCTTTCTAATTTTACTCTGTCAATTTCATGTAGTCTCTCAGTTGCCTCCTTCTGGAAAACATTCTAAACTGCGTTGTATATTGCATACAAGAAGCACTTTTTACGTGGTTTTTGAGGACCTAGTAAAAATTCCTGTAGCCCATTGTCATAAAAAAAAGGGACAAGAGTTGCTTCACCTAGGACAATATTGAGGTTTTTAGCCAATCAAGGCACTACTTCTCAACACTGTAAGTTGTTACTACTACTGAGTGCTGTGTCTGAACATAACATGGGTCGGGCTTGCTGATCATAATCCCCCCAGTGTGACCCAGGAAATGTGTATGACATCCGTTAATTTTTAAGGGCCACCCTTCCGCCTGATTGGTCCCTGAAAAATTGTGTGAACCATTGCAAAGCATAGTGTCTAAATGTTATCTCCATGAAATTTGTGAACCGTTGCTAAATTCCTTAACCATGCAAATGTGGGAATTTATTTATTTATTTATTTGAGGAATTTCTAGAGCACACTATCACCTAACAGGCATCTTGGCGCTAGTAACACGGCAACCATAATGACGGGGAGGAGGCATAGAAAGAAAAAAACAGATCTAGTTCTTAGGAAATAACCAAGTTTTTAATTTCTTTCTGAAAGGAAGAAGATCATCATGTTGTCTGAGTGCAATAGGTAGAGTATTCCACAACCTGGCCGCAGCGACCCCAAATGATCTATCAAGGGAGGTTTTTTTTAGCAACGGCGTTACCACCGCCTGCTTCCATTGGCGTGGCACCACCCCATCTGCATGAGACTGATTGCAGATCTTACATAGTGGTGGAAAGAGTTCTGCCCCGAACTCCTTCCATATTTTACAAGGCAGTGGGTCCAGAGGAGAGCCAGACACAATACTGTCTGCTATCTTATAAAAATCCTCAATCTGTAAAAGGGGAAATTCCGAGAGTGCCCCCAGGGCAACCTCTACCGTACTGTCATTCTCTGCCATCTCACCCAGGTCTTTAGTGAGGGGTAGCTGCTCGTTCACTACTTTCAACGGAGAGGATGTCTTCTCCAACTCCTCAATGATATTAGCGACTTTATCGCGGAAAAAGTCGGCCAGACTATCACAAAGCCTCTGGGATGGCAGGAATTCATTTTTACAGCATTCAGGTTTGGTCAGGCTGTTAAGGATTTTAAAGATACAACGAGAGCTGTTCGAGGCCCTAAGAATCTTAGAAGCGAAGAAATCAGCCTTCGCTCTCTTGATGACCTTTCTATAATCCACAATCTTTGCTCTCCAGGCCAGTTTGTCCTCCACTAGATATTTCTGCCTCCAAGTTCTCTCGGCCCGGTTGCACTCAAGCTTTAGTTTTTTCAGCTCCTCACCAAACCAGGGGGCAGAAGGTCTCCCCCTGCTCTGAAATGCCTTGAGGGGCACAAGGGCGTCCAGGGTCGACTTAATCTCTTTACAGAGAGCGTTGTAGTTCTCCTCCACCTGGGCCTCAGACAGGAGGCAGTTATGACAGTTAGACAGAGGAATGTTAAATGTATTCAAATCTTTTATCTTAGCCAAGCCAAGACATGATGTCTGTTGCACTGTTTTGTTCAGGAAAGCATTTGATATGGTATTTGGCATGCTCTGAATAGTGCCTCATTCCCATTACTCTGCAAATCTTTAGTTCTCCAAACTGATTTCAACTCAACTGTGTCCTTCCAAAAGTGAAACCTTTGTGTGGGTAATTGGAAAAGAAAAGATTCAGGGTATGTCAGCTTTGTGTTAGGTAGCGTATTTTTCTTTGCTGGTGATGGTGCAAACTTATAGAAATAAGACATGACCAGAGAAATATGAAAAAGTCTGTGCAAACATATGTGAGCTATCCTGTTGTGGTGCAGGGCAGTGTTCCCATTACATATAATTAAATATTGCACGTTGAGTACTTGCGTTATGCAAGAAGTGACCATCATAATGCTGAACAGTACATTTCATCATAGTTAGAAATCCTTCATACATTCTACAGAGTTAAAAACTGTGGAATATTCAAGATCTTTCAGCACTGCATGCACTATATCAATGCCAAAATCATCAGAGACAGTACTGGGTGTGGTAAAATCATGTAAAGATATGCAAAACATATGGAATTTGAAAAAGTTCAGGAGGACCAAATATGTCATGTAGTACTCTTTTCCACACAATTCTATTAGGAACCAGAACAGCGGAAATGTTCACCTCAGAAAGGTCTCTTTGCACTTTGTGTGATGAAGGATGGGACATTTTACAACATGGCGGTCGCTCTGTCAGGAGCTCCATTAAAATAGCATATTATCTGTTGGTCACCGCTGTTTCCTGGGAACAACTGAGCTATGATGCAGGACATCTGAGCTGTGACGAGGTTTCGACAGACCCCCCAGATGATATGGAGCCATAGTTCTGGGACGTACCTATCCATGCAGTTGTCTGTGGCCTGCCCCTCGGTCTTCCTTACAGGGCCTGAAGGAGCCTGGGCAAACCCCAATGGAGACTGATATTGTGGCTGTTGGACCGGCCTTGAACGAACAAGACTGGAACTGCTGTATGAGACTCGGGGAAACAGGGCCTGCACTGTCCGCCCTTGAACCATGATCTAGTCTTGTGCATGGTAGCAGTGGATGAATGAGCCACACAGCATTCCTGGGGTCGAGCGACTGGCCTTGACTGGTACTGGGGTCATCCCACTTGGTGACCCCTACCCATCTCTGGACAGGGCTTGTTCCCTCCAGACAACCACAAATTCCCCGGAGGATAGCTTTGCTGTGCGGAGGTCCAAGGACATTGACGGGAGCTCTGGCAGCCTGCCTATGAGTTGTGACCACAACAGTTAACAGGATGTTTGTGTGTTACTCACGCTTGGTCAGCTTTTGGGTCCCAGAGATGCCTCTTTTTGGCCCACCATTATGGCAAAAGATCAGCTGATCACTGCGGCCTCCCAGCAGAAGATGAACAGATACACCAAACAGCAGGCCCCCATGGGGCTACAGAAGTGGAGGGGGCTTCTTTGTCGGGAGAGACCCTCAGACCTCGTCTATCCTCAGTGCCATTCAGGACCACAAGGCCACTATGGAAGGCAGGATGGGGGAACTTAACATGCACCTGCTATTTTGTTTTGCCAGAACTTTCACAATACCATGCAAGGTATGACCGAGGTGGAAGGCAGGGTGTCGGACAGTGAAAATACACTCAAATTGCAGATGGATTGCCTTGCCACCCTGCAACGCCTGGTGAGTTTGCTGAGTCAACGGCTGGGGATGTGGAGGGGTGGTCTTGTAGGAACAATCTCAGTGTGGTGGTCATACCGGAGGGGGCATAGGGCTATGCCCCAATGAAATTCATGTCCAACTGGTTGACCAGGTGGATGGCCAAGGACGTGGCCTCATGCTGCTTCATTGTAGAAAGGGCTCATAGAGTACTGCTCCCCAAACTATTGGTTGGAACATGTCCCATACCATTTTTTGTGAGCATACTCAACAATGCAGACAGGGATGCAGTCCTTAGGGTAATATGCAGGGCCACCTAGCTGAATTTTCAATCCTCTCCAGTGATGATCTTCCCGGACTACATCCTAAAGGTACAACAACATCACCGGTCCTTTCAGGAAGCTAATCAAAAAATGAAGGCCATGGGACTCAAATATATGCTCTTGTTTTTGGCCCAGCAGAAGGTTCTTTATCATGAGAAAAGCCTTTTCTTGAACTCTCCTGAGACTGTATGGAAGTGGGTGGAAGAGAGACCACCAAGACACCTAGCAGTAGATTCTTACCCCGTGAGAGGGAGGGAGCACCAGAGAGAAGGCGACTGCCCAACACAAGAATGGCATACCACCTTTGTTCAAAGAATAAGGGACGTAGGGCCCAGTTATTGGGTCCTGAGCACGCTACAGAAACCTCACCTACAGTGGGGGAAAACCACTTGATTTGGTCCGGTGCTGATCTTCCCTCCAGGCACCTCTTGATCCACTGTGACATTCTCTGGGGGAAGTTCTTTTTGTTTTGAAGTGAGGCACACATGTTTGTACTGGTCTGATTTGCTGGTTTGGTCTATGCTACCTTAGACCAGGACACTCAAATCGTTTTGAGTTGTGATTAGTCCTTTTGGGGGGAAGGGATTTGGATGGCTGAGACAATGTGCGTCACACAATAGCCCTGTTGGCTTCTGTCCCTAGTCACACCACAAGATGTACTTTTAGTTTCTGAAGTATGGGGTGGTTGTTGCTGGAGGGAGAAGACATCGGGGTGTTGTTTTTGATAATATTTCCTTTTCAGGTGCTGAAGGTGAGCGTAGGTGTAGGCACACATGACTCATAGACGATGATATGATCACATGCAGGGGTTATGGCTGAGTGGGGTACATTTTCCATCCTGTTGTGGAACATTAATGGGATGTTGGGAAAGATCAAACGGGGAGTGGTGCTCTGATTTGATTTGATTTATATATTTTTTAAGTGCAGCTATCACTCTGAAAGGAGCATCCTGGCGCTATGCGGGTGAGAGCAAGGAGAGCCAGGTGGGCATGTAATGTGTCTCAGTTTATATAAGTTAAGAACAGAATGCATCAGTGGACCCAAGGATCCAAGTCTTCAAGGTTTTCCTGAATTGGGTTTCTGATTCCATCAGCCTTAGTTGTGTAGGCGTGAGGTTCCATGCTCTGGTTCCTAGGAATGCCAGGGAATTTCCTCCTTTAGTTTTGAACCTAAAGTCAGGAGGTTTCAAAAGGTTTGCTGAGGAGGATCTAGGTGTCCTGGTAGTGGTGTAGGGAGTGATTCTGACCACTAAGTATTTGGGTCCTAAAGGCAGCGCTGAGGTCCAACGCAGATATTGTGATACTCCAGGAAACCCACCTCTTGGGTAATAAGTGTCCATTTATGGCATGCATAGGTATATCATTCTTATTTTCTATGGGGCTACCAGGGCATGGCCATATTGGTTAGGGCGTGGATCACCACAACCTGAATGATGCACAGCTGCTGACATAATTGTCTTATCCGCTCTTAAGCTCTCTTTAATTATATAAGTCTAAATGTTATCTGTGTGTAATCACAACTTTAGAGCCGTTTTAAACATGAAAATTCATAAAAAGAACTCAAAAAGTATGATCAACATGAATACAAAACAAGAGTCTTTTATCAGATTCATAAATATGTATTCCAATTTCAAAAGAGAAACAAGACTGTTACATTCTTTATAAGAAAACTCAAAATTCATTCCCGATGCCTTTTGGGTTAAATAGAAACCCTTCATCAAGGGATATAAGATGAACAATGATATACAAACAAATCAATGAATGTTTCTTGAGGTCCACCGACTGGAGCTACAACAAAAACCAAGCAAGAATCATGTATTGAGAGAGTAAGTTGTTTTCATGACAAAAATGATGAAAATAGAATTTGCACTCAAAAGAGTTAGTAACAGGGGAAGGTAATCAAAAAGAAACAAAGTGAGAAGGAAAATTACTAGTGTGTGTCTAGAAAGACATAAAGAAAAGATTGTAGTCTGTGCCTCCAGTGTTTCAAAGTGCTATAGTTCAAACAATATGTGACATCATGTGCTTCTAGTGTAAAATTGCTTACCCTTGTTTTATTTCTCATGGACTGTGTTACCATTTGCAAACGCCAATTGCTAAAAATAAAACAGGACAACTGTCTGTATCCATACTGTAAACGTCTACAGATCCTTGATCTTCCACACCAATGTATAGTGCACTAATCTTACCCGTCACGGACAGAAAAACGGGGTTCTCAGAAATGCTTCAAACTTGATCACAGCGTTTTAATCAGCGGCTGTCAAAATATATTCTACAATGTAAGCGAACAAAATTCGTGAGATTAAGCTCAACCCACCCAACCTGCGGGAAAGAAACCACCATACCTACTCAGGCTTACCATCAAAGAAAGCCTCCTGAATCCTCCGATAATTCTACAAAAGACGCCAAGGTGTACGCGATGTGCGCTACCGACATAAACGGCCAAACTCACTTAATTTAAACCACCCGCGTACAGCAGAATAGAAAACGGTCTATTAGGCTGTCCTGTCATGTTGCAAATGTCGGTGCCATTTTAAAACGGCACCCGCCAAATTTATCATGATGGAAATAGGACCTAAGAGCTTTTCAAAGTGCGGTAAACTTTATTGATACGTGCTTACACGCTGTAACCTTACATCTACCAAGAACTGTAACCACTGCCCTATTTTTTGTGCAAGTGTCACCTGCTCCATACTCAATTTAAAATTAATGTGCTGCTGCATATAAAGTGAAAGAGTGAACCTGAAGGCATTGTAAAGTCAACCGCTGCCATCTTAATGTGAGAGCTACCAACCTGCATAACTCTTACATCAATCTGAATATATTACACAAAAACCGATGTTCTGAAACTGAAATCCTCTTGACCCGTACCTATGTAATCATGCCTAAACCATGCCTATTGACCTACTATACTGTAAGTCTACCTGAGCCTTGTCAAGTGTTACAAAAATGTTGCTATGCTTTCAAATTGAAAGCCAAATGTTCGGGTGCTGAGCATATTGCCCATTTATGCAGTGGACCTATGAATGTATGCAAAATCAAGGAGGTTAGAAACAAAGAAAGAACGAAAGAAGAAACAACGTGAAAAATATGTGGAAATTTACAAGTGCAAATTCTGTACAGTCACAACCTTCTTGCCATTACATATTTTCATAACGTAAAACACTATACAAAAACACAATAATTCGTAGCGCTCATTTAGCCCCAGAGAGGTCACTGTACTTAAGTATTTTATATAGTATGTATCCCTACATGCTAGGGCCGTGTTAATGTCTATACCACTCATGATAGTATGTGCTGCATTTGCCCAATGTACTGCTAAAGAAGAATTAGGATTTTTGTTTCTGATTCTGCTTTTATGCTCTACTATTCTGGCCTTGATTTAGCGGCTCGTTCTGCCTACGTACACTAGTCCGCAAGGGCATTTGATGGCATAAACTACCCCTTCCGTGTTACAGTCAGATATATGATGAAGTTTGATTTTTTGGCCTGTCCGAGGATGCGTAAAAATATCTCCCGGAATTACATTCCTGCACTGCCCACAGTTGTAGCACTTCCTCATACCTTTGTGTTTGGCTACTGTGGTAATCTTTCTATGTTTCAGAATCTCACTCAGGTTTTTGGGTCTGGTGTGTGCAAATAAAGGAAGATCTTGAAAAATTCCTACAAAGTCTGCTTCTTGCTCAATGATCTCCCAGCGTTTCCCTATGATGCGCTTTATTTGAGATGCTGTGCTGAATGTTTTAATACAAAAACCTCAAGATGTTGTAAGCTACGGTGGGTTTGAGTTAGCAGTTCTTCCCGTCTTTTGAGATGAACGCTTCGTTAAGCTTGCACCAGTACCTCTTTGGGATAGCCTCTGTCTGTATATCTCTCAAGTTGCTCCTTAATCAGGACTTGACGGGTCCTTGATATATCCCATAGGGACGCAGGGCTACATCCCTACACGTGAGCGCACGCTAAACTTGATTAAACTTCGAATACATAACCTTTACAGTCAGTTTAAACTGGTAGTAACATTTAGGTGTGCAGGCCCACCATCTTTAAATTCATACTGGTTAGGGGACATAACCCTTTGGTGGTATCGAAGAAATGACATGATAACTTGGGTCAGTGTGTTGCAGTAACGGGTTCCCTCTATGGGGATGTATGACGTTACAATGCAGTCTGTTACAACGCCTGCCTTTACAACGCGGTTTTTACATCGCAATCCATTACAACGCATAGTGCTTTTGGGTTTTGGATAGTAAATAGTTTAATTTACTATTCCAACTCCAGTCCCCGTGGACACTAGGGAAGGTTATTGGATAGTAAATTAACCTATTCCCTATCCTAGAGCGCCCCACAGCGCAATGTGTTGTAATAGTTTGCGTTGTAATGACCGCGTTGTAATGGTAGTGCGTTGTAAAAGTTTCATTGTAAAGGTTGTTTACCCCTCTATGGCTGCCCTATCTCCCTGATCAGCGTATATGCCCCACTGCCCCTCTCTTCAGACTTCTTGATTAGACTGAGGGACCTCATATGGGAGTCGGCAGATGCCCCATTATTAATTGGAGGAGATTTTAATTGTGTGTGCGACATAAGCCTTGACCATTCTTTCACTTCTGCTGGAATGGGGCGTGGACCCACTCCCCTTGGGGCCTTCATGTCATACTGGAACCTGATAGATGTGTGGAGGGCACACCATCCCAGGGAGCGGGGCTTCACCTTCTAAGCTGGGGCACATCACTCATTCTCCCAACTGGACTACTTTTTCAGTCAGGGCCAGGAGGGCCAGAGAGACATGGATGTTCGGTTGTTGGCCAGGGGACTCTCCGACCACTTGCCAGTGGTGGTGAATCTGACGTGGGCCCCTGGGGAGGGAGACGTGATGGCATATAGACTGATGGTGTCTTCAGTAAAAGGATTTCAGGGAGCCTCGCCAAAACACATGCCAGCAATCCCTAACTGACAATACAGGTTCCCTATCACCCTACATTATGTTGTGGGAGGCTTATAAAGCCATAATGATGACTGATCATTAGCTACTCTAAGGGCCACTGAGACAGGGAACAGTGGAATGTTAGGGACCTTAAAGAGCGCATACTTGATATAGAGAGCCGGCATGCTGGATGATGGTTCCCGGATGAAGGGGAGTGAGTCCATTGTGAGCATGCTTGCAACATTACACTTGTATGGTGTGGATCCATTGAGCCCCCGTGCGGATTTACCTGAGGAGTGAGAGTCATTGGAGGCAGATGTTACGTGCGACGAGCTGTGTGCAGTCCTTGCCCAGCAGAAGGCTGGAAAAGCACCTGGTCACAATGGTTTCCCGGCCGAATTCTGGCACTTGGTGTGGCCGCAGAATGGCCCACTGCTTCTAGAGGCTTTTCCAAAGGCTGTGAAGGGGGCGAGTTGCCCCCTGATCTACAGACAGCAGAGATACATCAGATTCATATTACACGAAGAGAAGGACTCCTGATCTAATGAGCTGCCTTTTCTATCTGAAATGTGCACTGTATAATAATTAGAATTTCCATTGTACAAAGCAAGGAGATTGCAATTAGTTTCCCAAAACACATTAATGAGAGAAGCAAATTCTAATCAAAGAGGTTAGACAACAGCAAAATTACACAGCTTGATCATTTATATTTGCAAGCCTCTGTTTGGGCTGTGCTGATGGGAAGTAGCAGACTAATTCAGGGATTGCCTTATTTGCAGTAAAGTAATGAGTCTCAACTGTGCCCCCACTTTAATAAGAGCCATTGAGAGTCGCAAATACTAGTCCAGCCAAGTAATACATCATAACAAAAATTTAATGAGGAAAATTACCAAACCTCAAAGTGGCAAATATTTAAAAGAAATGAGAATGAACTGATCCTGATTAATCTTGAAGCCCATGTACCTTACGGCCCTGCCATCTATGAAACTGATTTTACCAAAACATAATTTTGATCGTAACTTTAGGAAGACATTTCAAATTTTATAAATTTAATTTATTAACATTCATACTTGAAATATGGAAGAAAATATAAATGTTAATACACATCCTGTTGAGAACACTTTCTGGATAAACAAAAAAAAACCTTGAAATAAAAGGTCCTTTCTCCTCATTCATCCATCAGCCTTGCATTGTTTGCATTAAATGTTATTAATTCCCTCACACTACTTCTACTTAGTGAGTCAGAAGCCATAACTGTGCAAGCGTCCCAAAACAGAAAAAATACACGTGTACTTGCAGCTCCGATCGTAATCAGCCACTGAATGAAAGGAAAAATATAACAAGTATTATAAAAAAAATAAAAAAATGAATCTGGCCTTTTGGCTTTGTCGATGCCTGTTTTGTTTTGTCATGGTTTTTGGGAAAATGTATTGTTGACTAAGCTATCTGCCCTTTATCAGTATAAATATATTTTGTTTATTTCAAAAAGGAAACACTGCTATGATAGTCTCTGGTGTTGAAGCAAGCTCTTTGTGTATGAAGAAAGCTATCACTCACAGTGAAGATAGCCAATAGCTGAAGTGGACTGATTGACCCATGCTGTATGCTTTAAAAGGCAGATGAAAAATGTGAAGTAGGCAACAACAGACAAGTGGATAAAGGTGGCTGGATGAAAGCCCCAATAAGTGCGTTATACAGATAGCCTATGTAAAATCGAAAGGTCTTGGTTAACGCCAGTCCTAAAAAGGCACAGGGGAACTGGATGAGGACTGTCTGGAAAAAAAATATATGTATCCATACTAATATTATAAAGAGAGAGCCCAAACCTTTGAGACGGGTAATCACAGTAACCACAGCACCAATCACAACACCCAATACAGCGTTGGAAAGGACAGTTGCAGCAGAAGGCCATAGGCTATGCAGACGGCCACCATATACATTTAAAAGGTAAAAGAACTGTGCCAGCAAAGTAGTCCCTTGTGGGCGTGTCTGCATTGTGCTGTGGCCGTGGGCTGGGGGTGACTAACGCTGGGGGCGTGTGGTACGGCCATCATATCGTGGGCTGTGGGCGTGTGCTGGGCGTGACAAACACTGGGGGCGTGTGACCGCCCTTCATGCCATGTGAGTCGTACATACAAGCGCCAATTACGTTGCTGCGCAGCATGAAGGGGCACGCTGGGGGCGTGACATGCTGGGGGTGTGAGAAACGCTGGGGGCTTGTGTCTGGCCTTCATGCCAAGTGAACGCAATAGCGCCGCATCAAGGGGCGCGCTGGGGGCCTGAGAAACCCTGGGGGCGTGTGCTACGTTCCGCCCTTCATGCCATGTGGGTCGTACATTAATCAGAAGATCGTCTGCTGTGGCCGTGTGCTGGGGGCATGACAAGCGCGTTCAGCTGGAGGCGTGGTAAGTAAGGTTACTGCAGCCTCTCCTGCGCGCGGTTACTGAACTCTCTCATTCAACCAAATTACATGCGCCTGCTACCATCAACCAGGGCTCTAGCCGGGCTCTGGCGGCAGATCAGTACACTAATTACACGCGCCTGATAACATCAACCAGGGCTGCAGCTGGGCCTCAAGCGGGGAAACACGCGCCTGCTAACATCAAACAGGCCTGCATCTGGGCCTCAAGTGGGGGAACACGCAAATGAGCGTGTCTGCGGGGACAATTACTGCAGCCTCTCCTACTCGCTGTCACTCAACTCTCTCATTAAAAGGATTTACCCACGGCTGAGAACTCTCTCATTCAACGACATTACACGCGCCTGCTAACATCAACCCGGGCTGTAGCCAGGCTCAGGCAGCGGATCACTACACCAATTACATGCGCCTGCTAATATCAACCAGGGCTGCAGCTGGGCCTTCTCCGTCCCGATTCTAATGAAACAAAAATTTTTGTCTACCGCGAGATTTTAAAATAAATTGCCCTTGCCAAATACACACATTACACACATTCTATTTCATACCCGGACAACGTCGGGATGGGCTGCTAGTATGTATATATTTATATAGATGTGTGTGTATATGGGTTTGTCCAAAGACTGACAAAGCACTCTCCATTTCAGTCATTTGTTTAATAAGGCAAGTACAATTCCGGTGCGCAATTCGTTTCATTCCATGCTTCCTCTCGAGTTTTAGACATCACGTCCTTGATCACTTGCCTTTTTAAAGAAATGACTAAAACACCAGTTGATCTGCTTTTCTTTTGCACCATATCATACGGTAGGAGTTTATGCTGCATGTGTTCTGCGTGTCCTTTTGTGTTACTTTTGTACTTTGTTCACTCATCATCATTGTACTTAATTCTTTACACTGCAATGGCATTTGAAGACAATTACAATCTCTCACAAACTGGGCTCTGACGGACAAACATTTTACTTTGAAAGTTGTAAACTTGCTTGCATTTGTGTCCATGAGCAGCATACATATCAAATGTTCTTGGAACAAAGCATTCGTGGGAACATCCAAATGTTCTAGGTAGTTGTGAATCGAGTCTGCAGACATAGGTTACCTGTTCACAGAAGCCATATTCAAGTACATAATTTACTATTACTTTATGTACTCCAAAAGGCAGTTCACAAAGCTCTGTCCGGAGATCTCAACTTCTCATATTTTTCCGGATTCAACCCTGCACTTAGGCGACTGTGTTTCAATAATACAAAAAGAGATTCAAACGCACCGCTGTCCCCGACACACCTCTTCACCAGTCTTAGGATACTGTGTTGTGTTGTTAATAGATCATTCTGCGTATAAATATTCTTTGACGCAATCAAACTGAAGTCACATCAGCAAGGCTTCCATAGACAGTGCTTTGAGTGAACAGACCACGGAAACAAAACAAAAGAGAAAAGAAAATTCAGCTCACGTTTAACTAAGTTTCCTTTGGATTAACTTGTAAGTGTGTACCACTACGGTTAAAGGCAACCTAAATTGTTAAAATATGTTAATAAAAAACCTTCAATAACACACATGGAATAATTTGTTCAACAACTAATTATCAACATGGAATTTATGGACATGGAGGTTTCTAATGGCTGTTTCTGATTACTATACTTCTCTGTATCCCACCGTGTCAATAAAACGCTTCAGTGCTTTTTTATTTATTTTTCCTCATATCTGTGTCCTGTCTTTTCGAATGCACTTATTGACCTATTATATAATTTGATATTGAGCATCAATGCTGGAATAATCTCTGATAAACAAGATGTCCCTGTAAATTTGCAATGGAAACATATTAAATCAACATTCTACTACCATCACATGTACAGTTTATTGTTACACCCAATTGAACATTGAACATATCCATGTGGCACTGCTTAAACTGCTTTTTAATGACTAATTCGAAACGGAGACCAACAATAACTTCAGACGTTTACCTTTTCCTAAAGCCTATTGAGCAAGCCAGCCTGGTCGTGCCTGGTTTTGGTTTTCTGGGGATTTAAAATATCTGTACTTTGAAGTATAATAGCTTGCTTTATACTACTAGAATGGAATGGCCTGCAAACTAATCTTCAAAGCTACAGTAGGAGCTCATTAAAAATATAGGGGCTGTTCACACCTAAGCTACAGGTTTGGTTTCACTATATAGACGTGCAGAAAATCGATACAGTAAGTTCAAACTTTCGCTAACTGCCACGAGGAGTCGATTTAATTTCATTTGCTATATAGTCTATAAATAATTAGACAATGTGCTGTATATTTTTCACCCATAGGATTTGTTGGTCCGTTCGTAAAAAAGTAAGATATGTAGATTAATTTAACAATTTTCCAGTAATGGGTGGGTGCAGATTGTTGTAGATTTTTCATTGATATGCACTGTGCTCGAGTAAAATAAGATGCACCAATGAATCCACATTCTTCAAGGGGTAAATGTAGGTGCATCATTTCTGGAAACCTTATGAACATGAAAACTCATTGTCTTCTCAATCCTTGTATTTCAGCTTGTTAGTGGTCAAATTAACTTGAGTGCCACATGTTGTGATTGTATCAAAAACACAAGCCTACTTTTAAATTTAACTCTAACAATGATTAAAAAAAGTTAATGAAATACAACGAATTTCGATGCGAGCACTGCATTGTAACTAAATTCGTTTTATTTATTTATATGTTTACTTACCTGTTTTTGGCCATATTCTGTAGTTTACTACCCCCCACCCCCCACCAAACGTCACCGCCCGGCAGCACTCCCACCACCCACTGCTACTGTTTTTCTGCTGAACATGGGCCTAGAATCCAGCAACACGTTTCCGGGAAATGCAACCATTTGCTGTAAATCAGAAGCCTTATTTACTGCGTCTTCCAGAATGCTGTGGAAGAACTGGTGCTGACTTGCTGGCAGTCTGTTCCATCCCCTTTGATTATTAACCTCCCCTGGAAGACAGTTGTGGAAATGATGCCCTGGCAAGCATACGAATGGTGCATTGCCCTTTGTAATTCAAGTGGATCATAAACCACTCTCAAACTCACCAATGAGTGCAGAACCACTTTCCCTTACAAAGCTGCAAACCTTTGCCGATGCTTTGTCTTTGCCGATGCTTTTTGTAATAGTCTGCAATATGAAATTCAAAAGGCTTAGGCATTGATAGTGCTCTTCCGTCCTGTCTCCTACGTACTGTGTGTATACAAATATAATGCCAAACGTAATTGCAAGGTGTAGTTGCTGTTGAAGTTTGATATTGGAACGGTTCCCAGATTTTCTATGGTACTTTTGAGTGACCTCAGAAAATAGCCAGGATTACACAAAATGTATTTATTTTGCCAAAACAGCTCAGCCATTGAATGTGTAAGCATTGTAAAAACATCATATCAACCAAAGGTATGCTTTGCTAAAACTAATGGAGTAGCACAATTTAGACTCCATTCTTTACATGGTATAAATGTGCAATTATTCATCTACATGTAACGCTATAGTTACTGTGTGCCATAACTTTATTAACCTATGTGAACATAGAAATGCATTAAGAAAATGTATTTGCTGAAGAAACTAGAGTTGTTGAAATATGTGTACTAATGTTTAGCTTAAACGTGAAGATTTATTATGTATTCTTGTTTGCATTTATACTTTTAGTCACATTTACATATATTATGAAAGTGATATTTGAAGGTGTAATCATGTATGCTTTTAATCACGTTTGCATTTGTTCTTGCGTTACATATGGACAAGTATAACCAAGTATTTGAATTGCATGTTTAAATGTTTAATTAAAGTTAACCTGACTACAGACCTTAATTGATACATATTTTGCCTTTCCAGTTTCTACATTTCCTTGGCATGTGTGTTCTCATGGTTCCATTAGCTAGAGAAATGAGAATTGTTGTTTGTTTAATTTCTAGACAGTAGACAGTAAGTAAGTAAGAAATCTTGGCAAGAAACATCAAGACCTAATGAGCATATGAAGCCTCCTATTCATCACGGATCAGGAACGAGGAATGCAAAAAAGTCGCAGTAATTGTATAAGTTCTGTGGGACGGGAAAGTCTGGTAATATTGCAAATGCATAACGCGAGAGGTGAAATGATTGGTTCCTGGTGGTGTGGAGAGATATGATTGTTGTTGAAGTTTTATTGGTTTTAATTAACGTTTACACTGTTAGACATTATAGTAGATTCTCTCAGACTTTGAGGGGTACAGGCCTCTCTGCTTCCTTTATTCTTGCAAGTGTTAAGCTTTAGCCGAAACACTTATTCCAATTCTGAAAGACTTCCACTGGAGTCTTTACTAAGCTGACACCTTCACGCACTTTTAATATTCATTGAGAAATTATTTTTCAAACTATCCTTATTCTAAACGTAGAACCTTGATTAGATGACTTTGGAATGTATTCATGTTTAGGATGAAAGAATCAGAGATTCTTTAAGGATCACCTTTTTCTAGTTCTAAGTCATTGTATTGTTGTGCCTGTGATTATTTGATATCTTATTTACTGAGACTGAACCTATTGCGATGTTTCAGATTGTCAGCTGTAATCCTGCATCTTTTTAATATGCTCTTGATATGAATTTATACTCGTATGATTATAAATTGGCAATAAAGCTATTTGACTTCAATTGATGATTAGTGGTGTCAAGTGTGGGGCCACATGTGCTTCATGAAAGTTGAATTGCTTTATTATTTCTAACGCCCTTGAAATCTCAGTCGGCTTAAAAAAATCCATCAGATGAGAGAATTGAAATCACGCTCTTGTGTACTCTCACTATTTGTTTCACAACTGTTTTCTAATTTTCGCAAGTGTTGGGCAATATTTGCTATTTTTGCTGTTTCATAATCCTTGCAATTACTGAGGGAAATTGGTGAGAAAAAACCATTGCTGAATTTGGAATTTCAAGAATGTTTAAAAACAAGGCAAAACTGATTTCAGCATAAAGTTGTTTGTAAAGATTACCCAAGGCTTCTTCACATACATTTCTAATTAAATTCACAAAATAATCAAGAGAAATTTTAAAAAATGGAAATAAATGACAGAGTTTATGCCAATAGCTTTTTGTTTCCTAACTGAATATCTGAATTGTACACAAGAAGTTCAAGAATCGGGGACTTTCTACACTTAGAGCCACAATCACTCTTCCCAATGCTCTTTCAACTTCCCAACCTCCCATTACTACGCTCAATAAATTTCAGTTCATCCACTCATTTGTGCTTGCCAAGAGTTAATGATGGCAATCTGTCTATGAAGAGTAGTATAGTCAGGACCAACATTCAATTAATCACAGCCCATGATAGCACGGCCAGGCCTGAAATATAACAGACTCAAATAAGAAGAACTCTGCTGAAGTTCCATACATCTTGTGAGTTGCAGCCCACATGTGCCCCAGATTGCTTTGAGCAGAGTCCAGGAAGTGGTAAGGAGACAGACTAGTGCTGTCGCTTCCCAAGACAAAAAGTTGTTTAAAAAACGATTTTCACTTTCTGTGTTTACTGTCTATGCCTGTGGTTGCTACAGTTAAAAATTGTAGTTTTACCCTGCCTGTAATTGCATATTTTATCACCTGTGTTGTGTTTTAAATGTGTGGTTTTCCCTGCCCATGATTGCCTTCATTTAGTATGTTGAATTGTGGGATTTGCAGTCCAACCTCTGTAGTGTGTCCTTCTAATTCCTTGGTGACAAATCTGTTGTCCCTCCAAATTTCTCCTTTGCTCTGTGCTTAGGCCTGTGTGCTCAAACAGTGCACCCCCGCCACCATTTTGTGTTCACAAGCATGTGAGGCCAGCCCCCCTGCCCCCCCCCCCCTAGCTACAGGGATTTTCTACATCAGAGGGTGCTTCTGTGAGCTGTATTTACTGGGGCCTGTGCACTTCGTTTTTTGGCCAGCAGGGGGAGTAAAGCTTTATTCAAACAGTATTGTTAGATTTCGAGTTAGTGAAGCCTTTACCTGCTGAAGTCCAAAGTTGTGGATTGAGCCTGTCTGTCTCCTAGGAGATTCTGAACAGGAGCAAGCAGCTTCCAACTCCCTGGCCAGCAAACCTTGTCTGAGGTTGCTGGGACCTTATATGGTGTGCTGGTGGTTGGCACATGTGTACACTGATTGGTGGTTGTATCTGGTGTTTCTATTGGGTTAGGGTTAATGTCCTCATTGGTTGGGTATTTGAGGGTTCTGACTGGTTTCTCGGTCTGTGATACAATCATTGCAGGGTTGGGACTAGGGCTAGGGTTCGGATTTCTATAGGAAGTAGGGACTAGGGCTTCCTATGTTATTGGTTGTTGGGAGTAGGGTGGGACTAGGGCTAGGGTTAGACCTTCAATTGGAAGTAGCTATTTAGTGCTTCTGGTGTGATTGGTTGTTGGACCAGGTGTGGGACTAAGAGTAGGGTTAGGCTTGCTATTGGAAGTAGGGACTAGGGCTACCTGTAGCATTGGCTGCTTGGACTTGGATTGGGACTAGTGGTAGGCTAGGGCCTTTACTGGATGTAGAGATCAGGGTTTTTGAACTGATTGGGTGCTTGGACTAGGGTTAAGATTGGCTGCAAGGTCCGGGTCTCCTATTGGTTCTAGAAGTTAGGGCTAATGTTGTGATTGGATAATGTTAGGGCTAGGGTTCCCATTGGCTGAAGGGGTCACCTGATTACTAGGGCTACAAAAAAGGCCAGGCTTAGGGCGTCTTAGCCCGTGCGTCGAGGCTAAGGGTGGAGAGGACAAGGGTAGTTGCCTGTTTGGGCCTGTTCGAAACTGATCGGGACTAGGGACAGAAATGCTGCCCTTTTTCTCATAAAAAAAAACCCTTCACTCTTTTATCCCTCCAATATCCTTTTTTTTCTATAAAAATTAACAGACTAACATGTTCACTTCTCAAATTCCATGTTCCATATTCAACTATACTAATATACTGCCCAAATAACTGAATAACATATCTACTACTCAAATTACTTCATATTTATACTATACTAATTTTCAACACTAATCCTTTATGGGTTCCGGAGTGGCGTGCTACTCGCCAAAAAGCGCTTCAACACCCATCAGGGGTAACAAGTGCTATATGAATGCAAATCTTTCTTCTCCTTTTATCCATCCGCTATCCTTTTCACTCCAAGTAACAGACTAATATACACCACTGAAATTACCTCATATTTCATCTATCCTTCTGCTATAATTCCAAATCCAAATAACTGACTAACCTATCCACCACTTAAAATGTACTTGCATGTTTCACTATACTAATTCAACACTAATCCTCTGTGGGTCCCGGAGTAGTAGCCGAAAAAGCGCTTCGACGCCTCGTCAGGGGTAGTAAGCGCTATATAAATGCAATTACAATACAATACAATACAATACATCTAAGACTTACACCATTATGGAGAACCCAACAACACTCCCAGAGGTTGACCCAACATGCAATAAAACATAGTAATTAGATGATACCACAAACATCCACCATTGTGTGTTCTTGCAATACTACAGGCAATGAGTCTCCACTGACTGCGGTTGGAAATAACTCTGTAAATGTACCAACCGTACATATTAGGCACAGTATACTTCACTAAGCTTTCCATCCTCTACAACACATCCATATAATATATCAATCTTTGTTGACAAACACCAGCAATATACATTTGGAACAAAGCCAAGCATGACCAGGTGAACAACATTTCTAAAGCCATATAGCTGGCTAAAGGCTTGCTGCCAGAGCTACACATCCCATACCAAGCTATATTTATGACCTATACCCCCTACCCAAACAGTACACTTTAGACGTATACCTGGGCACCTTCATGAGCACAACATGGCTCCTGGGCATATTGTAGACTGAGTGTTGCCAACTCAACACTATAGCCATACAATAGTATGGAATAGCCTGATCCCTGCTGTCATTTTGCACAAAACCTGGCTATAAACAATATAGTTTGCTAAGAATTTGCTGTTTCAACAGCACATCAATATCCTCTATGAAGTCTGCATATCTACCATCTAGAAGAAGTTAACATAAATATGCCTCCCAATTATAAACAAATTATGACTTTTCCTGCCTGGACCAAGGTGCTTTAAGATGTACACGTGTTTTATAACCCAGTCCTGGTTTTAAAGCAGTTTAGCCTCTGCATAGGTGGCAACTACAAAAGGACAAGAGCAGATGCAGAAGTGACAGTGGCATGTCAGTGAGCGGAGTGCACAAAGTGCATCACTGGCTGACCAACTGGAGAGGGGCCAGGGACTCTGTTGGTCTAACAAAGATAAAGATTCAGGGTAAGACTGACGGTTAGACCTGGTATCATTGGCGTGAGTCTCCCTTCCATTTTTTACTGATTGCCTCCTCTGTTTCTGATCTGTTTTGCTGGTTAGATGCTTTGGGCACGGTGCCACTGCTATTCATTGCCACAGTGAAATTGCCCCATTGTTGCACGATGTATTGATTAGTGACTCCAAGATTGGGTTCTTTGATTTACTTGTCAGACCCTAGTACAGTGCACCATGTGTGCCCAGGGCTTGTAAATCAAATGCTGCTGGTGGACTTGCAGCACTGGTTGTGCCACCCACAGAAGCAGCTGTAAAGTGTTTGTCTTAGGCCTGCCATTGCGGAGCCTGTGTGCAGTCTACTACTGCCATGTTGACTTGGCAAGTGTACCCACCTGACAGTCCCTAAACCTCCCCTTTTCTTCATATCAGACACCCCTAAGGTAGGCCCAAGGGCAGGGCGCATTGTAAGTAAAAGGTAAGACATGCCCTGATGTGTGTGGCATGTCCTAATAGTGAATTGCAACCATTTACATTTTTCACTATTGCAAGGATACCTGTTCCCTATAGGCCAGAATGGGCAGTTTGATTATAACATCTTATAATCCTAATTGACCCAGGAAACATGGTAAAAGTTCGAATTTAGTATGCCTGAACTCAGAATGATAAAATACATATTTTAGTGACGTTGGTTTTATCATTCTGTGTTTGAAAATACCACTTTTAGATAATAGGCATTTTCTTGCCTAACCATCCAGCCTGCCTCTGCTAGCCTGTGTATTGTGTGCCTGGTTTTGTAAGTGACAGGGGCTGGGGGATTCCAGGAGACAGGGTCAGCACAAGGCTTAATAGACCTATATCCATGCTTGGGTGGGAGGAGTAGCACCTGGGTTTGAATACGGCTGTGCCTGCCTTCCACAATGCTGGCTCAAACTCCTGTGGTGTGTCTGATGACCCTGGCCCGCCCTGCCAAAGGAAAGTGGGAGTCATGTAAACAGAGTGCTCCAAGACTGCATAGGACTGGTTTGGACTGGGTACGGGACCCTCTGCCTTTAGAGGACATAGAATTTGCTAGAATAAATATCGGGACCCAGACCCCAAGACTTTAGATCACTTCTGGAACAACAAGACGAACCTCTGCCAAGGAGAAGTACAAAGGAAGCTGTAGGAGTTGTACTGCCCCCCTGCCAGTTTGCTGTGTTGCTGGGTTGGCCTACAGTGGTGTCTTCAGTGCCAAGGAGAGGAGAATGAACTTTTAAAGTACTTTCATCATCTTGCAGAATATTATTCCAAGGGCTTAAACTTGTGCTTGCCTCTTGCTGATGTCTCAGGGACAAACGACTTCACCACCAGCTCCCCTCTGAATTTCCTTGCTGGGAATTCTGTCTGCAAAGGTTGCCGCTGCATCACCAGAGAAGCGTGCCTTCATCAAAGTTGTTACCCGATGCATCACCGGAGAAGCGTGTCATCACTGCAAGGGTCGCATCACCGGAGAAGCGTGTCACATGGCCTGTCCCAGCTCCAAAGTTACATAGTTCGCCGCACGGCTGCCGGCGTGCATGCATCGTCTTCACGTCGTCGCATCAAGGGCACCATCTTATCGCATCGCAACGGGTTATCGAATTTCATCAAGGTATCATCTTGCCGCATCATAACCAAGCCACAGTCCTAGAATCTACGCCTCACCTCCTCTCCGGTAAGGACCAAGACGCCTCCTCTACTCTGCGCAAGCATCATCTCCCCTGAAGCAAGGAACTAACTCATCTCTAACTCTGCGAGCCTTTTGTTTATTTTGCGTTACGCATCCAGGTACTTTTATGAGAACTGTGTCGCATTTACCATCAACTTGAACTAAGTGATTTCTACTACCTTTAAGTCTATTTTAAGTACAGTATTGTGAATTTTTGTCGTTTGTGGTCTTGTGTTGAGTCTATAAAAAGAATACTTATTTTTTATAAAAGCTGTGTTGTGTCCATCTGTAGTGTTTTCACTGTATTACTGTGTGTGTTCACAAATGCTTAATACACTGCCTCTGAGATAAGCCTGTCTGCTCGTGCCAAGCTACCAAGGGTGGTGAGCAGGGGTTATCCAGTATTGTAATCCCCTTTCCCTGACTTAGAAGCAAGGGTCCCTATTTGGTCAAAGGTGCATACCATTGCCAACTTGAGACCCCCAGTTCTAACATTGGTGGTCAGCGGTGAGGATTTGGACCTGCATTTGTGACTCATATACAGTGATTGATGTACACTACTAGTGAGTGCAGACCAAGCGTGACCACATACTTTTTTTTGGTATAATCTTTTTTCCTTGGACTGTTATTTTCCCTGAGACCTGCTAATTCTTACTGCCATCAGTAAACCAGCATCTGTTGCATCTATAGATCTAGATTTTGAGGAAGAGAGGTTGGAAACCTACAATTTGAAACAGCACAAGCATCTCTGCAGAAAATTGAAAGTTGCTACCACAGGCATGTCCAAAAAGGATGACTACCAATCCAATCCAAAAATTCTTTATTTCGGTCTAAAAGACCATAAAAGATACATAATGTATACATATAACAACAATTAGAAAAAGAATTACAAATATAAAAACACATGTACATTAAATGAGTAACGCATCATTCCAAAAGGTGTTGAGGGCCTGGGTAGAAGCAATAAATACCCCTGAGCTGGTGGTGGAGCCAGCTGGGGATGCAGATGAGCAACTGGATAGCCCAGTATTTCCAGCTAGGGAAGGGGTACCGTCCCCATCTGGCAGTAGCGTCTCTTCCAAAGACCTGTCCCCCAGAGAGCTGGAAGACAGGGAGAGAAATAGGATGCACAAGCTGGAGATGGCTAAGCTTAAGATGGAGAGTCAGAGGGAATTAGAGAATAACAGGTTGTCCTTGGAGAGAGAGAGAATGAGAATGGTGCATGAGAGGATATTAAGGGAGTTAGAGATCAAGGCAAAGGGCTTAGAGATCAATCGCTCTGGTGGCAGCGCACTATCTGTGCCTTCAGAAGGCAGGGTATATATCCCCAAAGATGTCATCAAATATTTCCATAAACATGAGGATATTTGGCAGTGGTTTGCAGCCTACCAGATAGCAATGTTGGCCCACCGGGTCCCTGAGAAGGATTGGGGAGCTGGGTTGTGGGGCTGGCTGCTTTGTGAGTGAGGGGAGGGATACTTTGTTAGACTTACCCAGTTATAATAGGATGTCATATGCCCACATGAAGGATGCCCTGATGACAAGGTATGGATTGACCCCAGAACTCTATAGACAGAGATTCAGGAATTGTAAGAAGCTGGAGGGAACCACTTGGGTAGAATATGTATCCTACTTTTGTAGAGCAATGGATGGTTGGGTGAAGGGTAGCAAAGTGGATACTTTTGAAGCGCGCTTTGATTTGCTTGCATGAGAGCACTTGTCTGCTAATTGTTTCCCAGAGCTACACCAGCACCTCATTTATAGCAAGCTGACTAACCCTAGGAAGCTTACTGAGGAGGTGGACCGCTGGGTCAGTACCAGGGTCCACAAGGGACCTGTGGGAGACTCCGCCAAAGGTTGGCAGGGTCCCCAGCAGAAGAGTGGGGGGACAAGAGTAAACAGAGGAAGTTCCAGAAAGGGCCCCAAAGTAATTCCCAAGGGAACCAAGGGAAGGGTTCCCAGCCTCCCCCTGAGAAGAAGCAGGAGGCCCCAAAAGGTAAACCTGTTCAGAGGAACCCCTACAAGTGCATTACGTGTTGTCAAGTGGGCCAAAATTGTTATGATGCACAGTGTCCCCTGAAGGATTCCAAAGCACCACCATGTGCACCACCCTGTCAGATGGTGAGTGTAGTCCTGGGGGGGAGGAGATGGTGCCAAGGTGGGTGGGTTCCCGCAGAACTGTCCCTTGCCTCTTTAGGAGACTTTGAGATGGTCCCTAAAGCTCAACTGCCTGATAACAATAAAAAATACAGGCAGTGGGTGACCATCAATGGCCATAGAGTGGAAGCTCCTAGAGACACCGGAGCCAGTGTGACAGCTGCCAGGTGTCACTTGGTATCTGAAGAGCAGGTGATCCCCAATGCATTCTTCCCAGTTGCCACTGACAACACAGCGAGCCACTGTAAAGTGGCTGAGGTTCCCTTTGATTGGGGGGTCCCTGGTACTCTTCAAATAGCTGTGAGGCCAGCCATGCCTGTTGATTGTCTGTTCGGCAATGATTTAAGAACTCCCCTTGGGAGAAGAAGGCTCATTTGGAGATGTTGGGTCTGCCTGAGTGGGCTTGTGTGACAACTCGGTCTATGGCTGCCAGTAAGGGTGTGCAAGAGTTCCTGGAGCCTGAAAGTATGGCCCAGGTACCTGCCTTAAAGAAAAGAGGTAGGGGGTGTGGGAATCCAGCGCCCATTGTTCCCATGGTCCAGGAGGAGGCAGACCTTGAGGGGGATGCCCTGGAATCTACAGGGGAGCAAGTTGCTGAACTGGGGGACCTGCCTGAGCTGACCAATTGGCAGCAAGAAAGGAGGCCCCTCCAGGGAGGATTTTTGTGCGGAGCAGAAGAAGTGCCCTTTTCTTGAGGGTTTGCTGTGACAGGCCACAAACCAGGCAGCAGGTGATAAGTCTGGATCACATTGGATCTACTGGGAGAACGACCTCCTGTATAGCAAGCCTAAGGATGCTGAGCCTGGGTCAGCCCGTGTGCTGGTGGTACCCCAGCGCTTTTGAGCCGTCCTACTGGGTTTGGCTCATGATGTGCCTGTAGGTGGACATCTGGGGCAGGACAGTACCTTTGAAAGGCTTGTCACCCACTTTTTTGGCACCAGATGGGGACGAGTTCAGACACTCATTGTAGAACATGTCAACCTTGCCAAGCAAGTGGAAAAAGTGGAAGGAAGCAAAAGGTTCCTCTCCAACCTTTCCCTGTAGTCAGTACCCCCTTTGAACGGGTGGGCATTGAGAGTGTGGGGCCACTGGACCCAAAGAGAGCAATGGCCAACAGGTTTATCCTGGTCTTGGTGGACCATGCTACCCAGTACCCAGAAGCCATCCCGCTCAGGACAGTGACGGCCCCGTGGTGGGACGTGCACTGATGGGAATATTCTCCCATGTGGGGTTCCCCAGAGAGGTGGTGTCAGACCATGAAACCAACTTTATAACTAATTATATGAAGTCCCTGTGGAAGGAGTACAGTGTTACATACAAGTTCACCACTCCTTACCACCCCCAAGGTAATGGGCTGGTTGAGAGATTCAACCGGACCCTTAAGGGCATGATTATGGGTCCGGAGGAACCTATGAGGCATAAGTGGGACGTGCTCTTGCAATGCCTTTATTTTGCTTACTGTGAGGTGCCACAGAAGTCCCTAGGCTTCAGCCCCTTTGAACTCCTGTATGAACACCCGGAAAGAGGACCCTTGACTCTGGTAAAGGAAGGCTGGGAGCAATCTCCCAGGAAACCTCCCCAGGATGTATACAATTACATGCTGGCCTTCAGGAACCAGACTCAGGGATTTGGACAACTCACTCAGGTGAATCTGGAAGCCAGCCAGGAGGAAATGAAGCAGTGGTACGATCAGAATGCCACTCTGATTGAGCTTCAACCTGGACAGAAAGTTTTGGGTCATGGCCCCTGTGCAGCGGTGTGCGTTCCAGGACAGGTGGACCGAACCAATTGAGGTCGTGTAGTGCAAGACTGATGTCACCTATTTGGTGAACTTACAGTCTCCTAGGAACCCTTTGCGGGCCCTGCATGTTAACCACCTGAAGCCCCACTTAGAAAGGACTGAAGTGGGCATGCTCCTAAAAACAGATGATGGAATGGAGGAGGAAACCGAGCCTCTTCCTGACCTCCTGTCTGCAACAGAGCAAGATGGGTCAGTGAATGGTGTCACCCTCTCTGCCACACTGACCCCTGAACAGCAGCAAGATTGTCGCCAACTGTTGGGGAAATTTTCTGATTAGTTTCCCCTGGTTCCTGGTGTCACTGACTGGTGCGTCCATGATGTGGACACTGGGGATAGTCTTCCTCTTAAGCACAAGGCTTACAGAGTGACTGACAGGGTCAGGGCTTACATCAAGGAGGAGGTCTCCAAGGTGTTTGCCTTAGGGGTGATTGAGCCCTCTAACAATCCTTGGGCCAGCCCAGTGGTCTTGGTCCCAAAGGCTGCCGCGCCTGGTGTTGTGTGGCGTTTAGAGCGCTGAGTGAATTTTCCTGATTCATGCCCTTATATAGGTACAATTCACATTTCCCTAATATAGGCATAAACATCAAGCCCTTATTTAGACATAGCCCATGCAGACCAAATACAGGCATGGCTACTTCCACCCGTACCAAACGTCACAACGATTTCTTGGAAATCGGCTTAAGCAGTTAGGGAACTTCCCCTTCCTTGAATATTGATTTGTCCAAGAACTCATGTACTTTGCAAAGAACGACTATTCCCTAGGGGTTCTTTCCTGATGTTCTTTTGCTGGACTTTACGTCAAACTATGGCAGTCATTTTTATTTATGTATGTATTTTATATGGTTTAGAAACCATACAATGCTCTTACAGCATTATTTTATAATATTGTTCTCGCTGTACGCATTATACTTTGCAGTCTGCTTAACGATTGTAGCAGTTCACTTCTCTTGCATGAAAAAGAAGACTGTTCAATAAACCTTTTTTATTGAAAACACCCGTCTCTCTATTTCTCTGTAACTCTGTTGAAACGAAGCATGCACGATTGACTGAGTGAAATACTTATCTATTGTTTCTGTGACTCTAGAGATATATTTCTTATTCTTGGGAAACAAAGTTGTCATGTTTATGCGCCTGCCAGAAACTAATCCCTTCTTGTGTATTACACTGGTGCCACATTCGAACTCCAGTTTTGTGTGGACTACCGACGACTCAATTCAGTCTCCAGGACTGATGCGCACCCATCCCCAGAGCTGATGAGCTCATTGATCGGTTACGATACCACGGTACCACAGTATGCTTGATTTGACGTCTGGGTACTGGCAGATCGCCTTGACTGATGGGGCCAAAGAGAAGTCAGCATTCTCAACACCAGATGGGCACTACCAATTCTGGGTTATGCCCTTTGGGATGAAGAATTTCCCTGCCAACTTTCAGAAGTTTGTCAACCAGGTGTTGGCTGGACTGGAGGATTTCAGTGCTGCTTACCTGGATGACATTGCAGTGTTCAGTGCCAGTTGGAAAGAACATCTGCGCCACCTCTGGGAAGTGTTTATGGCACCGAGCAAGGCAGGCCTCACGATCAAGGTTAGTAAGTGCTAGATCGGGCAGGGTTCTGTGGTGTACTTAGGGCACCTGGTAGGGAGTGGCCAGGTGGCACCCTTACGACCCAAGATTGATACCATCATGGCATGGGAACCCCCAAAGACTCAGAAAACAGGTGAGAGCCTTTTTAGGACTCACAGGTGCTACAGGAGGTTTGTCAAGGGGTATGGCAACATTGTTGGACCCTTGACAGAGCTGAGTTCCAGGAAGCAGCCCAAGAAAGTGAACTGGACTGACACCTGTCAGAAGGCTTTTGACGCCCTGAAGACGGCCATGTGCACAGCAACTGTGCTTCAGGCGCCCAACTTCTCAAAGGAATTCATTTTTCAAACAGACGCTTCAGAGTATGGTGTGGAGGCTGTTCTTTCACATATTAATGAGGAGGGCCGAGACCAACCTGTAGCCTTCATCGGTATGAGGTTACTTTCACAGGAACAGAGGTGGAGTGCAATTGAGCGTGAGGCATTTGCTGTGGTCTGGGCACTGAAGAAGTTGAGACCATACCTGTTTGGGACTCACTTCCGGGTTCAGAAAGACCACAGGCCCCTCAGATGGTTGATGCAGATGAGGGGTGAGAACCAAAAGTTGTTGAGGTGGTCCATTTCTCTACAGGGGATGGACTTTACGGTGGAACACCGCCCTGGTACAAAACACGCCAATGTCTGTCCAGATTTTTTCACCTTAGTGATGAGAACTCCCAGGAGGTAGGGTAGTTCTCCCCACATTTCAGCTGGAGGGGACACGTGTTAGACCTGGTATCATTGGCGTGAGTCTCCCTTCCATTTTTTACTGATTGCCTCCTCTGGTTTTGATCTGTTTTGCTGGTTAGATGCTTTTTGGGCACTGTACCACTGCTACTCAGTGCCACAGTGCAAGTGCTACCTAAGTTAAATTGATGTATTGATTAGCGACTCCATGATTGGGCTTTTTGATTTACTTGTCAGACCCTAGTACGGTTCACCATGTGTGCCCAGGGCTTGTAAATCAAATGCTACTGGTGGACTTGCAGCACTGGTTATGCCACCCACAGAAGCAGCTGTAGAGTGTGTCTCAGGCCTGCAATTGAAGAGCCTGTGTGCAGTCTAGTACTGCCATGTTGACTTGGCAAGTGCACCCACTTGCCAGTCCCTAAACCTTCCCTTTTCATCATATAAGACACCCCTAAGGTGGGCCCAAGGGAAGGGTGCATTGTAAGTATAAGGTAGGACATGCCCTGATGTGTGTGGCATGTCCTAATAGTGAAATACAGCCATTTCATTTTTCACTATTGCAAGGATACCTGTTCCCCATAGGCCAGAATGGGCAGTTTGATCATAGCATCTTATAATCCTAACTGACCCAGGGAACATGGTATAAATTCGAATTTAGTATGCCTGAAATCAGAATGATATAATACATCCTTAGTGAAGTTGGTTTTAACGTTCTGTGTTTGAAAATACCACTTTTAGAAAGAAGGTATTTTCTTGCTTAACCATCCTACCTGCCTCTGCTACCTTGTGTATTGTGTGTCTGGTTTTGTGAGTGACAGGGACTGAGGGATTCCAAGAGACAGGGTGAGTCAGCACATGGCTGAATAGAACTATCTGCATGCAGGTGGGTGGGAAGAGTAGCACCTGGGTTTAAATAGGGCTGTGCCTGCCTTGCACAATGCTGGCTCCACCTTTTGTGGTTTCTGATGACCCTGGCCCACCCTGCCAAAGGAAAGCAGGAGTCATGTAAACAAAGAGCTCCAGGACTGCACAGAACTGGTTTGGATTGGGCCCAGGACCCTCTGCCATCAGATGACAAAGGATTTGCTAGTATAAATATGGGGACCCAGACCCCAAGACTTTAGATCACTTCTGGAACAACAAGATGAACCTCTGCCAAGGAGAAGAACCAAGGAAGCTATAGGAGTTGTACTGCCCCCCTGTCAGTGTGCTGTGTTGCTGGGTTGGCCTACAGTGGTGTCTTCAGTGCCATGGGGAGGAGAAGTATCTTTCAAAGAACTTTCATCATCTTACAGAATATTACTCCAAGGGCTTGAACTTGTGCTTGCCTCCTGCTGAAGTCTCAGGCAGCTATGTCCCGTGGAGGGAGTTCCGGTGGGGCCGAAAGGCGGGGCGGGGCAGGGTGGGGGGGGTGCTTAAAACCTGAATATGGATAATTGGAGGTAAATAAACAATTTAATAAATAAAACTAATTTTGTAGCGTGCCCTTCATCGCGGCTGGTCTCAGGGACAAAAGACTTCATCACCAGCTCCCCTCTGAATTTCCATCCTGGGAATTCTGTCTGCAGAAGCCTGCGTGTCACAGGAAGCTGGAAACGTACTCATCGAGAAGAAGCATGTCGCAGCTGTTGCCGTTGCATTCCCGGAGAAGCGTGTCGCCGCCGCAGAGGTCTCCGCCGCATCACCAGAGAAGCGTGCCTTCATCAAAGCTGTTACCCGTCGGCGGCCCGGTTTGTCGTGGATGCCCCGAAGTGTAAAATGCAGCGGCCCGGTTTGTCGTGGATGCCCCGAAGTACCCCTCAGGT
This sequence comes from Lissotriton helveticus, assembly GCF_964261635.1. Classification (NCBI taxonomy): domain Eukaryota; kingdom Metazoa; phylum Chordata; class Amphibia; order Caudata; family Salamandridae; genus Lissotriton; species Lissotriton helveticus. Next base: position 811,555,138 of record NC_136059.1, on the reverse strand, counting down.
TCTGCCATCAGGAAGAACCTGCACTGGCTCCCCATGCAGGCTAGGATACATTTTAAGGCCCTCTGCCTTACGCATCGTGCCCTGAACGGGACTGGGCCCGAAGATATCCGTTCACTTGTGTCCCACTATGTTCCCGGTAGGGCTCTTCGCTCCGCCAACAAAAATCTGCTTGTTGTCCCCCGAGTATCCAAGGTCAGATGGGGCGGAAGGACTTTCCGATTTCTCGCTCTACAAATTTAATATCAATTCAATTCAATTCAATCGTCGGAGAAGCGTGTCGCCACCGCAAGAATCGCCGTCGCATCACCAGAGAAGCGTGTCGCAGGGCATGTCCCTGCTCCAAAGTTAAAGAGTTCCACTCACGGCCGCCGGGTGTGCATGCATCATCTTCACATCGTCGCATCAAGGGCGCCATCTTATCTCATTGCACCGGATTGTCACATCGCATCGAGGCGCCATCTTGCTGCGTCGGAACCGGGCTGCAGTATGAGAATCAACGCATCACCTCCTCTCCAATAAGGACCAAGACGCATCCCCTACTCTGCGCAAACATTGAGGCGTAACGCAATGTCTCCCCCGAAGCAAGAACCTACACATCTCCAACTCTGCGAGCCGTTTGTTTGCTTTGCGTTACGCATCTAGGTACTTTTGTGAGAACTATGCCACATTTACCATCAACTTGAACTAAGTGACTTCTACCATCTTTAAGTCTATTTTAAGTGCAGTATTGTGGATTGTTGTCATTTGTGGTCTTGTGTTAAGTCTATGTAAAGAATACCTATTTTTATAAAACCTGTGTTGTGTCAATCTGTAGTGTTTTCACTGTATTACTGGGTATGTTCACAAATGCTTAACACACTGCCACTGAGATAAGCCGGTCTGCTTAGGCCAAGCTACCAAGGGGGTGAGAAGGCGTTATCCAGTATTGTAATCCCCTTTCCCTGACTTAGAAGCAAGGGTCCCTATTTGGTCAAAGGTGCATACCATTGCCAACTTGAGACCCCCAGTTCTAACACTGGCCTACACGGAAATTGGTAGATCAGAACGGCTAATCTAACAGGTTAATATGTAGGCCATTTTTGGGCAGTTTGTAGGCTCTTTTAATGGTCTGGTTGGACGGTTTTTACTGTTGTCTCCCAGATATTACCTCAAACATTGTCTCCAATCAGCATAAATCTACACAGTTATTCAGTGCTTTGCAAAACACATATAGAGCTTATTTTTTACCAGTTCAAAAGTGTCACGATTTGCAAACATGAGCCACTTGTTTAAATGTATGATTGGCTAATGGGGGCCACTTTTATTTTGGTGCCCGGGCCTACTAGCTGTTAGAGTCAGACCCTGTAAAGAATTATTGGACATATTATCAAGGGATTTATCTCCGCTTTTTTGGCTTTAAAAGCCAAGAAAGCGGAATTATCTCCCTATCAGCAACAGGGTGCTAACACGCAAATTTGCATGTTAGCACCCTTTTTCTCTACGCTTCCCCTTGCATCTCTAATGAGATGCAAAGGGGGCGTTCCAGAGAAAAATAATAGGAGAAATGTTGTTAAGCGACATTTCTCCTATTATCAAGGATTTCGCTAACCCTGTTAGTGATAAAAAAAGCAGCGCTAACCGCGGTAACGCTGCTTTTTTTACACCTGGTATTTTCCTGACTTAGCCATGATATCCTATGGAAGGTGGATATCATGGCTAAGTTTGTGAGCCCCTATCATCAAGCTAACGCCAAACTTCGAGAGATTATCGTTGGTTTTCCAGTGATAATCTCTCATTTGGCAGTTAACGCGAGGATTTTTATCACTTCTGAGATAAACCTTGCTAATAGCAAGTTATCTCTGCGATAATTTCCGGCGATGCTTAGCATTAAAAAATTAGTTGCTAAGCCTTGTTAGCGATAAATATCGCTAATCGTTGGTAATATGCCCCTATGTTGTTGTGATTTGTAAAGAGTAAGGCGGGTTTCTTAGTCACAGCAAATATTTAATAACAGCATAAGCACTAATATACTTGCTGGGGTCAAACTAAGAAAATAGTGACGTCAACAAAACCAATACCTTCCGTTTCCTTGGCGTAGCCTACAAATATCACTGTGACTCACAAAGGGGGAGGCAACCTAAAGTGTTACAATCTTGGGGTCCTTGATAAGATGATTCTCAAATAAACCCACTAAAGAGTTGTCTGAGAATCCAAGTACAGTACAGTAGAACTCTCAAATCTAGAGTATGGAGGCAGGGTGTAGGAGACAGTATATGCTCCGTTCCCGAGCACTTTTCATCTTATTTTGAACAATATGCCTTATCTATCACCCTGGTCCAGCCCAGTAGTAAAAGGAGAATATGCAAGGAGCTCTTTCACCTTGAAGGTGGTGAACACACCCATGATCAATTTTAGTTTGACATGTCAAATGTGTGCCCATAGCATAGAACCTCAACCTTTGAAATCCCTTTGTATTACAGAAACCTCTACGGTGACCATGGCAGGTTGTGATCTTTAATGCATCACTCTACATGGTATCTTGGAGGCACTTGTAGCATTTGACAATTGGGTCAAGCAAATATATTTGAAGGAATTAAGTCAAAGCAATTGCTAATTAGGTGCAACTCGATTAAACCTGCTGTAAACATGCTAAGTTCTCAAATGGATGCATTCCTCAATGCACGATAAATGGGCAGCCAAGCCTTGTATTTGATCGCATAATCCATACTGAATATTCAGAGAGGGCAGACTGAAGACAGACATTTAGGCTATAGTATAGTACCAGATATGGAATTTAAGTATTGAAAATGAGGGGCAAATTAAGCACAAAGATGCAACAAGACCGGAAGAAACTGTAGATCAGCAAAATGTTCTTGGGCCAAAATGTAAAGCAGTCAGACTTGTTTGTCAATCCAAGTCAAAAAAGTATTTAGAAAAAAGACAATACACAAACTAATACTTCAAGAGGAATAGAATTGAAATCTGTCCCAATTTGCCCTATTTTATATTTTATATTCAGTGTTTTCTATAGCGCAAACAAGACCTAATCTTGCGCTTTGCAGTTCTACAGCATTCAAATTTCGAAAATATCCAAGTCTTTTAAGCCTACTACAAGGTATAAGTATACATATAACAGTGGCATATGCTTAAACTTGCACCTAAAACAGATTATGAAGATTACTAGGAATCAACTTGAGTTACAGTAATACATGTTATGTAATACTTACATTTATAAATAATACAACTACTGAAGATTACTAGGAATCCCCACTGGTTACAGTATTACATGTCCATGACATGGATTGTTTCTTATGATGGTATCTAATTGGGCTAGTGTTGATGAGCTGTATTGTTATAGGTATTTCATTTGATTTTTTTCAATTTAAATGACGATTTAAAGTGGAATTTGGGTAGTACAAAATGGATAGCAGACTGCTAACTGAAATCTTTATTTGCTTCCATTTTTTCGATTTTCAACTGTAACTGTACATACTTTTTTATATTTTTAATGTAACATAAATCAGTTTTATCGTCTTGTATTTTATTGTAACTTTTTATTTTTTGGTACTTTTATGGTCTATCTCGATCGATTGAATAAAGGTTACTATTGATTGATTGATACATGTCCAGTCAAATACGCATGTGGTTTGATAGAGGTACCTGTCATTAGACAACATCCCTGTCATCAAGAGCAGGGACTTAATGTATCAAACCGAGCTGATTATAGGCAATAGAGCAAAATCGATGAAAGCAAACTGGTTTGAGCTATCCACTGTTTCATTGCTCTGATATTATCAGGACTACAATCCTGCTAACAGTAGCCTACTGGAACAGCTGAATGTAGAAGATCAAATGATTGTCTGTGGGTCTCGGAAAGAGCCCTAGTATTGTCTGCTGTTAGTTATGGGAGAAATTTGCTCATACGAAAGGACTTCATGAAGCAGAGGTGATTCTTCTAATATACGGTGGGAGCGAATTCCAAATTCTTGGTGCAGTCCCCCCTAACCCTCTATCATATGTTCTCTTCTTATGGAACAATGCTGGTTTCAGTAAAAAATGTACAGATCCCCCAGAGGATCTACTGCCTCCAGATATCGTACATTTCTGGGCAAGGTAAACGGGTGTTTTGTGGTGTAGTCCCTTGTGTGTAATAACTGCAATTTTTAGCTCTATATTCTTGCCTCTTACAGTAGCCAATTTAGCGCTTTCAGGTGAGGAGTGATGTAGTAAAATCTTCAAGAGACCTTTATGAGTCTACCTGGAGCATTAAGGTAAGCTTTTAGGGGAGTTGTTGAAACCTTAGAAGACCTGATAGAGTTGTGCATCCATACTCAATTCTTCATATGACCAAAGCCTGGACTGCCGTTTTAAGGTCAGCTGTATTGATGAATGGCTTCAATTTTCTAGGATAGCTCAGATGGAAGCAGGCATTTTTGCCATTGTGTTGATGTGGGTTTGCATGATTAATTCCTTAACCAGCGTGATTCCTAGAGACTTAGTTGAATCCACTAGAATCAGAGTACTATTTAGTGCAATGATCACCTTGGTCCTTTCCTTAATCCTGGTGGACGTTTTAGGGGGGAGAGATCAGAAGAAATTCTGTTTTCTGCAAGTTAAGCTTTAAAAAAAAAAGTGTTCGTCCCTGTCGTTCGCCCTCCCCATACCTCCTAGCTGTCGCTTATTTCCCCAAAAAGTTGGCTTTCCTCTCTGATGCCTCTTGATATTCAGTCAGTAGTGTCGCCCTTTTCCGTAATTCCATGTAGCTCTGTGCTGCCTGTTGATCCATATCTATAGCCCTCAACTGCATTTCCAGCCTGTACAGTGGGCGTCGTACGTCTCTAAGTATCCCTGCCCCTTTCTAAATGCAGATCCCCTGTATGTAGGTTTTAAACGCCTCCCAAAGTGTCGGAAATGGCACCAAGCATCAGATAATTGGTATGATTCTAATAAGCTGGTTAATGCCTGTCTGGCCCTTGGCTTTGTGTCTGCTGTTGTGGCTGTATTATCTAGTCTTGGATCGAGCAGAATATTTAAATCTCCCCATATAATCAAATCAAAATCAAATCAAAATAAGCTTTATTCGAAATCACAAAGTGAATCATAAAAGCTACAAAATACATCCAGGAGAATACTTTAAAATAACCAAAATACAAGTTTAAAAAGAAGTACAACATTTTTCTGTATAAAAAGAAGAATATTAAAAGAGTTAAAAGACTGTAATCGCAGCACAATCAAATGTTTACTATTTACAACTGTTCCTGTAGTTAATGAGGGCCAGCAAAAAGCGTGACATTACAGTACAGATAAAAATATTCGGTAGCATTTGCAGATAAATAAGCGCCGGGCAACATTGTGTGAAACCCAACTGTAATAACATGGGTTTAATGAGATTCTGTCTCAACCCTGAGAAGTGTTTACAGAAAAGCACGGTATGCATGGTGTTCTGAGGTGAGATGTCATCACACGTGCAATTCCCCAGGTCAAGTGTCCAGTTATTAGTGATGGGAAAGCTAATTAAACGGTGGAAGATATCCAGCCGAAGCGAGTAAGCACAAACATGTGACGAGGGTTATACACATTGACTAGATATGGTTGCTTACAAAAACTAGTCAGGATCATTTGATTCCTCAGCACAGTTGTTTACAGATTTCAGACGCTAATCTGATTTCCTCCAATAACAAAATGCATTTCAGTTTCAAAGCTTTCCTTTGCACATTGACCAGACTCTCGGGAAGATTGAAATATTCAGGATAGCCGAGGTCTGTCAGAAAGTTATACACATATTTGTGCCACGGGATGTTAAGAACATTAGACGATTTTTGGCAATCAGCAGTTATGGCTCGATTTAGAGTTGTATGTTCAGATGACCATATTTTGTGCAATATTAGCAATGGCTAGATCCTAATCAGATCTGCTATGTAGAGGGCACCCAGTTCAGAGTGACACACGTAGGTTGGCCTACTTTTTGGGAGAGCCAGGAGAGACCTAAGAAAAATAAATTCTTCAAGCTGTCATATATCAATCTCTTCATGCCCCCAGATCTCAGCCCCGTACATGGCAGAGGATCTACACTTAGCATTGTAAATTGTCATCATCTCCTTTGGATGTTTAAAGCCAAGCTGTGTGGCAAAACTTAACAGGGCCATTGTGCTTTTCATGAAATGGAGTCGCCTAGATTTGATCGCCTCTTGCCAATACCCTGATTGGTTCAAAACAATGCCCAAATATGAAAAAGACTCTGTAAACTGAATAGTGGAATCCTCAATAACGATGTTGCGGCAGCGGGTGGTCTTCCCGATCTTCATGGCCAAGGTTTTGCCTATATTGATTTTTAGCGAAAGATTTTGCATGAACTGAGCAAACTCAACCACCAGACGCTGCAGGGCGATGGGAGTGCGGGCCATTAACCCCGCATCATTAGCATAAAATAATGCTGGAATAGGCCGGTTTCCCACCTGGGGTAGATCAGCACATTTGCTTGCAAGTATGTCGCCTACGTTGTTAATATAGAGGTTGAATAAGAAGGGGCCATTACACATCCCTGGCACAACCCTCTTCCTATTTTGAATGGCTCAGTACAAGTACCATTAAGGCCAAAATGTACTCTGCCTCTGCCTAGGGCATACAAGTCCCTAAGGAAGTTCACAATGGTGCAATCCATGCCCATATTGGCCATGATTACCCATAACTTATTGTGAACTACCAGATCAAAAGCAGAAGATAAATCTACAAAAACTAAAAACAGATTGCCAGCTTTCATGTGCACATATTTGCAAAATAATAAATCTAAATTGATGGCCTGCTCTACCGTTCCCAGCTCAGCCCTAAACCCATACTGTAAGTCTGAAAGGATATTATTTGTTTTGGCCCAATCCTGATGTCGTCCTAAAAGCATACGACCAGCCACCTTAACCAGGCAGTCCAAAAGAGAGATGGGCCTGTATTGCACTGGCTTGTTGCGGTTGCCTTCTTGAAGATGGGGACAATATGGTACTCATGCGAGGTAGATCAAAATCCCTGGTCTTGGCAGGCTTTAAAAAGCAAAGTGAGGATAGGGCCCCAGAGTTCAATATTAAATTTAAACAGATCAATAGGGATCCCGTCGGTCCCTGGGGCTTTACCACCCTTACTTTCTTTCAGAGCCAGGACAACCTCGTCCAGGGAAAACTCTGGGGGGGCAGATTTACAATAGGTGGCGCATCCCTGCAAATTAGCAGGGATGCGTCACTTATTGTTCACCATGCCTCCACCACCATTGATGCGCCGCATTTACAATGCGGCACATCAATGGGCAAAAACGGCACAGATGCTGCACATCAATGGGCAAAAACGGCACAGATGCGTGACACATCTGTGCCGTAAAGGCGGCGCATTGCTGGAGTTGCGTCGCCTCCACCTCATAACATAATTGGTTCACTACAGTTAGGGGGAAAAGCCTTCTCTAGGTCATGATCTGGTTGGTGAAGAGCTGTAATAATATCCGATGAACACGCATTGTTGTAAACATTAACAATAGCTGGAGTAGCATATGCAGAGGTTACAAGAAACACAATTTGGTTAAAAACTCTTGTTACAATCGCTGTAGTTTTTAAAGTAGCCAACATATTTGAGACATAAATACACAGGCCCCCTTTCGGTCGCCTGTGCTTGGACACTATCGCTGGAGTGCGAAATGTTTTAATACCATTAAGATGGACAGGCTCAACTGTAGACAAAAGATGTTAAATTTGGACGTGAAGTCCACCCAGTCATTCATAATGTATTTTTGGCGTAAACCAGCAACATTTCAATAGAGAACATTAAGAGCTGTGGCAGGAGTTCTAACCCCAGTGGCTACTAACAGCGAGGGCAGTGGATCATCCAAGAGACCATGCTCGGAAAATTTTGCAAGGCACAAACACCTTGTCAATCTCCATTTGTGGCCCCCTCCCATGCGGAGTGACAGTCGCAGGGTCACACTGGTTCTCCCTGTTTACCTCCACAGGCTTCTTTAGTCAATCCACGCCGTTTAATGTGGAGAGGTAATCAAACCTGTTATGGGTTTGAATTTTGGTACTCTAGCCGAAACCCCTGGTGATTAGGGCCTAGTACAAGTGGCAGCTGTTCGATGTGGGTGGGGGTTGATAAAAAAAAACAAGTGGTAGAACCATAATCTACTTAGGTGTGAGAGAAGGGAGACTGGCTCTCTCAAAAATAAGTTTCACCAGGTTGGGAGAAGTGAATGAGAGCATGACACAGTCACCCGCTAGCGTTTGCTTCCTGTTCCCACCCATCTAACCCTCCTAATAATTTTCAAATCATCAAAGAGTGCTCCCCTCCCCCAAGTCCTACTCTTGCATTCAACCAATTTAGGGATTTGTTCCTATGAGATTCCCATGATTCCTTTGCAGAGTTAATGAGAACCGGGACATTTGCTAAAAATACTACATAGCGTGTGGCTGTGGGTGGGAGCTATAAACAACCCATTTTTGTAACTGGTAAAATGCACCAAGAGTCAGTGGTTATTTGGTCTGAGCAATTTGGATTGTGTAGATGGTTGTATGGAATAGTGGGGCCACTATTGGGTCCATCGAGAAAGTGAGGGTTGGGGCGGGAGAAGGGGGCCACCCTGTAATAGGATGGCGCTTGAATCAGCATTTATCATGTCCCCAGGCCTGCCACCCACTATACGATAGGGTTGATTTATACCTTGAGTGTTAGGAACGGAATTAATACATGAAGAGGGTTGCGCAAAGACACTATTATCTGTACTTTGCTGAGGGTGCTGATGATTTGCCAACATTGGCTGGTTATTTAGCCGCAAGTCTATTTGGGAGAGGATGTTCGCCTCTATCCCTTTTAATTGTTCTGTCAGTCAACTAAATGTGACCCTTACTGACTCGGATTGAACTAAAGCACACAAGGCTACATAATCTGCGTGCTGCCGTTCTGCCCCTGTATTTCTTAGTTTTTTTGGAAAATGATTGCTTATGGGTGCTCTTAGAATGTTGATCACTCCTCCCTATTCATCCTTCATCACTACGTGCAGATAGTGGGACTGACGGGACCTGGGTCACAGAAGTAGATGGGGTTTTAAATCGTTTGCTAGGGGGCTGGCTAGCTAGTTGGATATCTGGAAAAGATATACTAGGTGATTTTTTGGGGCACTTCTTTTATTCCCTCTGCCCAGCTGCCTGCAGACTAGCAGCACTGTCAAAACTAGTACTAGCAGCAGGAACATCAATGGTAGTGGTAGCTATGCCAGTAGAGGTTAAGCCCGGAATGTTATTTGTACAGGATGTTAAGGACTCCTCCACACTCATTATTTGTTTCTCCAAAACCCCCATTGCACCTGTGATATAATTCAAAATGAAAGCGGAAGGGTGTGCGGTGCTCTGTGATTTGGCAGCCCTGCTTGGATGTTTCCTTTGACCCATGCCCAGGGATGGTGACAGGACCAAGTTGGATAAAATAGCAGCAGTAAGGCTGCAAGAGACCACCACAAATCCCCAGATGTTACCCCAAAGTCAGTATATCAAAGTCAGTAACAAATGTCCCAGATATATCTCAAGAAGATCAGGTGGAATAGTACAACAGGGCGAAACTTACTGCTGGGTGGGACAAGCACGGTTCGCTTCAGTTCCTCATATTGTGTCGAGTGCAAAAGCCAAGGGGGGTGACCCTGCCCTGCCTATTCCTGACGCAGGCGGTCACGGGACAGGCCCGCCCTTGGCAGGTGCAGGCTCCTCCCTCCTGGGAGCGTGAGGCATTCTGGGGCTTGGAGTCCCCACCAGTCAGTGGCGAACGGCAGTGGCAGGGAAACAGTGGCAAAGAAAACAGCGTCCCATGCTGCGGTCTCGTTGGTGCTTTTTAAAGTGCTTGTCAGGTTCAGGCTCCTCCATCCTGGGAGCGTGAAGCGTTCAGGGGCTTGGAGTCCCTACCAGTCATTTGTGAACAGCAGTGGCAGGGAAACAGTGGCAAAGAAAACAGCGTCCCTATACAAAAATGATCTGCCCCATCCTACCTATATGGGAGTGAAGCTCTACAAACAAATCTGGGTCATCGATATTAGGAGTGTAAACATTGACCAATAACATTGTGTTCCCTAAAAGCCACCCCTTCACCAATACATATCTGCCTGCTTGATCCGTATATTCTTCCACTGTCTTGAAGGGTAAGATAATTTATCACATGTTTGCGTTTGCACGTATTATTGAGCCCTCGCACATTCCAGGACATGAATGGTATCTTTCCAGTGCAACTAGTGTCAGGTCGCCATAGCAAAACCTTGTATTCAATCTACAGTGTGAATCGACTTAAACCTTGCATCCTACTGAAATGCACTTGTGTGAATGAAAAGAAAAGAAACTAATCTGTCCCATAAATCATCCCCTTCCATCTCCTTACTCTTACTGCTGGGGAAACCCATACCCCCTAGTATCCTCGTAAAATTCTATCAATGACTATACTAACACTACTTATCAGTGAAGTTCGTACGCACCGGGGGGTGACAACGCTACACCTTGTCCCTGGTGATTGTACTGACTAAGTTGCCCTTTTGGAGAGTCCAAAGCAGGAGTTTACTTATAGCACGTGCCTAATTCCCATATACCCACATGCAACAATACTCAACCTGACTGTCCTCAGTTGGTAGAAAACAGTTCCATGCTAGTACCTGACTCCGGCATCCGGGTGAGCTGCCAGGTGATGGTGAATTTCGGCTGTGTCCAGCATTGGCACTTGCCTTAAGAAAGTCCTGAATGGTTATCAAAGATCCTAGAGTAATGTCCACTTTCAGTCTGGCGGGATATAGCATCCCCTATCTCAGCCTTTCTTTCCGCAGTGCTGCCTTCACTGCTGCAAATTTTCTCCTTGCTTCCTGCACCATGATCGTGAAGTTGGGATACATGGAAATGGTGCACAGTCAAAATATCGACTTCAAAATATCGACTGGACATAATATTGAGTTTTAAATATCGACTGGACAAAATATCGACTGGACAGAATATAGACATCAAAAATATCGTTTTTAAGGTAAGTAAAGTAATATCGACTGTTAAAAATATAGACAGTTAAAATATCAAAGTATATAATATAGGTTATTAAAATTATCTAATTATTAATAATATTGAATTTTTTATAGTGTTTTTTATGTTATTATATGTGTGACAAGTGTGTATTTATGTTATAAATAATAATAATTAATGACATTTGTATTTTTTAATTTTTGCGTTATTTAATTCTGTAGCGGGTTGTGGGTTTATAGGGGAATAGGGTGGGAAGTAATTTAAGAATAATTAATTCAATATGTACATTTATTTATTGTTATTAATTTTTAATTATTTATTAATTATTTTTTGGGGTAATTAATAAAAATGTAATTGCCAATTAATTTAAATTAATTGATTAATTGTTAGTTATGTTAATTTTTCTATTTTATTTTCTGTAGCGGGTTGTGGGTTCATAGGGGAATTGGGTGGGAAGTAATTTATTTATTATTAATTAAATATGCAAACATATTTATTGGTATTGTTGTAGAATTAATAGTTAATTAATTATTTTATGGGTAATTAATTAAATTAGAATTGCTAATTAATTTTATTTAATTGATTAATTGCTAATTATGTCTATTTAATAATTTATTTTCTGTAGTGGGTTGTGGTTTTATAGGGGAATAGGATGGGAAGTAATGTATTTATAATTAATTAAATAAATCAAATTGAATTTATTGAATTTAATTTGAATTTATTGTTAATTAATTTGTAAATGTTAAATTATTAATTGTTAATTTGTAATTAATTTGTATTAATAGTTAAATAATTGTAATAATAAAATTTAATTTGTAATTTTAATTGATTAATTCTTATTTTATATAAAATTCATAATTACTTTAAATTAATTTTTGATACATAATAATTTATATTTATTGATATAATATATGAAGTATTAAATTTCGCTACTGTTGCAGTCTCTGGAGTGGGAATAGTAATTTTTACCACTACGCTATCCAACACTTTCCCTAATGTTGCACCCACTGGAGTGGGAATAGTAATTTAAACCCCTACGCTATCCAACGCTTTCCCTACTGTTGCACTCACTGGAGTGGGAATAGTAATTGTAACCCCTATGCTATCCAACACTTTCCCTACTGTTGCACCCACTGGAGTGGGAATAGTAATTTAAACCCCTACGCTATCCAACGCTTTCCCTACTGTTGCACTCTTAGGAGTGGGAATAGTAATTTAAACCCCCACGCTATCCAACGCTTTCCCTACTGTTGCACCCACTGGAGTGGGAATAGTAATTTTTACCCCTACGCTATCCAACACTTTCCCTACTGTTGCACTCACTGGAGTGGGAATAGTAATTTTAACCTCTACGCTATTCAACGGTTTCCCTACTGTTGCACCCACTGGAGTGGGAATAGTAATTTTTACCCCTACGCTATCCAACGCTTTCCCTACTGTTGCACCCACTGAAGTGGGAATAGTAATTTTTACCTCTACGCGATCCAATGCTTTCCCTACTACTGCCCTCTTTGGAGTGGGAATAGTAATTTAAACCCCCACGCTATCCAACGCTTTTCCTACTGTTGCACTCTTTGGAGTGGGAATAGTAATTTTTACCCCTACGCTATCCAACACTTTCCCTACTGTTGCACTCACTGGAGTGGGAATTGTAATTTTAACCCCTACGCTATCCAACGCTTTCCCTACTGTTGCACCCACTGGAGTGGGAATAGTAATTTTTACCCCTACGCTATCCAACGCTTTCCCTACTGTTGCACCCACTGGAGTGGGAATAGTAATTTTTACCCCTACGCTATCCAACGCTTTCCCTACTGTTGCACCCGCAGGAGTGGGAATAGTAATTTGTACCTCTACGCTATCCAATGCTTTCCCTACTGCTGCACTCTTTGTAGTGGGAATAGTAATTTAAACCCCTACGCTATCCAATGCTTTCCCTACTGTTGCACTCTTTGGAGTGGGAATAGCAATTTAAACCCCTACGCTATCCAACGCTTTCCCTACTGTTGCACCCACTGGAGTGGGAATAGTAATTTTTACCCCTACTCTATCCAACCCTTTACCTACTGTTGCACTCTTTGGAGTGGGAATAGTAATTTAAACCCCTACACTATCCAACGCTTTCCCTACTGTTGCACTCTTTGGAGTGGGAATAGTAATTTAAACCCCTACGCTATCCTACGCTTTCCCTACTGTTGCACTATTTGGAGTGGGAATAGTAATTTTAACCCCTATGCTATCCAACGCTTTCCCTACTGTTGCACCCACTGGAGTGGGAATAGTAATTTTTACCCCTACGCTATCCATCGCTTTCCCTACTGTTGCACCCACTGGAGTGGGAATAGTATTTTTTACCCCTACGCTATCCAACGCTTTACTCACTGTTGCACCCACTGGAGTGGAAATAGTATTATTTACATTTTGCTATTGTATGTTAATAATATTGGATATTATTTAATTATAATATGTTAATATATATATGTTTTAACAAATATGATTGTTAAACATTTTTTATAAGTTTAATTAAATATTTAATTATTATAATTCAATGTAAGCATTTTTAAGTATATTTTAGTAGTTAATTTTAAATTTTAGTTTAATTTAACACTGTTTTTAATAAAGACGATATTTCTTAAAACTATATTTTTGTAAACGATATTTTGTACTCGATATTTTTGTACTTACCTGTTTGGACATACAAACTCGATATTTTGTCTGTCGATATTTTTTCCTCGATATTTTGGGTAGTCGATATTTTGTCAGTCGATATTATTTCAGTGATCCCATGGAAATCATGGACTCTTACCAATTTAAAGTTCCCTTTTCTCTAGCCAGCCTCAGCACTGTGTCCCTGTCCTTGAAATGTAGTAGCTGGGCCCTGATCGGTCGAGGGGGGCAGCACGGATTCGGTCACGGTCCCATGGTGCAGTGAGCCCTTTCTATCACAAGAGAGGGAGGGAACGATTCTCGGCGCAACATATCTATTAGAAGTCTCTCAACGAACTCATCAAGGCAGACCATATTAGTGGATTCCAGCACCCCAAGAATATAAATATTATTCTGTCTTCCTCTTGCCTCTAATTCTTCATTCTTGATAGCTATAGTTTTAAGTACCCATTCCATCCTTTCAATCGTCTTACTGGCCTGAGCTGAGCCTTCTTCCAAGTCCGATATTCTACCTTCCTCTGTGTCTAACTGGCCCTCGTGTTGATCCAACCTGGTTCCCATTTTGTCCAGTCTACCATCCAATGCATCAAAGCAGGTGTCCAGTTCTCGGAAGCCTGCACACAGCTCCGCCAGTAGTGCTTCATGTCCCTGTGGGCCAGTTGACTCTGCTTTTCCACCCAGCTTCCCAAATGGGAGTCTCTTCTGCCGAGGGTCACTTTTCCATGGCCTTCCGAGGGAGACCCCCCCCTGGGTCTCTGTGTGGGTTTGGTCTTGCTGTCTGCTGCGACCTGCGTGTGGGGCTTGGAGCCAGGGGCGTCCTGAGGTTTCATCCTCATTGCCTGGCACTGCAGTGATTTGGTTGCTATGGGGTATCATAGCCGGAGGCTGTTCCCTGTTGTGAAATTTATGGCAACCCGGTGTGCTGGGCCAAGTCGTGCGGAAGCATAGGCTAGTTTGTTGGTCTCATCACTGCTGCCATAGAGGTTGGGAATGGGCCAGCATACCACATGGGTGTTCTGAATCTGGGGTTTTCCCCCCTCATGGGCCGCTAGGGCTGGAGGTTGTGCATGTTTGCCAGGGCTGGTAGAGGTTCCTTGTATGTGGCCCCACTGTGCCTGATTGAACCATTCTTTGCGCCTCAGGCCAATTCAGGGCCGCTTATACCCTGGGATTATAAACGAGCACTTTGCTGCATAGTGGGTATCGTTTGCGGTATTGCAGCGAAGGAGGACGGGAGCTGGGTCCTTAATTGAGGCTTTTCCCTCAGACTCAGTTAACCCGAGCAATGGCAGCTGAGGGCTTGACTCATTGTGTGAAGCCGGGCCTCTATGTTGGTTGGGCAGAGGCTGCCATACATTATCTTGCCGTAACCCGGCCTCTCGGTGTTTGCAAGTCCAGGGGGGCTTCCTCTTGAGAAAGCCTCTGTCTGCGTTGAGAGCTCTGTGTTGCCTGCCTTCTTTGCTGATCGGTACCTTCTGGATTGCCAGCCCTCTGTTTTGAGGCTCTTGGCACTCTACGTGCGCTTCCGGGAGCCTAGATGGAAGACGCACCCGGGACCTTCACTGGAGTTGTGCGCTTGTCTGGAACTCAAACTCCTGGCGGTATCGCGGTCTCTAGGCCTCATTGTGTCATCTTCAACACGGCTGGATTGAGGTCACTAATCTCCGTCCTCGCCAGACGCTGTAGCCCCTCATGTCAGGCATGCAGCTGCAGTAGTTGCGCTGGGCTTTTCACGCAGCAGCCGCCAGTGGAATAAGATTACGCCGGGGACTCGGCGGAGCTCCAAGCTATGCGGCCATCTTGCTCCGCTGCTTGGCCATGCCCCCTCTTCTGCGAGTTAAGTTTAAGATGATTGCTAGATAGCCATTGAACGGTCCACTGAAGTGTTTGGTTCATTATGTTGATCTCTTCCAGTGTTGAAATCTTTATATACAGCTGAGTGTCATCTGCATACATGTGGAAGGAAATGTTAGCCTGCTGAATACTTCTGTTAGTAGCTCGATGTGCAGATTGAGTAGGAATGGGGATAGAGTTGATCCTAGTGGAACTCCAATTTTACTCAGGGATGGAAGGGGTAGCTTGTGGTTCACCAAGAAGCTCTATGATCTGTTCTCTGAGAAGGAATAAAACCATTTTAGGCCTGTTCAAATGAGCCCATCCTATTCTCCAGTTGGTCTAATAATTTGCCATGGTTTTTGGTGTCAAATTCGGATGATAGGTCGAGAAGGACTAGGAGACAGATTTTGTTGCAGTCTAGAGCAAAAAGAGCGTCATCTACTATGTGCAGAACTGCTGTTTCCGTACTGTGATCTGGTCTGAACCCAAATTGACAGTTGTTTAGTAGCTTAAATTCAGTAATGTGTTGGCTCAGTTGTTGTTGAGCACAGCCTGCTAATAAAGGGCTTAGTGATGCCGATGAACGTAGTATGAATATGCAATGGAAACGGAAAGAGGAGAAACAATATGGTGACAAGTTCCTACATTACCATACTTACTCTGAAAGTGATACTGGCCCGTGATTTTAATTTTAACCTAAATCCAGTAAGTACAGATTTACACTGTTAGACCAGCAAAGTGTTTATTATGTCCTTAAGCATGGTGGCAACCAGGGATGTTTTAATTGGTGGCTAAGAAAAAGAGGGATATTTGCTAGCCAAATACAATTTGATTAGATCTGCTAAAATGGTAGATTTCCTAATATCTTCTCAACTGAATCTATATATTGTTAAGGTATAGAAATGATCACTTTTGATTCCATCTTTGTGTTGGCTGAATATTTCAGCTTGTGCCTGGCTTTTGAGATAGATGATAATTTTGGCAGTAACCACAGCCAGAAATATGTTTTTAATAATGTACAGGGGATGGGTGCACATTTGATGGAAGTATCCTATACCCAGACATTAAGAGCATGTCTATTTAAGAAAACTTTGGGTGTTCCGTCTATGCTACAGCTGAATTCTGTACAACTCACTAGAGCAGATAAGAGCATTGGTTTAAATATATAGTGGTTTTATGATTAATGTGCATAAATGCACTTCTCAAATGGTCATTTAATTAGCTGAAGATGTAAGTAGTGATTTGAATGACATAGAAAATAGTTTGTTTCCAAAGACATTTTTAAACCATAGAAAACACTTTTCAAAGCCAGAGAACTCTTGAGTTGCAGGAATTGAGAAGAGTACCAGGGCATCAAGACACAGATCCAACATGGAGTGACTCGCCGGAGCTCCAGCCCGTGAAGACCGTCATTGGCATGTGTTCCTGGCCATCCTTAGCGTTGAGGCCCCTAACTGCCTGTGGGACAGCGTGGGTGAGGTTGAAGGGCTGAGGATGCATGTAGGAAAGGGGAGAAACTATCCTGGGCTCCTGCCGGGCGGTGACAGTGCTGATGCTATGATGGTGCTGGCCACACCAAATCAGGTGGGTGCCCCACCCGATGCCCCCACTCCCAAACAGAAACAGTGGTGGAGCATATAATAAGCGTTCCTTGCTGGCTACATTGGTTGAGCTTATGGATCAGATTATCTCTTGCTCATATTGTTGTTAATGAGGGCGTTCAGGACAGACAGTCAGGGGTCCATGGACCACCAAACTTACAATAAGGTCCTAAGCCTCTAATTTATTTTTACAGGTAGTGACTGAAATAAATCTTCCTCTTTTCAAGAATGCCGAGCATGTTTTGGGAAACTCGTACATTTTCTTTTCACTAAATTATGCACCGCTTTCACTTACTTGAAAAAACGAAAAACTACTCGTGCGGCAGCTACAGCCACGTTTCTTTGGCATATATAACACAGACTGGAAAGCGTTCAGAGATCATGGCAGAGAGATTTATACTTTGCCTTTGGGCATCAGATAGATCAATAGAATCTGTGCTTGGCATGGTCTCAGCCCCACTGCAACAGTGTGGACATAGTGCATGGCTGCCCGAGGGGAATGGGTAATGCAAATAGGAAACAGAAATCTGCCCTGCTTTTCCTCGCACCCTGTGCTCGAGAAATGCATGAACCCTACAGTACAGGGTTGCACCAACCTTTAAACGTTCTTTTATAACTTTGCAGCTTTTATGGGCGTTACTGGTTATGCCGCATGCGCCTGCTGATATTTGCCTAGATGGTACATGCCTGGTTCTTTGCTAATAATGGAAGAATAGGCAGAACATGTGTGCAGAATTCCTCTATGAACAAGCGTCATTTGGTAGGAGACATTTCTGAAATTCCAGATTCTCTGTATCAGAGGTGGGGTTTTCCACTCACAATTACATTTGTGTACATCTGAAGTGAACGTAAATGCATAAAATAATTTACGAATCGGGCCCATTATTGCTTGCTGTTGTGCATTAGACGATGTATAGTTACTTGATGACTAAAGTATGCTTGCAACATTATTCAAAACAACAAAAATATTTGATCAAAAAATTAATTAAGTATTTCTTTTTAAAAATGTTTTTATTTTATTTGTTATTTATGGTATTTATGCATATACATGCAGAAAACAGGGTAGCTTCACTGCGGCAAGCCCAAAAACTCGTCAGCAGAAAGTGCTACAACAGGATAGGCCAGGCATGTAGCAGCGACTGAGTTTCGCAGCAGCAAAGCAAGCACTGTGGCACAATATGACATCCTCAATAAACAGAGTCTGGGGAAGGACACACCACAGCTGTGTGACACTTGAATGCAAATGCTTTCAAGCTTTGATGAGTGACCTTCGTCCCTATTTGTGTGTTAAGTGCAGAGGTCCCTTAGGGTTAATGGAAAATGCAATAACTTTTTGAAAATAGAAGATAATGCATATTTTCATTAAATGCATCTCTTCTATTTTATAAGCGGATAGCACCGTCACTCTCCGAGTTGCTTTTAATAATAATCACACAATACCAGAGGGCAAGAGAAATATGTGTTGAAATCAAGGGCCTCAAAGGTCATTCCCATGATAGGCATGAGCGGGAAGCAGAGGTGGCATGCAAGAATTCAGCCCCCTTACCAGCTTCGGGGCCCTCTAATGAGTCAAGGCATTTTCATTGTGTGAAATCTTGGGCCTGTGGCAACTTTAATTAAGACTTTGGATTGTAATTATTTAGCCGAGCCGGTCATTTATTTAACATGGTTGATTTGAAAATTCTAATAATGCTGTTGTATTGATGTCGCTTGGGATTTAACATGAGCGTTGATTAATGTTGTGTGCTTTGCCATGCTTGTTATGCATTGTTCTTGTAACCTTTTGCCAAAAGTGAGTGTTAAGAAGACAACATTATGCATTTTGAAGTTTTAAGAAATTGTAAGCTTCACCAGATTAAAGCCTAAGAGGGCGCTGTTATTGCAAATGAGTCTGAAAACAAAGGCAAGATTCAATTACTTTAAACTCTGAGTAAAATGTTTAGGAAACTTGACAGCATCTCTTCCAAAGTGACCAATTCGTTCTATTATTTGGAAATGTAAAAATCTTGGGTATGATCTGTTACAGGTTGCTTTAAATGAGAGCAATTTATTTAATGAAACTAGTGGAAAGATAAGAAGCATCTTACTGTGTTTTCAGAGTGGCTTGTCATTGAGTAAGGGGCCATACAGTGTCAAAGAGTGGAGTAGACTGGCGTAGATTGGACATGCATAGATTACAGAAGAGTGCTATATAGAGGAGTGGCATCTCGGTGAGTACAGTGGACTGGCGTTTTATAGAGTGGCTTGCATTAGGGTGGAGTGGCAGAGAGTGAAGTAGGGGAGTGAAGTGCAGGACAGGCTAGTAGTTTGTCAGAGTATAGAGTGGATTAAAGTGGGATAAAGGGATTTGAAGGGAGTGTTGTACAGTGAAGTAGAGTGTTGTAGAGTTTCATAGAGTGGAGTAGAGAATTGTGGAGTGAAGAGGCATGGATTAGATTAGCGTGGCATAGAGTGGAATGGATTGGTGTGTCGTAGAGTGGAGTGGCGTGTCATAGATTGGCATGTCGTACAGTGTAGTGGCATGTCGTAGGGTGGAGTGGAGTGTTGTAGAGTGGAGTGGCATGGAGTGTTTTGGAGTGAAGGATGGTAGATTGGAGTGGTGTGTGGTAGAGTGGAGTGGCATAGGTCATAGAGTGGAGTAGTGTGTCATAGAATGTAAGAGCATAGAGTGCAGTAGAGTGTTGCATAGTGGAGAGGTGTATTGTAGAGTGGAGTGGCATGTTATAGACTGGCATGTTATACAGTGTGATAGAGTGGATACAGTGTGTTAAAGTGGTGTAAAGTGTCATACAGTAGATTGGACTGAAGAGGCATGGTGTGGCATCAAGGGCACTGGTAGAGTGTCATAGACTGGAGTACAGTGTTGTAGAGTGACATAGAGCGGAATAGAGTGTCTTAAAGTCTAGGCGCATGAGTGGAGTAGAGTGGAGTGGCATAGGGTGGAGTGGCATAGAGTACAGTGGCATAGAGTAGGGTATAATTTTGCGGCATTCAGTGTGGTGACATAGAGTGTTGCGGCATAGTGTCATGGCGTGCAGTGTCCTGATGTGCAATGTCATGACGTACAGTGTCTTGGCATACTGTGCCATGGCGTGCAGTAGAGAGATGTGATATGAGGTAGAGTGCAGTGGTGTATCTTAGAGCAAATTGAGGTAGCATGGAGTGGCATGTCATAGAGTGGTGTATCATTGAGTGTCCAAGAGAGGAGGAGCGAAAAGTAGAGTGCTGAAAAGTGGAGTGTCATAGAGTGGCGTGTCATGCAGTGGATTGGCGTGTGAAAAGGTGGAGTTCTGTGTCGTTCAAAGGAATACAGTGGAGTGGCATCCAGATGAATGGCATTGAGTGTCATGGGGTGTCGTGGTGTCCAGTGTCGTGTTGCACACTCGAGTGCGGTAAACTGAAGTTGTGTACAATTGAGTGGCGTGTCGTACAGTGCAGTTGTGCATCGTAGAGTGGAGTTGCATAGTGTGCCTTAGAGTGGGGAGGAGCGTTGTGCTGTGGTGTGTTGTAGAATGAAGTGAGGTGTCATACTGTGGAGTGGAGTGTCATATAGTGTAGTAGAATGCCGTACAGTGGAAAGTACAATGGTAGTTAGAGGGAAAAAACATGTCAAATACTAAAGATTTAGTACACTATATTTGTGAAATGTTATGTAGTACAGTGTATGTGAAATTATTTTTCTAACTAACTTTTTTTACAAACGTTTGTAAGTAGAAAAGTACTTTCTAGGGAGTACTGCAGTACTCCATAATTATTTTTTTAACTTAAATATATAAAAAATGTAAGATACAGTGGACTACAGTAAATTTGTGAAATATAGTGCAGTAATAAGCATTTTTTATTTGTTTAGCTATTTGTTGATTAAGTGGAAATATAATGTACTACTGTATGATGAGTGCATAGGAAGAAATGAAGCAGTGTAGGTAAACCTATAAAGGTTGGGGAAAGTGTTTCTATTACTTAATACATAAAAAAAGTTTATGGAACACCGCGTTAGTACCTAGAAAGTATTGCGTTAATTACAGAAAAAAATAGCGAAATATGTAAATAAATCAAAAATACTCTGTACTAAATTAAATTGGTGAAATACAATGTAGTACAGTGTATTTTTAATTTCTTTACACAATAATTTTTTAAAAACATTTTTGTAAGTAGTGCAGTATTTTTGAGTTAGTAACTTCTTTATTAAAAATATAATTTATAAAAAAATCCAAATTCACTGTAGTACACTATATTTATTAAATATAGGGTAGCAGAGTGCATTCATTTTTTTTCTTATTTTAATTTTTTTAAGTACTGTGGTACTTTCTGAGTAATACTGCAGTAAAACCTTTTTTTTAAAAAAATGGAGAAAAATACAAATAATTTTCCCTACCTGTTAGCACTTTAGCAGAGCGGTAATAGGGAACAAAAATAAAACCTACTACTTACCTATCTATATGGGCCTAACCGAGAACACAGCTAAAGTGTGGTGAAAACAACATGGCTGCAATTGCCAATCATATATTGCCGTGTCGTTGGCATGTACCGCAGTATGCCACGTAATTACCACTCTATACCGTGGCCCAATATATCACAAAGTTTTAGTGCTTAATAACTACAAAACCACTTAACCAAAATACATCTAGTAACAAAAGGATCCTTTCTACCCCATAATTAATATTTCAGCTAAGTTTAAGTAAAGTCCGACGGGCCATTTTGACACTATGCTGTTTACCAAATCTATGGAAAATAAATTTTTCGAGAAATATGTTTGGGACCCTACTTTTTTCCTTTCTCCTCCCTTGACAAAGCACCACAAAGCTTTGCATCATCAGCAAATGTATCGAAAGGAATAGGACTACAAAGTTTCTTGGAGAGTTGTCAAACGGCTGCAAAGTTATTAACAATCAAAAATCTGAGGAATTCCTATACCTCAGAATCCTAACTATAAATGCAGTGTGGCTACTGCATAGATGCGCAGTGAACTTGCTCTTTTTTCCCTAGTTTGTGCATGGAAACTTTCAGTGGGATCTGGTAAGTGGTGGCTGAGAGAAAGGGGGGGGGGGCAGTCCCCAAAACACAAAGTCCCCATGAATTTTCCATAAACTTTTTTTTACAATTCTACCCCAATTACCGCAATAACTGCAGAACGGAATTACACCAATTTTGTCATGAAGCTAGATATGGTTCCAGATACTGCACTTTTTGTAATTTACTGTAAATCTGTGTGATGGTTTTTGTGATATTGAGTTTAAAAAATGTTGCATATCTGACAAGTTGGGTTTGAGGAATTCCGGAAGAGTACCTCAAACCCAATTTAAAAAAACAGAGCATTCTGAGTGGCCCAGGGGGCTTTTATCCTTTAGGCCAATTTGCTCCCACAGGTGACAGGCTACTGCTGAAGTGAGTACTCTGATTGGCTGTCAGCAGCAGGAATACAAATTTTTCTGGCAGCCATTACAGGTCTCTGGGACTTAGTCCCCTGTCATGCAATTTAAAAATGAAAAAAACATAATGTGGCAGGGTAGGAATACCATTCCCCCAAGCCCTTGTCGGGGGGTGGGACCCCCTGGGCCCAAAATGTAAAAAATACTGAATTCCCTCTGGATCGCAGTAAAAAAAGAAAATGGCCTCTCACTATTCCTTTCTACTTGTTTGGGGGGAGAAATGAGTGGGACAACCTTGCTGAGCTCATTTTGTGCCCCAGGATTCCTCCCCTCAACTCCCCGGGCCAACTTGCAAATACGCATCCTCTATTCCTTTAGCACCTAAAGGCCCCGGGGACCAGATCTTCTGTGGCATGCTAAATTAATTAGGGGAGAAGGCGTGGTTCTCCCTATGGTTTGGCTTCAGTAAATGTACATGAGGAACACAGTCCCAGTATACCACTTCCTTTCCTGCAGGAGTGTGGGCAGAGACTTCTCTACTGTCACTCAGAAGGAGCTGCTAAAAATGCTCCTGCTGGTGGGAACAGACATTTTCTTCTCTACCCCCACTCTTGCAGGCAGGGCAGGCATGGAAACTATCATTGCTCCAGCCTAAGTACAATCAACTACTCTCCGCAGGCTAAAGCAATGCTGGTTCCTGTTTGGAACCGGCATGTTTGTTCCTCTACTTAATTAAATAAAATGGCCTCAGGGATGGGGTTCCTGGGGCCCTGATATCTCGGGGAGGGCCCCTCCAAATTATTGTAAAACAATAAAGAACTAATGGCTCCAGTCATGCCCTGTGGCTGACCGGCAAGGGGATGGCAATCTGAGGTTGGGAGCAGGATCTGGTCACCGTCCTGGCCTTTAGGGCCAACCCCAGGCCATGCACCCCCTAAGGCCGAACACAGAAGGAGGGTATGTTAATACAATAGTATGCTATGCTAAAAAAATTATAGAAATTCACTGAATATACCAAAGGTTAAAGTAAGATTATAGCTAGGTGAAAATTTTAGCGATGACATAATGTTTTATGCTAAAACAAAACTGTGCAATTCGCCAATGTTACCGTTATTTTTATTAACTATAACACGTGCCTTAAGGTAACTATTATGCACGCCCTCACCCTGACCTGCTAATAGCCCCACATAATACATCACTCATGGCAAGTTCAATTACATCACGGTAACATTTGAAATTATATTCTTACTCATGGTCCTGACATCTTAGTGCTGACGGAAACCTGGCTTAACAATTCATCTGCTTCAATTCTAGTCATTCTAGCTATGACATCATTAGGCTAGATAGACCTCGTGGACAAGGTGGAGGCATCGCATGTATACATCATAACAATCTATCAGTTAGACAACTACAATTTGACTCCTTGTCCTCATGTTAATACCTCTGCATCGAGGTCTCATGTAACAAGAGGCAAGCATCCAAATTCCATGCGTTCTACCACCATCCACGAGACAACCTCCCTTTCATAAAACAAATCATGGAAATAATCTCAATGAATGCTGAGTGTCATGGCACCCAGATCTTCCTTAGAGACTTTAACTTCCACTTGAATGACACAAATGACTCATCAGTCAATAGCCTCAAATCCCTCTTAGTAGACCTCAACCTCACTCAAATATGAGATATCTCTACTCACATCAAGGGAGCTACTTTAGATCTTGTCATAGGCAAGATCAACTCCATTCATCTTGAATCTATCGCCCCTAGTGACTGGACAGACCACCATTGCATCTCCTTCCTCGTCAAAGAATTTGTGGGAACTAATGAATCTCAGCTAAAGAAACCCAGATACTGGCAAAGAAGTCTGAGAAACATCACCTTGTATGATCTGACTTCCCTCAGTGATAACATCCTGCCCCCTCCTCTGGAAAATACTGATGTCTGTGACCTTACAGACCACTATAATTGATCCATGTCTAATATCTTAGACTCAATTGCACCACTACAACTAAAAAGAATGTCCTCTAAATCTCCAAACCTTGGTATAATGGTAGGCTAAATGTTGAAAGAAGAAATCTGAGACGGGGAACGATTGTGGAGAACCTCTACCTCCCTTGACCATATCACTCAGTTGAGATCTCTGAGAAATATATATACCAAGCGCATCAGATGCTCCAAAGCTAGTTACTTCAGTAAACTACTAGAGCAAGCCAAAAACCGGCTGAAAAAAATGCTTGGACTCATCAAGCTTCAAGCAAATATCCAACCTAACCCTCCCTCAATGGAACTCTGTCTGCAGCCTAACTGTGAGGAATTTGTCATCTTTTTCAGTGAAAAGACGACAAAGATCGAATTGGAACTCTGTCAGCTTTGGAGAATCTACTTATCCCCCTTCTGGGTTTGGAGTGCCAGACCTCCTCTGGTTCTCCCCCCAAAAACAATGCTTCCTGGAGTCTGTTGAAAACTTTGGACGAAAGCACTATTGGCAAAACGTTTGCTGCACTGAAACCATCGAACCACTTCAGTGATCCCGTGTCATCGAACTTCTTCAATGAGATCAAATCATCCATAATCCCTCTATGGACGAAGCTAGTTAATGCCTCTCTACTTCAAGGTTCGATTCTGCATTGCCTAAAGTCTGGGAAGGTCACCCCTTACTTTAAAAAAATGACTGCAAATCACACTAACCTTCTCAATTTTCGTGCAATTTCCAACATTCCTACTCTGGCAAAGCTCCTTGAGAAATGCGTCCACACCCAGTTATGCAGCCACATAGAAAAATTCCAACTGTTAGACCAATTCCAATGCTGCTTCCGTCAGGGTCATAGTACAGAATCCGCTCTAACTTCAATTGTTGATGATGTGCTACGAATGCTGGACAAAAATGAATCATGCCTTTTGATCCTCTTCAACCTATCATCAGCTTTAGATACAGTCAAAACATGAGGCCCTTATTGATCTACTGGAACATAAAATGGGGCTATCACGGACTGTGCTAAACTGGTTCTCCTCATTTCAACTCAATAGAACCCAAAGACTCAAGGTGAATCAGTTTCTGTCTAATCCCTCACCAGTCACTTTGGGGGTGCCACAGGGCTCAATGCCTTCATCCACTCTCTTCCACCTCGTGGAGCTTCACTGTTTGCTGGAATTTTACTGATTAAATTAAATGAATGGGCATCAAAAAATAAGATCTTGCCATTCAATCAAACTGGTTTTATTAAGGGGCTTGGAACAATGACAAACATCATGGCACTATCACTAATAATTGAAAAGTCACTCAGACTAAAACAGCCCCTGTATCTATGCTTTGTAGATTTTAAATCTGCTTTTGATTGTGTGCAAATGAACTTATTGTGGAAAAAGCTTTTTTGAAAAAAATATTCCAAATGAACTATTGAAACTGATTCAATTACTACACAGTAAAACTTGGGTAAGAGTGAGAATGGGGGACGGCCGATCACTAACAAAGGAGATTCCAGCAACAGACGGGCTAAAGCAGGGATGTGTGT
The DNA here is from genome assembly GCF_964261635.1 of Lissotriton helveticus. Taxonomy (NCBI): domain Eukaryota; kingdom Metazoa; phylum Chordata; class Amphibia; order Caudata; family Salamandridae; genus Lissotriton; species Lissotriton helveticus. Next base: position 811,529,168 of record NC_136059.1, on the reverse strand, counting down.
TGGCCCCTCTCCTCTTTAATTTATTCCTTGGAGATCTATCAGGGAACCTGGATAAGCTTAACGCACATCCTCCGAAGCTAGGGGACAATCATATCTCTAACTTAATGTATGCAGATGACGCCATCCTTTTAAGTCATACTAAAATCGGTCTTCAAGGCTTAATTAACAAAATAGCTTTATATGCTCAAGAAAATGGAATGAGAATAAATGAAACCAAAACAAAAATCATGGTGGTCACTAGGAACATAAAACTGAGAAAAAAAAACAAATGGTATATGGAAAACACCCAACTAGAACAAATAGAAGTATACAAGTATTTGGGTGTACTATTTGACCAAAAAGGAAATTTTCAACCACAAAAATTGGATATACAAAGAAAAGCTAATTCACTTACTGCAGCATTTAAGATAGCACAGAAATCGCTCGGAAATCTGACCCATCAACCGCTTTTGAAAATTATAGGGGCTAAATTGCTCCCAACAATAACATATGGTAGCGAAGCATTAATGGGGACGGATGCGGAAATGATAAACAAGGTTCTTTCTAAAACGTATAAAACTCTTTTCTATCTCCCAAATAACGCTTCACCGGCACAAATTAGACTGGAGTTCGGTTTAAACAATCAAGAATTTGCAAGAAAAGGCCAATTTATTAAAACTTGGTATAGGATTAAAAATGACCATGATAATCATCTATCTCAATTACTTTGGCAAGAAATAAATAAGAACACAAAATCAGTTGCATGGAAATATCTCAATGAGGCAATAGAAGAGTTTGCACTAATGCCAATCTGGATAAATATGATAAGCAATGGATCATTAAAAAAAATAGTAAATCGAACAGCAAACCACCTATCACTAGTAAAGGACAAAGATACGTTGGCAAAAAGAAAGCATTCGTGGTCAGTAATAAATGCATACGAAAAAAAAGAAAGTACAAGAATATCTGGAGATACCCTGGTCTGAAAAAAGCAAACAATGGCTCATAAGAGCAAGATTTGGAATACTACCAGGCCTCAGTCATGCCCCGCCGTGGAAAAAGACCAACAGCAACACATGGTGTAGACTATGCAACGGTGGAGAAGAGAATATTGTCCACCTTCTATGTATCTGCCCTGGACTCCGAAATGAAAGTTGTGCACTACTGAAACCTCACTTCAATATGCGTGGAACAAGGACATGTAGGCAGGCTTTAAAAATCTGTCTTCATTCAAATGATATAGTCATGAACGCTGCTTTTGTAAAGTTCCTAAAGATAGCATCTACAAAACTGGGAGAATGATTTAGAAAAATTGCTTTTAAAATAATTTTTAAAGAAATCTTTTTAGAACGCAATTGTTTTTTACTGTATTTTAAAAAAACTATGTTTTTGTATTGGAAATATTGTAAGATTTTAAATAATCAAACAATAAAGAATTATCATATCATTATCGTGGAGCTTCATGGAGCATCTAACAAAAAATTCTGAAATAGTCCAACATCCACTAACACATGTATTCTGATGCAACTCAACTGTACCTGAAATTCTCCTTCCTGGAGAACATTAAGTTCCTCAAATCAGCACTTCACGAAAACGCAAGGTTGTCCGCCACTTAATCACTTGAAATTAAACACTCTCAAAACAGAAGTCCTCCCTATTGACCCAGCCAAACAGTCTCTAGACATCGCAGAATGGATGCATCAAATAACATCTCTCAACTGCACTCCAAACATCATTTATTCCACAAGCTCTTTGTGAATAATACTAGAGAAGCGTCTAAACATGCAGAAGTAGATTACTGCCCGCACCAAAGGAGTGAACTTCCAATTGAGCATTCTAAGCAAAATTAACCCAAATTACCCCACAATGATTTCAAGACTGCAGGGCAAGCCTTAGTGATCTCTAAAATGGATTATGGAAGTGCAACCCTATGTGGCCTTCCCAGATCAAATATGGCGCCACTTAGGGCCTCTGTCAACTCCGCTGCAAGGCTCATTTCAGGCTCAAAATGTACCAATCACATCACGCCTGATTTGAAGCCACAACATTGGCTCCCGTATGAAGCAAGGATACATCAAAAAATTGCAATCATGACCACAAAGTTTTTCATTTCAACACCCCAATATACCTTTTACAAAAACTTGACATCTCTAGGGGCTCCAGATCCTCCAGGGGATCCAGCACTTTACTGCTCAAGCCACAGGAATCCCATAAAACGAAAACCTACAATCAAGCATTCTCTATTATTTTCACCAAGAATTCGGAATTCCCTGCCACCTGAAATAAGACTGAATAATTCTACAGTTTCCTTCAAGAGGGAAGTTAAAGCGATGCTGCTGAAGACATTTCTGGGCTAGATCCCAGCCCCCAGGCACCCTAGGACTCGCTTGTTTATGTTTGTCTAAATTGAACTGTGTGATTGTTTCTTGTCCGGTTGGTCTATTGTTACCACTTCCTGTACCTCAGTAACTGCCAATCTGTAAAGCACTCTGATACACCCTGTGATCATGTTCGTGCTATAGATAACTTTTAAAATAAATAAATAAATCATATATAAATAACACAGCAATAGTCACTACTGGGAAGCTATTGTTAGTGTTACATATCAAGCGAGAGAGAGAGAGGAAAATGCATGCGCTAATTCACTTACCCTGTTGAATATGCAGAGATCAATGGGAACTAGCTACAGAGTAGAAGCTCCGTGTGTATGTTTGTAAATGGAAAAGCATGTGTTTTTTGTTTAGGAAGACCCAAACCCACCAACCTAGTTGGTGGCATGCTTCATCATCGGGTCCCACCCAAGGCCCCGAGTGCACCTTGGGTGTGCTTCAACGCCTGATTACCGCGGAGCCGGTTGTGTGCAGTGAGTATGAAGCGAAAGTGCAAAGAGTGTGAGTAAAAAACTGTCCAAAGGGTCCCAGATGCTCAAAGAACTATTTTAATAGTGGGCCCTAGGCAGCCTTAAAAAACTGAGAAGTGGATAATACTGGAGGTGATTTATGGCTCCAATATCCTGTGTGGTCAACATGTTTCAGCCAGGTCTCAGTGCTAAACTGGCTTTCATCAGGACCTATGTGAGTGGTAATTAGTGGTGGTCTAACTGTGTGTTTTCAGACCAAAATGTGTTGCAATGGACACCCACAGCATTTTTAAAAAAACAAACAAGAACATTCACTGCTCCTAGCAAGTTGTGCTCCATAATGTCCTAGGGCTTTATGAAAGCAAATATTTTCTTGCTGGTGCTGCCCTTAGAAGAGGTACTTTTTTTATGTTGTGAGGGGGTTGCAGCAACATAAAAAAATGTATCTTGTGGGCCTCTAAATCCATGACCCCAGAAGATCTTAACATAAAAGCCCTCCAAGTTGGAGCTGTGTGCTTTTCAGCTGGTGGAGGGGAAATCTAGTTGTTGCTTTTATGGTTGCACTAATAAAAGAAAGACTCAAAGACATGTTACAGTTTTGATTTAAAAACAAGCATTATTCAAAATAGTTTATTAAATATATTCATTTGTTTATAGAAATTAGTACCTATTTTTTTAAAGCCAGATGGTTTGCCGTACTCATATGGTAAGCGATGCGCACTAGCGTAGAGTCCAAATCCCTTCTATGTGGCCAGGTCCTTCTGAAGAAAGTTACCCATTTAGGGTCAACCTGGTCACTAATTACCACCTCTCAGCCTTCCATACAAAGTGAAGAGTCGGTTGGACAGTAGAGAATACAAACCAATAACTCTTTATATAAAGTACAATCAGAGTGGAGCCCTGTCTGCCCATTCTCTAGGAGTGCTGCAGTGAGACTGATATCAGCAAGCATAGGGATCCATTATGTACATTTCAGAACCAATGAAGGCACACCCATCATGGAATTTCCCAAGCAGATGTGGCTAAACAGTGAAATACAAAGAGTAAGGCCATCCTCACGGAAAACAGAACCGCCCGCCATATGTGCGGGGGTCCCGTGGGGGAGATTAGGATGCGCCCACCACTCTGGCCAGCACATCATGCATTTTTAACATTGCGGCGCGCGTTGCTTTCAGCAGCACCCGCCCGAATGGTAAAGTTGCATGTTGTGCATTTGCATGCACATTGTAGCAGGCACCACACGGTGCCTGCCGCATTGTGCATGCAAATGCAGGGGGCTACCATAGGTAATGCTGCCCTCCTCCTGCATACTATTATGGATTGCGGTGTCTTTCTGACACCGCCCCTTATTAATCCCTTTTCCGCCAGTCAACTTGTCGACCGGGCAGAAAAGCGGCGGATGGTCTTCCCGTCCGCCGGTGTGCCCCCGCAATACTAATATGGCGGTGGAAATGGATGGCTGACAGGCTAGGATGTAGGGTGGATCGCCACTGCCATGCAGGCGGTGGCGATCCACCCTACATCCTAATGGGCCCCTGTGTATCGATTCTGAGGCCAGGCACACACTATCTACTACTCAAGGTCGCTCTGCCCGTGCCCGCCACTAGACTAGTGGGAGAAGGCCTCTATCTAGTGGGAAAGGTATGCGCTTATAAGGACAGTGTATTCATTAGTGAAGCAAAACTCAACCTTGGAGAAACGCAACCCAGCAGAGGCCTTTTCTCAGAAATAGCAAAGGATCATGATTCAAAATGGCGCTCAAATAGAAAACGGTGCCGCGGATGCTAACTTACATATGATAATACATAAACAAAATTGTTTCTATTCTAACATTACACACAGGATTTGTTGCAAGGTGGGGAATTGGTGCAGGGACTGGCCATGGACCTAACGCCCCTGTTGCGCACAGACAAAGGAGCTGGCCCTTGGGCGTGGTGGTCTCAAGGGCCTTCGAGGGTTATAGGCATAGGGCCACGCAGTTTGCCTCCCACAATACACTAAATCCCGGGGGTGGTGGTTCCTGGGGATTGAGGCAGGCGCGGTTCCTCAATTGGGGTGTGGGGGTGTAGCCCCCCTGCCACCCGCAGCTCCCTCTGCGTTTTTGAGTTAAGACTGACAATCATGTCAATGAATCAACATGACGTCAGACCGCCCTGCCCCTTCAGAGTCTGAAGGGTGGGCGGACTGGCATCATGTTGATTGATTGACATGATTGTACAGGCACCAGGCAGGCAGCAACACAAGTGCGCATGAGTGGGGGTGGAGGGTGAATTTTTACCCATGCCCACTCATGCGCACTTGTGTTTTTGGTTCGTTGCGCATGCCCATTAGGAGCCCTAATGGGCGTGCTGCGGGCGAGAAGGTACCTGTGCCCCTGGCACCAGGATTGGCCGAGAGGGGCTGTGAGTCACAGGCTCAGCCCCTCTCAACCAATCCTGGCGCCAGGGGCACTGTGAGCCTGTGACGTGAGGGGAGCAGAGCCCAGAGGTGGCGCGACCGGGACCGGCAGCAAGGTAAGAGTGTGTGTTTTCTTTTATTTTAAAGTGTTTGGTGTGAGCGTGCGTGTATGCATGAATGTTTGGTGGAGAGTGTTGCGAATGGATGTGTTTGTGTGTATGCGTGTGTGAATACATTTCTTTGAGTGTTGTCATGTATGTGTGTGTGAGTGTGCCCCGTCTGCCCCAATGGAACAGAGGGCAGAAAGACAAACAAGACGTTATTTGCAATGGCGGGTTTTAGATGCAATGAACGAGTTATGGGGTTTCCTGTCCTCTTATGTAGAGGGTCAGTAATGAGAGCTCGACACAAAAAGAAGTATTTTCCAATCACCGACACTACAAGCCAGATCAGCGCTGGATAATGTCACAATAATTCCAAGCTATTAGCTTAACAGAAAAGGCCCCTCAGTGCTCATTACTCGATGAGAGGGCCATCTTCCCTGCATCTCAGCAGCGCAATTAGTCTGACACCTGCATCTATTTGTGTGAAGGGGAAATACTGCCATTCTAGCCTACAGCGCCCAGTAAACCTACCCGGGTATATATGTCTCGCATTCCAATGTACAGTTCATATAGTGCTTCATGCCCCTGAGCTTGCAAAGCTCTCCAGTTTGTATCGGGCCCCTTGTTTATTTTATCACAGCAGTCGGTGCTGCAGTAATGGCGCTTCTCGGCGCTGTGAGTAGCAATGTTTCCAATTGCCTCAGGAGGGTGGCTGAATCTAGCCTATGGTCTTCAGGTTGCACACCGATCTCTGCCGCAGGGGCATTATCCCACTAAGATATAAGAGCACAGCCAGAGCCACTGGAGGACAGGCAAGGTCTGCCTGCAGTACCAGTCATTCGGGGAAGCAACTTGTCTGTATATAGTGTTTGCTGTGAAAGTCCCGTAGGTTCGCAGCACCATAAACATGCTACAACACACTAACAAAAGCATGCACCCTAATATGCCAATTCTCCTTGCATTTTGAATATACTAGTGTATTTGTTTTTTGAAAGAAGTAATTCTAATGGTTGAGAAAAGGTCAATGCAAGTAGAATTGGCATATTAGGGTGCATGCTTTTGTTTTTAAAAATGTATTACTACCCGGAAGGCCGGAAATATCATATTATGTAAATTATTTGTTTTTTCTTACAGTGTCTTTACTTAAGTTACCATGTATTTTTGGGTATGCATTTGCAATTCGTTATTATCTAGACCGTTAGATCAAACTAGTTTCCTAAATTTCTTTCAGTTTGTCTGCGCAGGCTTTAGCAACTCTGCTGATTGCAGCTCATACTTAATGACTTTTCATTCAAGCGCCACCAGGTATTGCTTGGTGCTATGCTCATCCCTTTCTTCTGACATTTTCTCATCGTTTATGAAGGAGCAAATCTTCTTTCTTTCCGTCATTTCCTGAATACATTTTTGTTGTGTGTCTTTTCTCGGCCTCTTTAGCTTAGCTGGGAGCAGGTTTTTGCGCAGGTCACAAAGTAGAAAGAGAGCAGGATTTTTATACGAAATCTTGCTCAAACCAGATAAATTACTGGCACCCGTTTCTAGCACTTACATCCCTGTAAGAACAGAGAAGCACCCATTTTGCATTTTTTACATCCATGGTATGGATCAGAACTCCCTCATGAGGTCAGAGCACTGCCAAAGCCAGCAACTGCCCTGCCATCCTCAGGCACACCTTCGTCAACTAGCCACGGTCCACCCAAAGATGCACAGAGTACCCTTACAGCCAGGAACTGGCCCCAGATAGCAAAGCACAACCACCTTGTCACCGGTCAACCTATCTGATAACCAGGCACACCCCATTCCTGTCAAGGAAGCCAATTTGACTTGGAGAGAGCACTTACAAATGCTCTCTACTGGGAGTGATCAGGTGTTTGAAATTCTAGAATTGTCAGTTTCCAGTGGGAGCAGGACCACAAGAGTATATTACCTTAACATCGAGTATTTGAACAGCTAAACCCTGGTGACAGCATGGACCCAATGAATGTCTTTTCTGTTAGGGCTATGTATGTGGTCACTCTCCAGGCCCTCAAGCGGTGTCTGTTTCAGTGCCTACAGCAATCACTATGGCACAGTATTGGACAAGGATGTAATGGTATTCTATGTGCCATCTGCACCTGAGAGTCCGTATCCCAGTCAGCAAGGTCTTAGAGCTGAGATTTTCATGAAAGTCTTATAGTCTGAATTCAGCACCTGAGCGTAATAGGACGGAATGTATGAAGCTCTGTAGTTATACTGAATAAGCAGCTACCTATGTTATGTCATCTATTAATGTAATAACTGCACTTTCACAATTGCTTTATTAACCTTCCTGCTTTCTCAAATTTGCTTGAAAATGCAAGATTTTTCTTCTCTTTTTTCAAAATTTCGCGTGGGGGGTAACCCCCCCAAACCCCTCTTATGGGGTTCGGGCTCCCTTGCTGCGCTCGCTCGCTACTGTGCAGCATGCAAATCAGTTTGCGCCCCACCACTTTAAAATGTCACCAGCCACCCCTAGATTGAGGGGGGTCGTTGAGGTGCCCACACTTTTAATTTTGAAGGGGGGGCGTTGGAGCCCCCCACTAGCATTTATTTTATAGCCCGGGGGGTGGCTCTCAGTCTTGTATAGGAACCAGCAATGTTGAGAAAATCTTCCGGTAAGATAATGAAGGATTTTGAAGTCCATTTTTGGTGTTTTTTGTATTAGTATTAGTATTCTAACTCCAGGGGGTGCATCTGTACGGAATGTGCTGGATAGTGTATCAGTAAAAAAAAAATATTCCAACCCCAAGGTGGTGCATCTGTAGGGTATGTGCTGGATAGTGTATGAGTAAAAATTAGCATTGCAAATCCAGGGGGTTGCATCTGTGGGGTATTTGCTGGATAGTGTATGAGTAACAACTACTATGAAAAACAAAGGAGTTAAAGGGGAAGGAGACGCACACTTTCACGGTGAACGTGGAAGAAGAGAAAGTGACGAGAGGTGATTCGTGACGTGTTTAGATTCGAGAGCCTGGTTAATCATTAAATGGGGTCTGGCAGTGAAGTGCGCACTTATTCTGAAAGAAGCCTTTTGGGGTCTTGCGAAAGCAAATCATCTTTAATAATTGCCTCTCGCTGCGTGTACTTGCAAGGTCATCTGATTTGCTCGTATGTTAAAAACAGAAACTTTCTACACCTCTTTTTCATTGGTTGTGAAGCATTGTAAGAAGACGTATTACCGACCAATCCCGTTCCTTGCGCAGATTTTGAAAAACATTTGATTGCCTGTCGTATGGTTAACTCTACCTTCCTGATCCTAATGTTGATTGGCTTGTTTTTTCTATGTGAGGTTACGATACTCTCACCATGTGCGTAGCCCATTTTGTGACGCACTTTATTTTACAATGCGTTTCAAGAACTAGTTGTAGTAGGGTGTTTTTAACTTAAACTGTGTACTCTGCTTTTTAGTTTGTTGACTGTAACGGTATTTAAAAATATTATTCTACTTTTTATTCTATCATAATTGTGCTGACTTTTCTCCTTTTGTCGTTTCATTAAATATATAAATCTTCAAACCATCCTAATATTTGTGTTGAATCTTTTATATTCATCACACGGTTGAAATGCAAATTCCTTATGTTTACATTATATATGTGTTGCCCCATCATCTTTATTTAAATGTTTGGGCTACGACGAACACTCCCTCACTACTTCATCTTTCTTTTTTTATGTACACTTCATGTCATTATTACATTTAACAATCATTTTTACAAATGGAAAGACTATTAGCATTTGAAGACACAATTATATTATTTTTTTCAAAAAAGTGCTTGCGAAGTTAATCCTCCTATTCTTCAAGAGTAAAAATTGGGAAAAGCACTACTCAATATAAATACTTTTAGCCCATTTTCACTCTAGAAGATATAGAGTATTTTTCTTTATTTCAAAGTATTTTGTCGAAAGTTTATTTATAGTAAATTTTTCAATCATTAAGAAATACTTACATACTAAAAGAAATATTATTTATTAATGTATCACATTCTCAGTTGAAAGTTATCCAACTCCAGTTGAAGGATCATAAAGTTATATATAAATTAAAATATACATTAACAGTATGATCCCTCTGTGGAAATGAAAGATACATTGAAGTTAATGGCATCCCTGCTAATCATTACTGAGCACGTAGTAATTACTTAATTAACCTATATTTCTTGTAATTATATTCCATTTAAACTTAATCATACCACATTCTATAATCATTTAAATATTTTTGCTTTGTTTTTTTCAAAATATCAAACACATACCCATTCAGATAATTTACCTCTCTTCGATATTCTTTCCTTCTTTCGTCGAAATTCATCCAACTCCTCTAGAAGGAAGATAATGTTTAATGTATTTTTAAATATACATTAACAATATGTTCCCTCTGAGAACATGAAAGATATTCTGAAGATGCTTCCGCAGCTCCGAATCATTACCTTGCTCGTAATTTCTTCGCCCGTATTAATACTCTGAAATTAAACTAATCATCCCACGGGTGTGGTTTATATACTTTTTGGTTACTTAACACGATGGGGCTGATTCTGATGCGGGTTGGAAATGCTACCCGACTCAATCGGGTTGGAAATGGTTTCCAACCCACTCGGATTGGGACAGTTCGACAGACGCAGTACAATACATCCGGATGCTTCCCGATACGATTTGGTTGGACGCCCATTGACTTCAATGGGAGCATATGTTCCTAACCGAGTCATAATTTGGCCCTGGGTCATTCCCGATCCGATTTGGAAGGAGAAAATGCCATTAGGAGGCTTTCTTAACCGCATCAGAATCAGGTCCTAAGTGAGAAAGCTTTCCCACCTAGGGCCTGAATCAGAATAAGGCCCTCTATGGGATCAATGTATTGCTCCTCCCATTTTTAAGTCACATTTTTCAGTTGAGAGGTGTTCTCATTTCCACTGTTTTAGTGCGTCACGTGTTTATATAAACGTGCCTCTTTCCATACTTTTTATCTTTCGTATAATTTCTAAAATGCTTTATTTAAACTCATTTTTCTTATTAAAGCATTTTTATAGGTTACTTTTTTTTTAATACGAGTATTAACATTCATTCCCCTTTTTTTACGACTTATTATTCTAGTAACTTCCCTTTTTTTGTAAATCTATTTTTAATATTTTTCATTACCGTAAACCCCTATTTTCCCTACATCCCGTGCAAGAGGTACTCTCTATTAAACTTTATATGCGCGTATTAATTTATTTAATTCCGTTACTCCGAGTTTTAATACATTTATTTATCTAATATTTGTAATCTTTCTTTATACACTGCAAGGGATACTGTTATTTGTGTAGAATAACACTATGAATTAGTGTCCATTTGGCAAAATTGAGAGATTGATTTGGTTGGTTGATGTGTTTCCAGTTACATAAGTACGTACACTCTTGCAGTAAGCCAGGCTTTAGGGTATGCAGTGCTTCAAACTCCTATGCATTATGCATGTAGTGGTGTTACCACCTTCACATTTGTGCTTCAGGCCTACAATTCCCCAGTCAGTATCTATATACTCCAGCAAACACAGTGTGAGTGCTGTTGCAATTTCAAAATGACTCTTTTGGTACCATGTAGTAATTAATTTAGTAATGTAAAAGTGAACCAATTACGAATTCACCCAGTGTCTTTATTATATTAATGTAATCATTCAGTCAGTAAGCATGTACTCATGCAGTGAGGCAGGCTTTAGGGAATGGAGTGTTTTAAAGTGCTATGTATTATGCATGTAGTGGTGTAATAACCTTCACATTTATGCTTGAGGACTACACTTCCCCACTCACTTTACATACCAGGGGTCTCCGACTAGTAGCTTGGGAGCTACTGGTAGCTCACCAGCACCCTGAAAGTAGCTCTCAGAGGTGAAGCCAAACCAAACCAATCTCAGATATTCTGTGTATATTAAAGAAGGTAGCACTGCTCATTTTACTACCCTTAAGAGTTACAGTCAGCGAAAACAATGGCAGGGCCTGTTGATAACACTCAAACACAAACTGTGGTAGCGTATTAAGTAATCAATTAGGGATGTATGGAGCTCACTACTCACCTGTGAGGGTTTCCAGGCACTGGGGGGGGGGGGTATGTGGAGGGGATTGGTGCAGCTTTGGTCATTCAAAAAGGCAGGTGTTCTGGTCTTCCTGAATCCTTTCAGTGTGGGGGTTTGTCTGATGCTGAGGGGGAGTTCATTCCAGGTCTTGGCCATGATGTACGAGAAGGGTGTGCCTTCTGTCTGGTTATTTGAATACAGAGGATTTTGGGAAAGGCCTGGTCAGCGGAGTGGAGGTTTCTTTTGTGGGTGTAGAAGGAGATTAAGGTATGTGGAGGAGTGTGGTTATGTGGAGGAGTGTGGCTCAATGGTTAGAGCGGCAGACCCTGATGCAGAGTTCTGGCCAGGGACCAGGGTTCGATTCCCACTTCAGCGGGGTCTCGGACTCAATTTCCTCAGACCTGTTAATTCTCGCCTCGGTGCCTATTCTAATCACGGGCCTCACTCTGCAACTCTGGGCAATAGCTTGCTTAGCCTCCACACCGGCCCCAACAGCGCTAAGGATGCCTGGCTTCACCCTGGGGGTGCCCAGGAGTGGACACTTCACAGGGAAAGCCAGGAGGGGTTCCACAGCGGTATGAGTATCAGCGTCAGGAAACCGCATAGGCGACACTGCAAGGTGACCGTCTGGTGACAGAGCGCTCTATAAGTACCATGACATTTACATTTACATTGGAGTCCGGTGTTGTGCAGCAGCTTGAAGGTCACTGTTTTTTCGACATGGAGCAAGTGGAGTGCTCGTTTATGGTGGGTAATGTGGTCTTGTCGTGGGATGCTGAGGATGAGTCTGGCGGCGGGTTTCTGGACAGTCTGAAGTTTGTGGAGTAGAGATTTGTTGATTCCGGCATATCGGGCGTTCCCGTACTCCAGCCTGCTGGTGATGAGTGCTTGGGTGATGGTCTTCCTTGATTCGTGGGGTGGTCTATTTGAAGGTCTTGCTGATTATGTGGAGGGTGTTGAAGCATGTGGAAGCTGCAGCGTTGGCCTATGGGTCTGTCACATGAAATATGTTTATGCATTTTAAATCTAACTCGCATTAAGACAAAGGGAGGCGGGCTGGATATGTAGACTACGATGCATAGAACTCGGTCACAACACCGAGGATGAACTACATCATTTCCTTGCTTAGCCCGCCTGTTCAGTTTCACGTCTCCCCTCTGCTTATGCCCGCCATATGGGAGATGTCTCTCTTTGTGCATTTTAACAAATTTAGGATGATATGTCCCTATACTCTGTAAGAAGATCCAAATTTTGGACCGGGAATTTGTAAATAGAAAACTTGTAAATGTCGTATTCCTTTTTGTTTTGCATGTAAACAAATTTAGGATGACATGTCCCTACACTATGTTAGAAGGTCTATACATTGGACTGTCAATTTGTAAATAGAGAACATGTATATGACGTATTCTTTTCATTTTTAAGCACACTTGTTAATAGTTTCACTTATCAATCCTAGTGAACAATGTTACTTGGTTCCCTTCCCCGCTTATCATGGCAGGCACGTAAAAGGTCCCATTCATTGTTATACATCACTGTTGTTTCCCTCCTGTCCTTCTGCACCTTGCTGACCTTCTCCTCTTTTCTTCTCACACGAACTAGTCGCTATTTAATCACACGAGGCTTGGGGGCCGTAAAATTAAGCGGGCTATTATTCAAGCTTGGCTTATCCGAACTAAAGATAGACATCTTGATCAGTCTTGTTTCAATTGGACCTTTCTTTTGTGGTCACGAGGTCGGGTATATTATCATATTTACCCTGACACCAATACCTTTTGTTACGTTTCTCATCTTCCATATACTCTATTAATCCTAGCTTATTTAATCAGGATTAATGAGACTGTATAATTCATGTCCTGTTGTTTCCCCCTCAGGGTTTTATATCTTCTGTTGCAATGTAATCCCATAGCAAAGCCTACTGATTACATTATCTGTGGGAACACAGGCAAAGATGGCCGCCGTTTTTCCTTTCCACTTCCTATCCTTTACATTAGGGTTAATATCACCCACTTATAATACACCCATCCTTTCGTTATAAATTTGTTTACTCTCCCCCCTGCTTTAGGTAATTTTATCAGCTAGTACCATGCGTGTTTACTTCCGAGATTTATAAAGAAATCGGATTCCTTTCTATCATTTTTCGTCGCATTAAAATACTTATAGCATACAGGGCCATTTACAGTATCCAACTGGCTTTCGTGGGTACTAATAAGGGTGTACACTCATCAAACAACGAGGGTCTAGGGGGTTAGGATTTAGATATACATGCTCCTCTTAGCCACTCTAAGATGGCCGCCACCACTTTACAGGCGTTTATAGCGCATTATTGACAACTGGCGCTTCAGTCAGTATCATGCGTGGCCGTTCTCAATTAAGCTTATTTTCACCGGTTTCCTCTCTTCGTCTTTTTTTATTTATTGTTTGATGTGTTGACAGTATATAGGTCCGATCATAGGACCGAATCTAGCATCGCGGTTACTAGGAAGGGCGGACACCCATCAAATAACAAGGAATATGTGGTCCGATCATAGGACCGAATCTAGCATCGCGGTTACTAGGAAAGGCGGACACCCATCAAATAACAAGGAATATGTGGGAATGATTGTTTATATACACGTTCCCCTTAGCCACTTTAAGATGGCCGCCATCATTACACATACCCTTTTGTTGTCTTCGCGCATTACCGAATCCCGGCGCCAAGGCGCCGGCGCGGCTATCTCAGGTGCGGACCCTTTACCTAATTGCTCTTAGTATATAACAGACACGATGGGCTCACCACAGTTGAACACAACGTCGCTGGGGGTGTTTCGCTGGAACGAGGGATGTGGATGGACGCCGGCCGTTTTATCAGGAACGGTGAGTTTGTTGTGTAAACTGGGTAACTTGGCTATCCTCCCTGTTAGGATTGGTTTGCAGGATTGGCACCTAGTACAGGTCGTTTCTTGCATTACCCGCTCAGCAGGTTCTGTTTTTATTTAAGATCAAGTGCACCATTGCTTAGTAGTGTTCTTCAGTTAAGGGGACTCGCATGTTTATAGTTAAATTTTCTCCTTACAATTTTGAAATAGCTTATTACCATGCTTAGCACCCCTATTTAACAAACCGAAATAGCTAGTTCACCAGTTACTATTCAAATATTAGTCATATCACTGGACCAATAACCGGGTGTGATTATGACTGACTATATCTAAAGGGTGAGACACTATTTTGAAAACCTATACAGAAATGTATGTCAATAGATTTTTAATTCATTGGTCACACCCCACTATAACACAACATTATATCTATTCCTTCATTTGCCAGACCTGCTGGAATACAGTGCCCATACCCCACTCCCATGGACTAATAGGACCTCCAGTCCTCTACTAGATCTATAGATCACTCAGGTAAAACTTATTTTCTATCAACTTTGGTCTTTGTGGCTTTCTCATTTTAAATACCTTGCATAGAGTATGACCAAACTTTCCTCTTTCATGTTTTTCAGTAGTTGACCAAAGACAGGTATACAATTAAGGTGGCAAGACCGTGCTCACCACTCAGGAACATTTGATAAACATTGCCATTTTCGCCTATTAGCATGTTTACAGTAAGTAGATTGTAGAAAAGGAATATTAGATCTAAACGACCGGGGTTTATTGCCCCTTCCTTGTCTGCCACTAACTCATTTTGAGCATTGAAAATTATATAAATAGACTCTAAGATTTTGATTTTTACTTTTTCGTGTCCCCGCTAAAGGTCCAAACCTCTTAAATTCGACATTGCTACGAAATAACACACATCAGGAGTAAAGTTGCTGGGAAGGCAATCCTTGGACTCCGGTTCCCTTTACATTATCCTGCCTTCAAAAGCGACGTATTATAGACTCAAAGGTAAATGAGCTTTGCGTTCGGTGTAACAAGGGTACTTGTTGCTGGACGCAGTTGGTTCCTCTTCTCACTGGGCTCCTTATTATATGGAATTAGTCCACTCCCGATATGGGGTTTCCTCTCGTTTACTCTGCTTTTTTTCAATTTTCTCATCCTCTTTCTTAGTCTGGTCCCTCTCGGTGCTTTAAGTATATACTGCAGGCCCTTTGTATATATCTATCCCCCGTTAGATAGAATATGTTGGGTTGAAATGTAAATACTACAAAATGATCCTTTGCAAATGTAAATAATGTTTATAATTTTTTTAACGTAATAAATTGTTCACACATGTGTACATATTCCGATGTTTGGCTGTAACCCCAAGATTACAGATTGTCTGTGGGCTGAGGCCCAAGGATCAATGTATATAGCTCCATGTCTATCGTAGGAAGGTTTTAATTTGTCTGTTGTTGTTTAGATTGTCAGATTGTAAGTCATTCGTTGTACACAAAATTGATTGTATGTATATGTTTTTTACCGACAGCCCTGAAGAAGTCCCGGCTTGGGACGAAACGCGTCGGCTGTTTATGTTTCACTGCAAATTGAAAATTAAAGATTAAAAGAAGACTAACAACATTTCTTCATGTTATATTTCTTTATTGTGCTTAAATACTTTTTGCACTTATTATCTTGTTTGTTGTGGTGCACCTTTGCGGTTGTTTTTTTTTTTGCATTTTAAATCTAAGTTGGGGAGACTTACTGTTCTGGTAATACCATTTGTGGCACACTGCATGTGATGATTTCAATTTTACTTGATTAGAAGCATTTAATATTGATATACGTTTTCCTAGAATTCTGCTGATAACTTCATTTGGAATTTTTTTGGGGTTACTACTGACAATTGTGCTTAGGGTGGTGATAGTGTAATGTTAATACATACCCCCAGCAAAACCCTTACACTTCACAAACACCACTACACTACCGTAAACCCTAAACACTATCCCCAGCATGAACCTCTACAGTATATAAACACCACTGTACCAACTTAAACCCTAAAACACTATGCCCTACAGTAGACGAACACCACTGGACTATCCTAAACCCTAAAACACTACCTTCAGCACGACCCCCTACACTACACAGAAACCAGTGTACTACCCTAAATGCTAAATGTACCATCAACATGACCCCTAACTCTAGACAAAGACCTATGCACTACCTTAAACCCTAAATCTATCCCTAGCACAACCCATTCACTACACAAACCCCACTACACTACCCTAAACCCTAAAACACTACCCCTAACACTTATACAAACAGCACTTTATTTATTTATATAGATAGTAACTCATAGTTAGTGTTATAAAATCACTAATACAAGTATACAGTTATCTATACAGTTACTGATGCAATCGCTGAGTCATATGTATACTTCTTTATATACAAGAAATGTCACATACGTTGCCTTTTATTTTTGTACTTTATTGCACATGTACTATTGAGAGATATATTTGCTCATCACCACACCCATAAAGATGTTAACTCAATTGTTATAACATGTAGTCTTAACGTCATATACCTACTGAATCAACTATTCACACATCTTTGGGCAGCCACACATCCCCCACCGAACCACACACACATTCATTCTCCCATACATATACTTAGTTAAGTAATCAATAAATGATATAGACTTTCACGTAGCTAGTAACCAACTGGTGCAGCAGTTTACAGAACAAGTGTCAAAGTAATAGAAATATTCACACAGTTTAGTCACTATTCAATATATTTAATGAGACAGTATAAATTAGTAAAGTAAACAATCAATCACACTGCTACTAAACCCTTTATCCAGAGTTTTTTTTTATAACAACTCATTCTTTAATGCAGATTGTTCTATATATAATACATATTTAAATAACAAACCAAACCACATTCACTGGATGCTGTCATCAGTGATGTAATAAGTGATGTCATAGGAGATGTCATCAGTGATGTGATCAGTGACGTCACTAACCGTGTTATGAATGATGTAATATATATATACGTAAAGAGCTGCGTATGAAGAAGAAAAGGAAAAGTCACGCACTGTAACTTTTTTTCTCCTTGTAAATATGGAGGAGCCACCTGCGCAACCAGTACGTCACAAATAGTGATGTACTGGTGACGCAGAGAGCTTGTTAATCTGCCACAGAATTGTTTTCATTTCTTCTCATTTTTTTCATTCAAATATACACTACAATGTGCAGCATGCATTGTAGGAGAAAAATGCCTTTACTGTTTGTTTTTGTGCAGGAAGGTGTGTCTTCCTGCATAAAAAGAAACTCCACACGAGATAGATATTCTTGCACCATGGTGCAAGGGTGCCTGTATCACCCACCGCTTGCTTGCAGTTTAAGCAGCAGTGGAGAGGGAAGGACAGACTTCCAACTTATATATGTACATATGTTGCATCTGTGTCCTTCCGAAGTAGCTGAGCACGCTGTAGCTAAAGAGCTTACCGTGTCATGGTACAACACTTCCTTATAGTTCTGCAGTTATACATTCATCATATATGACAAATGCATTCTTTAGTCAATTATGCAGTACGTATACATTTATGACAACTTTCACACACTAGCATATACATCTAGCTCTTTCTTTAACCAGAGTAATTAGTTCTGAAAATAGCTTTTTTTTAGTTTTTTTGTACTTTTAATTTTTTTGTTGATTTTTTGTTTTTTGGGTTTTTTTTAAAAAGAAAAAACAGTTAACAGGACGAACAAAACCATGGAACTTTGAGGGAATTAAAAAAAAACTAGCATTGATGGTTATTACTTGCTCCGCAAACTAGGTCTACTGATTGCTCCCCATAACAAATTATACAAAATACTTCACGCAGTGCATTCTAACTTTCACAAATTAGAGACGTATGTCCGGTGGCGATGTGGAAGGTGATAACACTGAAGTACTTGGTATTGCTGGTGGTGGAGGTGCATTTTGGCCCAATCTTCTACATTCTTCGTGAGCATAGTTCACAGGATGCTGGGATTGGAGGTGCTTGCGCATACTAGCAGTGCCACATGAGTATTTTTTTATAAGGATCTCTTCTGAACAGCACTGCCTGGCAAATGTTGCATGTTACTTTGGTGGCATTACATTTCTTTTGTCCCTCCGGAAAAGTAAAAAATTTCCAAACGATGGATGTGTATCTTTTAGGAGGGTGAGGTTCTGGTAGAAATTGTTCAGTATCAAAATCATCAGAATCAGATGATTCTTGCAGTGGTGTAGCCATTTTTGAATCCAAAAAAGAAGTTCAGGTTTCCAATGACGAAAAAGTGAGGTTTTTCTCAGAACAGATCTTCTCTGAAGGAAGGTCTAAGAAGAGTGATTATAATGGGTGGGGTTCTTCAATAGTTAGAACAGTGAGTGTTATAAACCAATGAAATCTCTATTTTTTGGTCACATGGGATGAGCGTTGGGTGCCTACACGCAGCACGCATCTAGCGCGACTTCTATAAATTGCATTTAAAAGTAATATGTTTATTAAAACTAAAAGAATATTATTTTTTCTCCTTAATATTTATATTAAATACATATATATCTATATTTTTTATACCGAATAATTTCACGGAAGTTGAGCGCCTACCGCATTGAACACGTACATGACATCATGCGGAAATGCGCGCATGCGGTGTAGCATGATACGTATATGTTGTGTATGCGCTTGAAGTCACGTACGGGTCACACAGCAATCGCGCATGAAAATACGCACCTACCGCACACCCTACGCGCATCCTACAGAACAATTGTAAAATGGTGGCTACGTTCTGCGCAGCAATCGAGAGAGGTGCGCTATGGTTGTGGGACTGCCTAATTTTTTTAAAAAGAAAATATAAAAATATTTTAATAAATATCAAAAATATATATGTTACATTTTTTTTAAATATATATTTATTAAAAATGTGTAATGTAATCTAAAAAAAAATATCTAAAAATAAATATATTTGAACAAAAATGGTAAATCAGTATCAAATAAATAAATATAACAATTAATAGATTTAAAAATTGTTATTGAATAAATCTTTCAAAATCATTGAAAAAAACCTTGGGTTTAAGGCAGGTTATGCTTTGGAATTATCATTTAAAAAACCTTTGAAATTCACTGAAAAAAACATAGGTTTCACGCAGGTTATAGTTAGGAATTTTCATTTAAAAAACCTTAGAAATTCACTGAAAAAACCATAGGTTTCGGGGGAGTTATAGTTAGCTGGACATTTCACTTGTACAAAACCATTGAAATTCCTCCGTTATAGTTAGTTGTACTAACTGTACCTCTGGCGCCCGCAATCTACTGGTGATGATGTCACATATTACATCATTCATGATATGGTCAGTGACATCACTAATGATATCACTGATAACATCTCAAATATATAGGCATAGAAATCATACCCATATTTAGACATAGCCCATGCAGTCCAAATACAGGCATGGCTACTTTCACACGTTCCAAAAAGCCACAACGATTTCTTGGAAAAATCGGCTTAAGCAGTCAGGGACATCCCCTTGCTTGAATATGGATTTGTCCAAGAACTCATGGAGTTTTCAAAGAACTACCATTCCCTTGGGGTTCTTTTCTGACGTTATTATGCCCGACTTTACATTAAACTAGGCACCTTCAAGGTATAAATATGCCTACACTTGCTCTAGCAAAGACACAGTGGTTCGGAGCAGCTCGACTATCTACTTGCCCGACGCAGCTCGCTACAGCAAGTGCAGAAGGAAGCCAACCCTCCAGTTGACGCACTGATCGAGAAGCTGTCTTTTCTCTCGCTGAGAATTCAGCTCCAGTGTTACCAAGCTCCCCTTGCGGGGTGTTGGGAAATCGAGTCCCGAGACAGAGATACCAGACCTCCTTTATTCTAAAACCAAGGTACGGAGCTGATTAGACCCTAAGAGAAATCTTGGATAGATTCTTGGCAAAGAAACTAATCCTATGCTACACCACACTTACTTCTTCCCGCGTACTAGACTTAGGTTAGGTACATTGGGGTAGGCGTATTTTAGAAGCACCAGTTGAGTACTTTTAGCCTTTGTTACTTATGTATGTATTTATTTATGGTTTAGAAACCATACAATGCTTTTACAGTATCATTTTATATTACTCTTTCTGTACGCATTATACTTCGCAGCCAGTATTACGATTGTAGCAGTTAATTTCTTTTGCATGAGAAATAAGACTGTTCAATAAATCTTTTTTATTGAAAACATCCATCTCTCTATGTTCTCTGCACCTCTGATGAAACAAAGCATGCATGATTGACTGAGTAAAATATCTATCTATTGTTTCCGCGACTCTGAAGATACGTTTATTCTTGGGGAAACAAAGTTGTCATGTTTATGCGGTTGTCAGAAACTAATCCCTTCTTGTGTATTCGAGAAAGTTTCTAGTGACCTCTGAGCTAGCTGGCACTTACAATTAAGTCTAACATATTCGTTAGAGACCTAGTCAACCTCAGTCCTACGTCAAATCTATAGGATATATCATTCCAATGCGCAGAGCCTATTGGGAATATAGGAACTACACTACAATATTCACTGGCAAAAAAGGTTACAGGGACGCTTTCAGCCTTGCTGCCGGCTGGGGACTCCAAGCCCTAGAAACCATCACCTGCTGGGGAGGAGCTGGACATCCCGCCTTGCGCTCAAAAGCGTGCATCATCACACGCGCGCGATATGCTTTCGGCCTTGCTGCCTGCTGGGGACTCCAAGCCCCACAAACCATCACCTGCTGGAGAGGAGCTGGACATCCCGCCTCGCACTCAAAAGCACGCATCATCACCCGTGGCGCGAGATGCTTTCAGCCTTGCTGCCTGCTGGGGACTCCAAGCCCCACAAACCATCACCTGCTGGGGAGGAGCTGGGCATCTCCCCTCGCGCTCAAAAGCGCGCATCATCACCAGCGGCGTGTACGTCACAAGAGTCTAACCCCGGACTGAAAGGTACTGTGCATCTATCCCACTCACCTATTTCCCACCTACCCAGATCTGTAAATCTGTACATCGATTGAAATACCACCGTGTTTGGTGGAAGGGTTAACCCACGCTGTTGTACAACTATTCTTCCTGATATGGGAAAAAGAAAGCTAATAGAACGTGGTGGAGATGGGGAAGATGGGAATGCGGGTAGAAGTATTAAAAGGAAAAAGGCAAGAAAGGCAACCAAGAACACTGGTAACAACTGTGTAATGGACCGCATAGACACATTAATTGAAGAATGCAAGGACATTTTAGCTACAGACTCAAGCTTGAACACTCATAGGATCAGGTCCACCCTGGTAATGGTCAAGACCTGTGTTCAAACTCTGAGAAGGGTCCTGCATTCCCGCCATGTTTACAACGTTGAAAAAAAATGGAGCGCCATCGAAGAGAGTCGACCAAATGCAGCTAGGGAGATTGATTCCACTGTTAGTACTTCTAGTCAAACAGAGCTAAATGGCAGACATTCCCAAATTTTAGAGCCCATAGTACTTTGCCATATTATCAGATATTCAGGGAGAGGGAATTATGCAGCCCCCCATACTGCTTCCAGGTGTTACCACTGAGCTGGTAGGTAACAAAACACCGGAACTGCAGGACATATTGAATGTCTTATGCTTACTTCGAGATGAAATTGGGTCCCTGAGGCTGATGTTAGAGAAGCAGGGCCCCTTGCAACAATCTGTGTAGTGAACGGAATTCCCAACCCATCACTATTTAGTCAACCATCTGCCCAGGCCAGATCTGCCCCCCAGCTGACCACTGGTAGCCAGAAAAAAGCTACCCCACTGTCCAGTAAGGTGGTCAAGGGGAAATCGCCCCCAAAATCTTCCCCACCATACTCTAACAGAAATAATTATTCACCTTCTACTTGCACTAGGCCTCGCAATATTGAAACATCAAAAGGGTACTCACTGCACGACAGCAGTTCTCATAGGAGCACTAAAATCAGCACACCTTTATGCATTAACAGATGTGAGGTGGGATCAGAGCACAGCTAAAGCATATAATAGACATAGAATCTATATGGTGAATGTTCCCAAGTTGGACTACAATAAAAGCCCAGAAAGCGTGCATTCACTGACCAACAAGGCTATCCATTCGATTCGCTATAAATGGGGATCTCGGTCAGTGATTAGAGAAGATGTTATCAAGGTGTGTAGACTCACTTCCCCCTTGAATCATTTGGACTGTATAGAACTAACCCTGCAGAATGAAGAGCTGGCCGGAAATGTATTTGCTCTTGAATTTTGAACCAGTTCCCCCGATTCCTCACTATCCAATTGAGGAGGTCCCCGCTTGTAATTCTGACTAGCAATTATTTGGGGCAGCTACAGATGGGAAGGATGGATAGCTCTACATTGGAGGGTATCGATTGACTGTTAGGTGAGCCTGGATTATATCAGGGTTGTGTTGACTATCCAACAGTCCCAAAGGGTAGGTACTCAGCCATGAATTTTTCTGGCAATAGCAGTACTATTGAGTCCCCTCTGGGTGTACTACCAGTCCCATCTGAGCCAGAAAGTCAGCACAAGCATAGTCATAACCACCTTGTGGAGCCAAATGGGCTGGTGACCACATGCCATGTACCTGAAGGTGTTGGTATTCCGGAAGTCCATAGGTGCAGCCATATAGTCAGGGATTCCAACTGCACCAACAGATCTATCAAGCCCATTCAAATGGCAACCCCATCTTCTTTCCATCTAATGGGCCGGAGCGAGTCCTATCAAACTTCACCAGTGGAGCCATATGGCCTATCTAGTATCCAAAACACCAATAGTCAATGTTCAAAGATATCATGGAATATTGCGGGGTAGAGTTCCTAATTCATAGACCCGGATTGGTTGGCTTTCATCAATTGTTTCGACGTCTGTCTCTTTCAGGAGACATGGCTCTTGGCACCACAATACTACATAGGTTATCTAAATTATCATATACCGGCAACTAAAGGAGCAAAAGGCCGACTATCAGGAGGTTTGATCATATGGGTTCGCCAAGACCTGGACATTAGCATAAAGGTGCTCCTCTCCAAGAGCAATGATATTCCGGCACTGAGACTTAAAATAGATCCGCTTGAGAGCATTGATGTTTATAATATTTATGTGAGGGGAACTAGAAGAGGAAAATCCCAAGTTTTAGCACAACCTTCGAACCACTAGCCAAGGGAAAATGGCAACTTTCTGCTGAAGAAGATGCCCAGTGGGTAATCCCGAAACTAGAACTTGACCCTGTAAAAAAGTGGTTGCAGATTGTTGTTCAGATAAATTCCATCTGCCTTAAACATGGGATGAGGGCACTAAATGGTAGGACGCAGCAAGACAGGCAGGGAGCGAATACGTTCAATAATGGGCGTAGTAAGAGCAGGATAGACTATATCCTTGTGAACCTCAAACTCTGACATACAGTCATTGAGATGGTAGCTAGAGACCGCACGGAAAGTGACCACAACCGACTGTGTGCATCCGTTAGATGGTGGAAGCACAAGAGAACGCAAGAGGGAGAGGTTGAACTGCATTCTCATGACTTGGTTCTTACCAATGACAGGAGACGTCTCAAATGGGAAAGACTAGCAGAAAACTCTGAGACCATGGATATTATTTCAAAAGATGTTGATTGTGCCCTATCAGAGCTAGGCAAAACTCTGTCCAGTAAAGCCCTGCTGGTGCTCACCATGCAGGCTCACAAACATTGTTTTAAGCACCTAAGAGCCTATTTTGTTAAGCAGTGCAAACCAAAGAAACCTGGAGGCCAGAAGCCCAGCCGCTAGTTCAACAAAGAATGTAGACAAATAAGAGCACTCCTTGGGCAGGCGATAAAGAAGGAGACTTGCGTTGGTACGCAGAGCCAGGCAGGCTTACAAGAGAGTTATGTTCAAAGCCTAACGCTCCTGGGACGAGAAACACTGGCAAGACCTTAAGGAAGCTAGCACCCAGAATAATAGCAAACTGTTCTGGAGCATCCTAAAATGGGATCGGGGGGGCAACCCAAGCAACCTCAAACTCATTGTATGAAGGAAGACTGGGTTAAACACTTTAAATTGCAATATGAGCAAAGCCAGTTAGCGAACATTTTTGTCGACTCCAGTCATGTATTTTATATGGAAGATGTTTTTAACACTAATCATGTGATGTTAGCTCTTGATGCAGTAACAGGCGGGAGAGCGCCCGGTCCTGTTGGCATCCCTGCTGATGTCTTTATACATGACAAAACAAGATGGGGAAGATACATCGCCACAGTGGCCAACGCAGTTGCCCAAGGCACCCCTGTACCGGACTCCTGGAAAGGAGTTGAAAAATTTCCAGTGTACAAAAAAGGGGAAAAATCACTACCAGGCAATTTCCGACCCATTAGTTTGATTGATTCAATACAAAAGGTTGTGGGTAGAATGATTCCCAATAAGATCAATGATTGGATAGATAAACATAGCACACGTACCCCCCGCAGGCTGGGTTCCAGGCTTTTACTAATACCATCGATCAGGTGTTTTGGTTCATCTTACTACTGTGGAAAACAGTAGTCCTGGGCAAAGGCAGTATATATGCAACCTTCTTAGATTTAAAGTCCGCGTTCCATCTCGTTCCCCGTTCCTGTCTGTGGATGAAGTTGCAGGAAATGGGGTTGCCTAATGATCTCCCTACACTTATAATGAGACTGCGCGAGAACAACTATGCCAATATCCGTTGGGGTACCCAGGGTATGGTCACCAGCCCATTTCCAATAGAACAAGGGGTGCGACAGGGGTGCGCTATTACACCTACTTTATTTTCCCTGTTCATTAATGGAATTGTTGATTATATGGCACCAGAAAATAGTGATGCCCCGACTTTAGCAATGGTGAAAATACCAATCCTAATGTTCGCCGACGACACATTGATAATTACGAAGACCCTGAGTGGGCTCCAGCGTGCCCTATCAATTTTCGAAGGGTTCTGTCTGGAGCGTGGTCTCGAGGAAAATGTGTCGAAGATGAAATTCATGGCCTTCAACCCGCACAAAACTTTTAAAGGCAATATATACATGAATATTTGACCATTGGATCGGGTAGGAGCGTTCACATACTTGGGGGTACACATACAGAGTAACCTGAAGTGGAACCAACAAATTAACCTGGCATCACGCAAACACCAGCAAATGGCGGGAGCACTACATCTAGACCATAAAATGTCACTTACCAAACCCATTAGACCAGTGCTCCAGGTTTATGACACGAAAGTGATCAGGTCAGCCCTCTATGGTGCAGAACTTTGGGGTCTTGAGAATACATCTGAACTTACCGTGTCTCAAAATAGGGTTTCTACGTAACATTACCAATCTCCCCCAAAGCAGGCTATGGACAACACCGGAATTGAAAGTTTATGACGCAGGTTTTGTGGATATAATTAAATCTGACAGCTTCCATAAGATCAAATGGCTGCAGGGTGTTAGAGATATTCTGGCCGACCTTGGTCTGATATCGCTCTGGGAAGATCCGTCAAAGGCTAGTTTTCCCACAGAAAAGCATTTGAAGGAAAAATATTGGGAGAGAATCACTTTTAACACCTGGAGACATTGTGAAGCAGTCACATTGACAGGAAGATTTTTAGAATTTAAGCACACTACGCACCTCGAACCTTACTGGGATATCATAACAAAAGCACAAGAAAGGAAGCTGTATTTCCAGTTGAGGGTGAGTTCGCTACCCTTGAGATCTTTCACGGCAAGGTGGTCTAATCCAACTGACAATAAGTGCCCATTTTGCCCGACCTATAGAGAAACAGTAGCACATATTCTTTTTGCCTGTCCAGCCTATGTAATTTCCCATCAGGTTTGGCTGAGACCTTTATGTAAGCTGCTAGGCACACGTAGAAGTGTGGAAGGCGAAAGAATTATATGCACAAGTACTTCACCCACCATTTTAACAGCCGTTGCGAAGTACCTTGGGTGGCCGTGGGTATTAAGGACAAAATCAATGATATCATAAAATCTATAGGTCGGTCTGCAACCACTGACGCATTGTTGTAAATATCATTAAATACTTGTTCATGGGCTTTTCCGAGTCCCTAGGCTTTTATGAAGAAGTTAATTTTTTTGTGAACTCCCATTTTAGAACTGTGTACAGTTTTTCGTTTATTCTATTTTTAATAATCTATGGGTTTTTAAATGAACAGTGTTATCAAAAGCCAACATATATATTAATCGTATCGTTGGAATTGGGTTTATTTTTTACTAGCAGCCGTCCCGACGTTGTCCGGGTATGAATTGCTGCCGGCCAGTAGTATATTGTTTTGTAGGATTTCGTTTTTATAGCATTTCTTATCTGTGACAGGCCTGTGAAACACTCTGATTCACAGTGCACTGCTGATGCACTTAAGAGTGCGCGTTCAGTAGTGTGTGAACTCGAGTTTCCCTACTTTATTTTTCCTTGCAATATTATATAGCACGAACTCGACAACATGGCATGAGCACAATTTACATTACAGAAGAATACATTCATTTGTGGTAGGCACGGGGAGACAAAGCGATTTGCCTGGAATCACAGGATGTTGAGCTGATGCCGAGATTCGAACGTAGCTCCCCAGCTCTAAAGTTCGCAATTCTAGAACTTGTGGTGGGAGGTGTGTCTAAAAGGGTATGTCGGTGCTGGCCATCCATGAGAGAGACCTGTACATTTTTCAAATCGGTGGTGAAAAAATATGAGTATGTTGCTGGAGATGTGGGCCGCCGTGCCACCAATGTACTTAGGGTAAACACCCATTATTCCGCAACTTTCTTTCCCCATACCATCACTCCGCATACTTTCATTACGAAAGTACCATGACTCCACAATGCCATTATAACGCATTGCATTACATTTTATATGCTTTTACCACGCATACATTTACAACGAAATTCGTTGTAAATGCATGAATGGTAAAAGCATGGTTTTTTTTAACGTTTGGATAAGGTAAGTATGGGTATAGGGGTATATGTTTTGGAGTACTGAGGTATATGTTTTGGGGTGTTTGGGTATTTTAAGGATTCAGATATAGTTTTGGGTAATGGGGTACCGGGGTAGTTTTAGGGTTTAGGGATAGGTATGGGTTTTGGGGTACAGGACTATTTTTAGGGTTCAGGACTAGGTTTGGGTTTTGGGGTATTGGGGTATTTTTAGGGTTCAGGGGTAAGTTTGGGTTTTGGGGTACAGGGTTATTGTTATGGATCAGGGCTAGGTTTGGGTTTTGGGGTACAGGGGTATTTTTAGGGTTCAGGGGTAGGTTTGGGTTTTGGGGTACAAGGTCATTTTAAGGGTTCAGGGCTAGGTTTGGGTTTTGGGGTACAGGGGTATTTTAGAGTTCAGGGGTAGGTTTGGGTTTTGGGGTACACGGGTATTTTTAGGGTTCAGGGCTAGGTTTGGGTTTTGGGGTACAGGGGTATTTTTAGGGTTCAGGGGTAGGTTTGGGTTTTGAGGTACAGGGGTATTTATAGGGTTCAGGGCTGTTTGGATTTTGGGGTACAGGGGTATTTTTAGAGTTTAGGGATAGGTTTGTGTTTTGGGGTACAGGGTATATTTATAGGGTTAAGATTGGTTAGTGTTTAAGGGTGTTGGGGTATTTTAAGGAGTAAGGGTGGGTTATGATTATGGGGTGCAGGGGTATTTAAAGGGAGACCGGTGGACACCCGGAGCTGGAATGTACAGAACCTGGGAAGAAAAAACAATGAAATATTGGGCACAACGCTCGCTTTTTTTTTCTCCGTAATCCCGCCCCCCGCACAAGCCCACGCCCCCAGCACACGCCCACAGCACAACGCAGACACGCCCACAAGGGACTACTTTGCTGGCACGGTTCTTTTACCTTTTAAATGTATATGGTGGGCATCTGCATAGCCTATGTCTTTCTGCTGCAACTGCCCTTTCCAACGCTGTATTGGGTGTTGTGATTGGTGCTGTGGTTCCTGAGATTACCCGCCTCAAAGGTTTGGGCTCTCTCTTTATTATATTAGTATGGATGAAACTATGGATAATTTTTGACACATGTTTTGATGATATATGTCAAATAAAGCTTTATAGCACGGAAACGGTTATTGTAAAGCCCAGATTTCACTCATACAAAATAAGTGAAATTCAGCAGTTATAGTTAGCTGAACTAACTATAATGTATGACTCTGCAATGCACTGCTTATGACTTCACATATTACATCACTCATGACATGGTCAGTGACATCACTGATGACATCTCAAATATCTCGAAACCTACTGAATAGATGTACACCAAATAACAAAAAGGGTTCTTTCTGGAACAAGAGCTACCTTTCTGCCAAATTTGGTGTAATTCCGTCCAGCAGTTTGGGCTGTAGTCGCAACTAAAATCTCTATAGGAATTAACATTGGAAAAACACTATTTTTAACTTCCTTTCTTCTTGGTTCCCACTTGACTGATCGCCCCGTAACTTTCCGTGCACCGAATCATCGGGGCACTTTCTTTGGAAAAGTTTGGGAATCATCTGCATGCAGCAAATACCAGTAAATATACCACCAAAAAGCAAAATGTAAATTCACAATTACAGATAATCATACAAATTATTAATACTGGATTTATAGTTATCTCTGTTAAAGTGGTATGGGTAATGTGATGCATAATTTCATCTGTAAGATGATTTCCAACATGTATAACTGCATCTGTTTAATTAGAGCTCATGAGCATTGCATTTAGTGGGCACGTTATTGTGTGCATGGCTGTTGAGTGGGTTATAGATTATTATTATGGAAACAGATTCCACGAATTAATAATTCCATAATTTAATTAATATCAAAAAGTTGCAAATGCAATGATTTTACTGAGCTCAATATAATCAGAAAGTTTAGCTTGACATTAGTGGGGTATGGCCTACTCATTTTTTCTGAATTTCACATTTTTACTATGTGTAGTTTAAAACTTGATTGTAACAGTCAGATTTCCCATCCGTCGACTTGGTGGTCTGCCTGACCGATTTAGATGTTGTTGATCCCGTAAATGAAAGACTGCAGATGTCGGTCTGCCGTCACCGCCATCATCGCCATGAACCACCGCCTGCATCGACAGCGACATAGGTAAAAGCGACTGGCGGTGGGACGGCAGCCCCTTTTACCAATGAGCCAATCACAATATCCATTCCCGTCAACCTAACTGAGACGGCTAAGCCGCCACACCTAATTTGGCAGATTAGGAGGGATATAAGCACAAAACTTACTTTTGGAATAATTTTCCCATGAATCCGATCATAAAAGTCCTGCTGTTGCTGCTGCTCCTGGACCAAAATGAAAGTCAACCCGGTTGTCGCCTGTACAGAAGATAAATCACTGTTTACCCTGTCATCCTCAGAACTGTAGCTGTACATTAGCACTGGACTTGAGCATGTTTAAGAAAAACTTGCAAGCAATACTATAAAGATGTGCAATGCATATGTCTGTAAAGTCGTACTTAAGATTTTTTTTCAAAAAACACCTTGAGATACTAGTAAAACATCACCATTCTGGCACTAACTGCAGTCATGGCATGGACACCTACACAAAAGTCACAGCAATCACAAATAGAAATGTGTCCATAAAAGTGTGTGCAAAAATGTTACCTAACCTAACTGATCATAAACATAAACAGTATACACAATAGGAATAACTCAAGCCCATGATAATGTAGCATTTACACTACAAAATGCTACAAGTGGGTGTACACAGAATGTATAAACAATCTGACCTCTAAACTGCCAACATGTCAGAGATGTATGATAGTCACATGTCCTCTTGGTCTGTGCAATTAATGAAAACATTGGTTGTCTTTAAACTGGAAAGTGTCAGGTTCCCTGTGTAATGCACTGTGTATATATGTACATCATGATAAAATAAACATGCATGCATTCTCCAATCACGATAACAGAAATATATATGCATTTTATGTATGTGTCCAGTAACATGATGGATGCTTGCACTAAAATGAACATGTCCATCACAAATGTCCAACACTAATGTATGCCTTTTAAAAAATATCCAACATGTACTTGTCACTGCAGAAATAACATAATCAGAAAACAATCAGTAACAATCCAAACATATGGTCAGGACAAAGGTATTCTCAAATCAAAATGTTCTTATCAGTATATTGTGTAACATATACTTTAAAAGGGTATACCATCAAAGACACTAGGCCAGAAAGTTCAAAGTTTGAGTTGCATGCCCTTATTTTCCCTCCTATTTACACTTCTGAAATAAACCTCCTCTGGAATGGGCATCTATGGGGCAGAGAGCAGGCACCTCAATGATTTTATTTAGCTGGGGGGTTCTTGGGTTTGACAGGGGTGGGTTTGGATGGGGTGGGTTGGAATGTGGAAGAGGTGGGTTGGGGTGTAGAAGGGGTAGCAAGACATTTGGGTGAGGTGGACTTACTATTGGGAGGGTGGTCTGGGATGAGGAAGGCATTAGGGCCGGGCCAAACATTACATCTTCCTTTTGAAAATGGGCATACTGTTTTAGAGGGATTTAAGCTTGGGAGGTAGAAGGAGCGGTAGGGTCTGTTGTGCATATGTCTGTTGATGGTGTGGGTGCCTTTCGGTCTGGCGTATGTGGTGTATGTTCTGGTTTGTATTATTACAGGGTGTTTGTTGTGTGGGTGATGTCGGTGTTTGTGTACAGTAGGTGTGCGTGTGGATGTGTCTGCTCTGGAGGTGCTGTGTGTGTTTGTGGTTCCTGTGGATGTGCTGGTGCATATGTGTGTTATGCTGGGTGTGGTGTCTGCTGGTGTGCTGGCGATTGGTGTGGCTATTTGTGTTGTGTTGGGTGTGATGTTAGTGGGTGTGTTGGTGGTGTGTGTGGGTGTTTGCTTTGTGTTTGGTGTGGTGTCTCCAGGTGTGTTTTTGGTTGTGGTGGTGGGGAGTGGTATTTCATGTGTGTGTGTGTCTCTGTGTTTCTTGCTGTGTTTTTGCTTATGTGAGGATGTGCTGCTTCTGTGTGTCTGAGTGGATGCATGGAAAGTTGTGCTTGTGCTGTGGATAGGGCTGGGAAGAGGGATTTAGAAAGAATGGGGAAGGTTGGTAGTTAAGGCATGTGTCTGGGGTGGGTGGAAGGCTGTGGTCAAAAAGTAGACCAGACCCTGGAATTACTGCATTAGGCAAGATATGGCATTGTGAATATCATTCAGGAAAACCAGCATCTGGGTCATCTGACCACTTAGCCCCTGGATGGCATTCACAAATGCGGTCTGGCCTACATTGATAGTCTGCAATAGATCAGTAGCCTCCTCATTAAACACAGCCTGGGAGACTGGGGCAGGGGGGATGTGCCTGCAGCAAAGTTGATGCCGCCCTTATTAGTGGAGCTGCTATTGCCAACTGGGAGGGGCACAGGAGGGAGGGAGGTTGGAGATGAACACCTGGGTGGCACACGACGATGCAGGTGGAAATGTAGCAGTAGTGTCCACCACCACTAGGCCTCCGAAGATTATGATGAGTTATTTGTGGCCTAAGTGCCAGTCTCCTCACCCTCCGTGGCACTGGGCCCCTCAGTGTCAGTGGTGTCTGCACCAGGACCACAGTGACCAGCTTCCTGCCTGTAAGGAAGAATTCCACAAACCATTTGCTCACAGTCTAGAAAACCTCTATTTATTTATTTATTTAGAAGGTTTTATAGAGCGCAAACAAGATCCTTGGCGGATATCAGAGCGCTATTCAATCAGTAAAGTTAATAGAGTACAGACCGGACCAAAACCGGTTAGGTTACGTAAAGTACATAAATACATGATAAATCATAGAAACTTGGGGAAGGTCAAGTTGAGAGCAAAGTACATGATCTTGCCATCTTGGCGTGGCTGGTTAATACTGTGTCGTCATCTTTGTCCCGGTATGGGCGACGTAGGTAAGTTGAGGAGAAATAGAGGGCTCTTAATGGAGCCTGTATCCGGTATAGGAACAAGGACCGAGCTGAAATAATCTTGAGCATCACGCTCCGCAGAATTTGGCCATGAGGATCGACTTCACTTGTTTTTTGAAGGAGGCTGTGGAGGGGTTCAGTCTGACTTCTGGGGGGAGAGCATTCCAGATTCTGGGTGCCATCCCGGAGAAGGATCGGTTGTATGTTTTCTTCTTGTGTTAGCTCCCATATCATGTGTACCTGTAGGGCCTCATTTATAATATTTTGATACACAGCAGAACAGCAGGCCTTCCTGCTGCACTCCTGTGCATCAAAAGAAAAGGGCAGGACTACACTGTATCAACAAGATATGATGCATTCATGTCCTTTTCCCCTGCGCTGGCTCACAATTGGCTTGCATGCGCCAACGCAGGCACCCTTGCGCCATTGTGCAAGTGTGTCTGCATTGTAGGGGTGATTGTTTTTGTGCAGGGATGGATCCTTGCATGCACATAAACAATCACAAGATTTGTTATCCCCTTTCTATGTGTGCTGCAGAATGCAGCATACATAGAATAATGAAAAACAAGGAGAAATAAAAGTATTTCTCCTTGTTGTGCCTCGTTGCTCCTCCTTTACGTATCCCCTGGGGAGAAGTAGGAAACTGATGCATTCCAAGTTTTTCAAAACCTCGAAAATATGGGAATGCATCAAGTTCCCTGAATGTTACCTAGAAACACCCACAGCAGCACCCATGGAATGGCTTTTTCCTGCAGAGTAATGCATGAATGGTGTCCATATTTACAAGGTCATAAGAGTTCCTTGTAAATATGGACAGGCACACTGCACCGCCAGCGAGTAAAAAAAGTGACACACCGGCGGCACAGTGGCTTGTAAATATGCCCTTTTATCTCTTAACCACTTTTATTTCTCTGCATGAAAAATGGCTTCGACAGCATTATTAAATGTACATGGCTGGATAGATTCCTAAACCACTTCAAGACAGAGAACAAACATTTCTATATATCCAATTGGGACATGTTTTGGCCCTCATATTGACTTATCACTATGTGATACTCCAACATCTATGTGATGGAACCTTCCATTTGTGATTGTCCTATTAAGTATCTTTTTTATCAACATCATTGCTTTCTCATCTGGACATAACTCAGACATTTGAATGTAATTTGGGGTACGAGTTACTCTGTCACCAATGTGGACAAATTCCTGCCTCATTCAATCAATACAGTCGGGCTTGAAAATACATGCTGGTTGACACAGACTGGCTTGCATGCACATTAGAGAAGGACTGAGACATCATGACAATCTGCTACTGTCTGCATGAAATTAATTGAAGTTAGCTCTTGAAACATATTTCAGATAAAGAAAGATACAACTGTACACATGATTCCAGTCCTTTTGTTGCAGATGCTAATGATCATATTTTTATTGTCCCAACTTAACAATGTAAATTGTGAAACATGAACTGTCTCAGTAATGCTTACTACGCCATGTCAGCAGGAATAGGGCCTGCATTACACCACGTTTGTGATGAAGCATCACACCTGATCCAATACTCAAATGGGACATGTTTGACAAAAATGTCCCTCATAACATAGAGATCATACTGGTGCCCCAGTTTTTGCATGCAGCCATGTGCCTGCTCAAAACAGTACTTTGATTGTGATGAGGAGTCTAGTGATAACCTTTAGCATAAAACAATACACCAGAGACACCATCAGACAATATCTTAAAACCTTACACCTCCAGAAATCCTAGTCTGCGTTGGATGTGTGGAAGCCATCATGTTCATACCAAACAACAATGCTGTAAATTGAAAAGGTTAAACAATAATATTAAATGCATACGATAACTCACCCTGTGATACTGCTGTAGGGCCCTCAACTGCCCATAAAGTATGGGTAGCCAAAAACAAGGATGCAGCCCATTAGTGGGGGTCAGGCTGCAATGGATGCACTTGCCTGGTTTGGGAGTCCTGGCTGAGCTGGACTTCTGCTGACTTAATGGTCCAGTTTAGGAGGTCATCCCACCTATTCCTGCAATGCAGGCTGCAGTGCTTAAAGTCCCACAGGGTCCGCACCTTCTTTGTGATGGCCTTCCACAAATCCCGCGTCTGATGGACCTTGACCTGTATGGATGAGAAGAAAATACCTTGAAGAAAAACAAT
Source organism: Lissotriton helveticus (assembly GCF_964261635.1). NCBI lineage: Eukaryota > Metazoa > Chordata > Amphibia > Caudata > Salamandridae > Lissotriton > Lissotriton helveticus. The sequence goes on along the minus strand of NC_136059.1, from coordinate 811,494,895 downwards.
TCCCTTGGCAAAATACAATGTGGTAACAAGTGGTTGAATGAACACTTAAAAAGAAAAATCAACAATATGCTTATTCCATTAGTACATTTATTCTAAACATGATACGTTAAAAACACTAGATAATCAATAAAACACAATTTGTACATACAAATGAATACAATTCCTATTTCTAATCACCGTACCTATTGTACCGATGTGATAGAAATTATCAATCAATGAAAATTTTAAAAACAATTTTTTGCACAAATTCTAATTATGACCAGCATAAAATAGAAGAGACAATACAAAAGTGTGACGTAACCCCTTGTCAAATACTCGTGCACATTCAGAGGAAAATTCTAACACCTCCTGCTTGACGTATCTATTTTTTAAACATTCTACTAGGATTGGTGTTTCCTTGAATTGTGCCAGACCCTGCGTCGACGCCTTTCGATGGTATTCTCTGTTTATGCACCCATCTTTTTCAAGACTCTAATTTTTGATTGCCTCCTTTGTACATTGGATAAACAATTGTTCGTTGTAATCCTATATGCAACAAATACAATGTGTCAGAATTCTTCAAAATAGAAGGGTATTCATAATAACATATTAGTTCTCCATTTTTAACCCTTAAACACTTCGTGTTGCTCCCTGTTATCACCAGTGGCGCTCCTTACATTAACTCTATCTCTCTGTTCAACTATGGGCCTTTCTCCATTCCTAAATGGTTTTGCGTTAATTTCTCCACCTTTCCCCTTATCACTACTTGGCTTATCTCGTTTACACATTCACACGTTTATGGGACCCACTTCCGGGGTAGCCTGTCCCTGTTTGAGGCTTCCTTGTAAATCATGTCATGCCCTTGGACCCCTCTGCATCCTTCATTTAGTTCCTATCCTTTAGACTACCATTGGGGTTTCTACATTCAGGGATGCACTATTTATTATAGTGGATTAGAATGGGAAGACTTATGGGCCCTCTCTATTCTCCATTATTTATTACACCCAGTCCCTCCTTATTAAAGAAGAAAATACAACAAAAACTTTTTTGAGTGATTTTGTTTCTCTGTAGTGGAGTGACACAAGTTTTTGTCATCTCTCACATACAGTTCCAGAACAGAATCTAATACAATAGTATACAATACAATAATACAATAATTTCAAAGTTTCTAAGAAACACTAATTTGCAGTGATGTGTGGAGTACCTCAACAAATCATGTTACCAATCCAACACACACAATATCATCTAAGCCAGGGATAGGAAACTTTTCATTTAGTGATACCAGATTAGTCCAACTCATTGCTACCTACTAAAGGCTAAACAACCTGTACATTAATTTTACATAACCACACGTATAGCTGAAATTTCTTAATGCCTAAGCTATAAGTCAGATACTGGTGTGCACCACAGACAGTGACTAAGGGCAGAATGGTAGGGCTGCCATGTGTTTATGTATGAGAGTATGGATTTGGGTGATGTATAAACAAGTGTGTGCTGTAATAGGACATACTTGTCCGGCAGATTGAGAGGCTGGGTCATTCAGACTGACAGCACAGGAAATACCTTCCCCAAATGTGGCACCATGACATGTTTAACACATGAAGATACTCATATTCCAAAATATGGTCTGTACATAGACTTGACAGGACAGCATCAGACAACTCTCTAACTTTAGAGATTCTAATTGGACTTTACATTTCTCTCAATTCAGCCTGGGATGTATGTTTCCATTTAAGTTAGTGGTACAATGGCTACTAGCCACTCGATGCCTTTAATTTGTCTAACTGAACATGGAATTGTCTGTAACATGCACTGAAAACCCAGCTAATACTTTCAGATGAATGTTCATTTCAATGCATTTCTGACATCCTCAAACAACATCCTGTATCTAGCTAAATCATTCAGTTTACTACACTCCAATCACAACACTTAACTCATGAACAAAAAGGGAGCAAATAGCCTGTGGACAAAGAAAGAACAAGTTTGGCAAACATTTCCCAGTCAAGCATGTACCTGTTCCTCTGGGTTACCATACAGCTGGCTGTACTGGGACAAGACATCTGTGGTAAGGACCTCCAACTCCTCAGATGAGAAGACAGGGGCCCTCTCACCTGCTTTGCTCGGCATCCTGGCTTCCAGAGGTAGGTAACAGCAGTAACAACCACAAGGAGGTCTTGTTTACTGCAGTGTTAGGATGCAAGTGAGCTTTTTTCAATATACCATGGTCAAGCTCTAGGCGTACGAGAGCCACGACAGAGATGGACACAGCCATTGGCTTTCGTGAGTAGCCACCACACATGTCAACCTATGGCAGAGCCCGTAGTGGAGTGTTCCAACTACTAAACAGTCAATGTCTGGCGACGGCCCCCAAATAACCAATGTCCTGACAGCAAGATCAGGCACCCACCATTTTAGGATGTTTAGCTGGTTTTTTTTAAAGTTTGTGTGTCACCAGCACTCAACATGGTGGCTACTTTGAATACATATCTCAGATACGTACAACACTGTTTGTGGCAAGATATGACACATAAAAGAGTGAACCGTTACTGTTTTTGACATTGATAGTGCCGCGGTGTATGTAATTCTTGCATTGATGTCAATTTTCCAAAATACAAATCAAAAAAATGTTTTATGTGATAATTTAGCGATTTAAATGTATTAGTCAGACTTTAATTATATAAAAAAATGTTAGACATGTAAACAATATTGATTCACAGGAGAATTTTTGGGGGGAATTTATGGTAACATATACGACAGAATGAGATCACTAATCTAACCTAGACATGAGATGTGTGCTGATGATGAAAGACTAATGTGTCAACTTTGATAGATAGTTTGCTTGCCTTACATGCAGACATATAAAACTAGGGATGGGTAGAAGAAGGCATCCTCAAGTCTTTGGACTATATCCAGACCTCGACGCCATGAAGGCAAGGGGCAGATTAAATAGTCACACAATACTAGATGTGTGTCTGCAGCTGGGTCCTGATCTCATTCCTCACAACAGGAATACAACATCAAAAACAACAATAGTGATACTCATGGTAGTACTTAATTTTGTGGCTACTGGTTCTTTTTAATACATTGTGGCAGTACCTGGAAGCATGTTAAAGCCAACTTTCAGTGGTGTGCTACAAGAAGTCCTTGCTTCCATGATGAGACATATCAACAGCTTCATCCAGTTTCCAAGAGCTCAGGATTTTGCCAATGTGAAGGGAGCCTGCCACATGTAGTTGGAGCAAGTGATACACACATATTGCTTTGGTGTCACCACATGCCAGGCAAAAGGTCTACTGCAATTGCACGAACTTCCATTCCATCAATGTGCAAGGTTTCTCCTTCACAACTTGGACCTGAGTGGGCATGGCTTGTTAGTAAGTACAATATGATTTGAGGACCATTTGTTTAAACCTAGCTTAGGAATGTACAATGACCTGATATGATATTCATCTATCATTGTATTGCTTTCATTGCGTATCTTAACTGACTATGGTTGTTGGCACCACTGGGAAATCCAAAAATGCCAGGGGAAGTCTGCTTCAGTGAGGCCCATGGCAGAACAGGGAAGCCAGTGGAGTGGGCTTTTTGGCTCCTCAAGGCCAGATTAATGTGTTTGGACAACCCGGGGGAGCCCTCTTCCACTCACCTAATGAGGTTGCCTGCTGTATGCTGCACAACATTGCCCTGTGACGGAACATCCCAATTACCACAGAGGATGAAGACCATGAAGAACCATGAGGTGAGGATGTTGGAATGGCCAGTGAAGATGACAGTGGTGAAGAGGAAGGAATTGACCTAAGCCAAGATGTCATTGATCACTTCTTCACCTGACTTTTCAGGTTTTCTCCCCATCTGCTAACTCCTAGACCCATGCGTCTCCATATGGAGTATCACAGGGCTCTATCCTTAGCCCTGTGCTATTCAATCTCTATGTTAGCCCATTAGCTACAATTGCGGAAGAAGCTGGGTTGTCTATATTTTCTTATGCAGATGACACTCAGCTTCTCTTCTCCTTATCCTCCAACGAGCCATCCACTGTGTCATCTTTACAGGTAGGGCTGCAAAAAATAGCTAGCTGGATGCACTCTAATTGGCTAAAGTTAAATGGTGGACAAACGGAGGTTCTGATCCTGGGGAAAAACAAAGACCTCTGGGGCCCATGTTACTGGCTCCACAAATGGGCAATCTGCCCCAACCGGTGCAAACTGCACGTAATTTAGGCGTGGTCATAGATGATCAGCTATCTATGAGGCAGCAAGCAGTCAAGAATGCATCAACTTGCTTCACCATCCTAAAATGGCTCCGTAAAATATTCTGGATGTTGCCTAGTCCCACACAAAGAACTGTGATCCAGGCCTTGATCATGTCCAAGCTGGACTATGGCAATGTCCTCTACCTAGGAGCCTATAAGGAGGTAGTTTGCAAACTGCAAGTGCTTCAGAACTCTGCGGCTACAATGAGAGGCTGCTCCCCGTGCGTTCGCACGGTAGGGGGCTCCTGATAGGTCTGGGCCTTTCGACAGCCAGGACTGGCTGAACGGCAGACACGTGAGCGCGGCTTCAGCCAATCGTGCAAGCCGACCTCACCGAGCCCTGCAAGCTGACGCCTCCGCAGTAATGGCGCGCTCGGGGCCACTCTGCCTATATCTGCCCCACTGACTCCGAGCTTACCGTTCTTCGGGTTCCGGTTAACTAGGGCGTTTGCAGGTACCGAGCGGGTGCCTAGCATTCAAGGCGTTAGTACATCGGAATGAACCTAAGATACGTACTTTTCCACACTGGCAGACACTCCTGCTCGTACTAGCCTGTTTCTCTCTCCCTACTGGGTGTGCCAATTTGCTATCACCCCCCTCCCGAGATCCATGGCGTGCTAAAATATAGCGCCCCCCCCCCCGTAAGGATATTTTTGTGTTTGATGCAATGTATTTTAATAGCCCAACATTCACTAAACTGCCTGTATATTAATTTATGTAACTAAATAATCTCGAGTTTCTCTCACGTACTAGAGTTACCGATAGGGGCATTTCACCTTCATTTGCCCGGAATTGACTAGCACATTCACGCTAAGAGACTTCTTCTGAATGTCTCCGCTTGGTTATTGCTAAACCTGATATGTGCACGAGTACACTACGATTCCCACTCGTGTTTAAGGTTTGACTACAGTCACACGCATATTAAGCACCCATGCAAATGTACATAGCATTGTATAGCAATGGATGCATTTTCATTTATGCTCTCTTTGTCTTGATGTTGCTTGTTTTGTTTGTTGTACGTCAACGTCCTTGTCCAACAGAATAAACTCGGTTCCACTCCAACCATTTCTTGGAATCTAACACTATAAGTTTTTATTTTTAACATATTTGACCTCAGGCTAGGGTAGCCCTTATAGTGCCCATACCACCGAGGTTTTGACACACACCACTGTAAATATTTCACTCACTGGTCCTGATGATTGCCTGATAGAACACTTCACATAGGCTGAAACATGTTGACTGACTTCACACTAGGATAATAGTGGACCTTTAATGTGTGTCCGTTATCCTATCTATTTTATCCCTGTCCAATTGGCAAAACGAATAAAACTCCTTTTTTGACTCAATTGGCCATTTTATCTTTCACTTCACATTCAAAATACCAGCTCTGCAGTAATCTGGTGTTGCAGCACACCAGGGTGGCATTCGGCCACTCCTGGTGGGGCCCAAGGATGAAGCATGTCACCAACCAGGTCGGTGAGTGGGGGCCTTCATAAAAACCTACTGGGATTTTTTTCAAGCAACAGAAACAATGTGTTAAGACACCGCTTTTGCTTTATTCTGTAGTCATTCTTATAAGTGACGCTCCTTCGTTGTTGTTTTCTATTTAATTTGGTTTCACATAGCATTCCTTTTTTTCCATGGTGTCAAGATTCTGGATTGTCAAATTCTAAATGGCACAGAGTGTTTGGCTTCTGCATGGTTTGTGGAATGCATATTTGATTCTGTCACAAACTTGTTACCTAGATATGTATGCCACCAATACATTCAGATTTCATTGTATCTTTTTCCATCTCATTTACACATGGGAAACACATTACCAAGTTGATATCTGTTATTTGTTTCAGTATCATATTGTTTGACAGATTTAAAACATATTCATGTGCATAAGACTTAGAGAATGGATTACCACAATGAAGGCAACACCAGTCTTTCAATTTGTTTCATGTGTATTTATTCTGAACACAAAAATGAGTGCAATAGCCTTGAAACCAGAATGAAAGTATAAATAAATAGAAATAGATAGAATAGAAATAAAAAAAGTCTATCATGATGGATGAAACTATATTTGCTGAGCACAAATTGCTTGGAATCCAATGTATAAAATCCAACTCTCCTCGGAAAAGGAAAATGTATCCATGAAATTGTCCACAGAGTGAATGGTAGACACATACTGGAGTAAATTAGGTTTTGCATCTCTTGGAGGTGGTTGTGGAGGTCTTGCTATCTTCTCCTGGGTGTCCGGGTGAACGTCCCCTCAGGGGGGGAGGGCACAGGTGCAGGATCTTGGGTGGGTGGATCTGTTTCCTGTTGTGGCAGGGCCTCTCTGTCTGTGGTTGTGGATGGTGTATTGTTTCCTGATGTAAAAGGACCACAAACATTGTTAGATGGTACCGTAAAGCCCTGAGCATGTGATGATAAATGTCAAACATCACCTCAGTCAAGGAGCACAAATTGGTGTTCAGATTTTGTAACTCTATATTGTGCTCCTTCTGCACCTGCTTAAGGTCCCTGATCTCTGTTAGGACCTGTCCCATCACGTTATGGGACTGTTGTATTTCTTCCAAGACCCAATCAATGGTGGTCTGGTTGACAATGATGCCAGTGGCCTCAATTTCCTGGCCCACTGATTCCCTCCCATGATGCTTTCCTCCGCTACTCTGTGCCCTTAAGACAGTGGGGCCCATCCCACTGGGTTCTGGCACAACTGGAAGAGGTGGTGGTTGCCCAACAGTAGCTAGGACTGGGGGTAAAAGATGTGAGATGTGCTCCTCTGGACACAGGCAGTAGAGGTATCAATATGCTTAGATGATGTAGCAGCTGGGGTGGAAGGTGTAGGTGTGGGTCGAGTGTGACTCACTGGGGCTGTCTGCCCAGACAGACAAGATGGACAAGGCATGCCTTCATCATCTGACACAACCTAAAGAAAAAAAAAGGAAAAATATCATTATTAATGGGATGTTGAGGCCTTTTTGTGATTGTTCATTTTTTACTCATGCAGTTAAATACACACAGAGGCACATCCCTGTAACAATGATTGAGGGATGTCCTGAAAGATAAATTGTTATTTATGAAATGTACATTCCATGTACCAGACAAGCAACTCAACACAGTAGAGAGGAGATTTGAGAGGTGAGCTATTTCAAGGCCTAGCAGCTTCTAAAACAAACCAAGGCACAACTTTGTGGATTGAATGGTATTGGTCATCATATGTGCACTGCAAGGTAAATAGTGTATTAATAATACATATAATCAGCATGCCACAGAACATGATTGGAAACCTTTGAATATATACTCTATGATTTCTGCAACAAGTATATCTATTCCATGAAGTTACAAGAAGGTGACAACATACTGGATCAATTTCAATACCGCATATAACTTTTTTAAACAGACATGAAATGGTCAATGACAACTACGGAAAGCTTTGTCTTTTGTGCATATGTGGAAGGAAAGGAAGGTTGGCCAGCATCATAATGTACTGTTGTTTTGCAAAGACAAATACAGGGCATCATGGTAGTTGTTGTCATTTGTAGACTATTGCCAATACTTGTGAAAAAGTGAGTAGCACATACCTATTTAATTTACCACAGTGAAAATTGAACACACATTTACAATATGTACACATCTATGGATTATGTACACAGACTACAATACAATTTACATGCAGTGTACCTTCATGTGCATATGGATGGAGTTTGGAACCTGTTTATTGAAGTAAGACAACTTACATTGAGATACATCAAAGGACTAGGCCAATTCACTGACGACAATACACAATCTGACAATCCCTATTGGTCAGTGTTAAGTAGATTGTAACAACCTTGATGCTACTGATTTGGATAACACAAGGCACTTTGGGAGCAGAACTTTAAATATATATATTTTGATAGGTATCTAGAAACATTTTGTACAACTAAGTTAAGGGCAAAGACTCCATTTGTGATTAGTGAGACATACACAGGTGGACTTACAAGTCTCCACTTCACCAGAGATTCAGTCAAGACTTCAGGATGTAGGATCTGCAAGACCTTCTCCTCCCAGGGAAATATTTGTAATGGGATGCTGGATGAACCACCATCAGTCCTCTGGACCTCCAGGTGATGCTTGGAGGCCAGGTAACAGACTCTCACCAGCAGGTCGTACCACCTATGTCTTTTCTGACATATGGAAGTATTTTTTAAATAAATGTTTTATTCAATAGTTGTTCAGTATACAACAATACATTCCAAATATGAATTACAAAGCTCAGGTCAAATGTGGGTGTCCAACTGTGGCGGTGAGTGCCATGTAAAATATAAGAAGCATACATTGTTGTGAGCTTGCATTCCTACCCCAATCAGATTCAGCAAGATATGTTTCCCGAACCACCTGTTCGCCAGGCCCACCCACACCAAGCCCCTCTGTATTGTGTCCAACTGCCCCATACATTCTCATTCTTGTGCGGACAATCACAGCTCCGGTAAACCTCTCGCTCCGATAGTTGACACCAATCTAAATCCTTCTTTCAGTCCCGAATATCCACAGGTCAATTTGCTCCCCGTGCTTTAGTAACGTTTTGTTTAGTCACCCTGCTGCCAGTGTCAACCACAATTTGAGGTATCTGGGCCACTTCTCTTCCCTGGAAATACCCCGGATCAGCCATCTAGCATCTAGTGATACCTCGAGGCCCGTAACCACAGTCATGATTGCCGTGATCTCCAGCCAGTAGCCTTGGATCACAGGGCATTTCCAAAGTGTGTGGAAGAAGTTTGCCCACTGCTCCTCAAACCCAAATGCACTGGGCCAAATTGCAGCGCCCCTTGTGGTGTATTCTGAATTGAGAATAATAAGATTTGTGTAATATACACAGTTGTATAAGCTGGAAGTGAGCCCTTATGGCAATTTACCTAGGGCTTTGGATGGCCTCTTCCCAGTTGTCGTCTTCTATCAGCCCTGAATCACCTTCCTAAGCTGCCCGCAGTGAGCGTAGAAGGTCTAGTGAATTGTTCATTATGTTCTGGTAAACCATGCATAGCACTTTGGCTGGCATTGTGTCTAACAGTCGTTCCTCCATGGGTGAGTATTCCGGGAGCTGTTCCCCCTTGATTAAGTGGCAGTTCAGAGCCAGCCGCAATTGTAGGTATTGGAATCTCTCCCCCTGTGCTATACCATATTCCGCCTTCAGGTCCTTGAAGGTCAGAAGCTTCCCCCCTCCAGACATCTCCTAGTTTTTCTATCCCTATTATACCCAAACTGATAAGACTTTTTAGCTTCTTCATTTCACCAAGAAGATCACTGTCCCACAGTGGGGTCATGGCAGTTAAATTGCCAACACACCCCAAGTAACTATTGACATCGTTCGAAGCCACCACCACTGCCGGAGTATGGCTCAGAAGTGTGCCTAACTTTTTCTTCATATACAGAATGGCAGGGTACCCCTGGTTGCCCATTGTATCGCGGTCGACCTTATAGGCTGGTTCCTCCCTATTCCAAAATACCCACTCATTGATCACCATCAACTGGGTGGCCCAGTAATATGCATGGATGTCTGGAGTCACCAATCCTCCCTCGAATACTCCCCGGTGTAGCTTCCTGAGAGATTTGTGCAGGCTGCCTCCATTCCAGGGGAGTATGGCATGCTTGCTGTTAACCCCAATGAGGACATTTTCTGGCACCTTATTTGTGGTATTTTGGGGGACATATAGCATACCGGGCAGGGCCATCATTTTAAACAGGATGGCTCTGCCCATTAAGGAGATCGGCAGTGCCCTCCAATGGACCATGTCCGCCTGGAGGCGCTCCGACTGAACAAATAGGTTCTGTTGAAGGAAGTCCTCCACGGTCCTGGTGATAAAAATTCCAAGATAGCGGAATCAGTACATCACCACTGGTGTGAGTCAACCCGGTCAAAGGGTAGGGGTCCTTCACATGAGAGGAAAGGCCAGAGATTTATCCCAGTTGATTTGATACTCCGAGTAACTCCCAAAGAGGTCAAGGATGTGTAGAAGTCTATGCACTGAGGATGACGCCGTGAAACTTAGAGTAGGATGTCATTGGCATAGAGAAAGATTTTTTATTTCCCATGTCCTACTGTTGCTGATCACCCAAGTAAGAGGATCTCAATGGATCCAGGCCACCCAGGTCCCCAAGGCGAGGGCAAAGATCATCGTCAAAAGGGTGCATCCCTGTCCCGTTCCCCTATGTAGGGCAAAGGTGCAGGAAAGTACACCATTCACTCACACCCTTGCAGCTGGGTCCTGATATAGAAGTCGAATCCACAAGCAGAACGTAGGCCCGAAGCCGATGCGTGTGAGGAACATGAAGAGATAGGGCTACTCAATACTATCGAAGGCCATTCTCGCATCCAAAGACAGTACCACGGCCTCCTCCAGCTCCAGGTCTGCCGTCATGTGCATCACTCTGTATAGAAGCCTCTGGTTTTGCCAGTGCTCCTACATGGCATCAAGCCGGACTGGCCATGATGGGTGATTGAGGCTATGACCCTCGTCAGTTTATTCGTCAATGCCTTGGCCAATACCTTGGCCTCCATTATGAGTAAAGATATAGGTCGGTATGAGCTGCATACCGTGGGTGGTTTGTCCTTCTTGGGGAGAACTACTATTGTGGCCGTTCTCTAATCTTCCAAAAGGGCCCGTCCTTCTGCGCCCCCCGGAATATATTGTGAAGATGGGGTGCTTTGTTCACCCTAAGTTGACAGGGTATGCCCAGACGTGCGTCACTTGCTCACTTTGCCACTAGATTCAAGCTAACCTGGCTAATGAAGGGTGTTACCCGGAAACCGGTCCCAGGATGCTTGTTTCCGGTTCAAGGAAGTCATGTCTTAGCAGTTCAGGTTGGACTGTTCCCATGAGGCACAGTGTCAAGACTTATTTGCATGTAGCTGGGTCTCAACTGAGGTGGCAAAGTGAGCTCAATAATGATGATGGATTCAACCCAGATCTGTGACTGGGGGTGAATGTCTGAAAATTTTCAGCGCTCCGTACATCATCTCCTTGAATTTGGTTTGTTCGCCCTAAGTTGGCAGGGAATGCCCAGACATGGGTCCCTTGCTCACTTTGACAATGGATTCAAGCTAGCCTGGCTGATGACGGGTGTTACCCAGAAACCAGTCCCAGGATGCTTGTTTCTGGTTCAAGGAAGACCGGGCTTGGCAGTTCGGGCTGGACTGTTCCCATGAGGCACAGGGTCAAGACTGATTTTCATATAGCTGGGTCTGAACTGAGGTGGAGAAGTGAGCTAAAGAATGATGATGGATTCAACCCAGATCTGTGACTGGGGTTGAGTGTCTGAAAAGTGTCAGCGCTCCGTCCATCGTCACCTTGTGTTTGCTTAATATATTGCAGCACCAAAGTGTGCTTGAACCTGGAACCCAGTCAATATGGTAGTATTTTATACTTGTGCTACAAACAGTTGTAGTTCTACTCTAATAATGTCATCCATCATAATGGTTAATTCTCCTTCTTTAAAATGTGGGTTCCAACTTCCTGCCATTGTGATAAAAAAACATATATACTAATGTTGTTACAGTGATTTAAAAAAAGGAGAAAACAATTGAAAAAAACAGGGAGGACAGGAGAACATAAAATAACCTGGATGTTCAGGGGCAAGGTCGTCCTCAGAATGGTAGTTAGCAGAGGAATGGAAAAGGATTATGGTCTGAAATGGAGTGTGCTTCGTAGTATGTTTTGTAGGTGTTCACAATTGTCCAATATACATTAGGTGTGGGCTTCTAACATCTATCCAATAGCTGTAGCCATAATACAATGCTGAACGGGTCTGTCAACGCACTCTCGCACACATGGGACTACTGGTGGTACACTACCAGCTTAACTGTGTTATCTAAATATGGTTGGTGCAATGCTGCTGTCCGAGGAACGACGGTGTGCTCATCGCAACATTGGAGTCCGCCACGTTGAATGAGGGTTACAGCTACCACAACGGAGTACACTCCGTCAACACATACGGCGCCTGTACAGACACAGATCTAAATACGGCAGTTGGAATACCATCGGCTTGATAGAGAAATTGGGATCGCCACCCCAGCGCTTTGCCATTAATACCGTCAAGATCTAAATTGGTCCCTAAATCATCTTCTTTCTCCCTGCTTGTCCACCAAGGAGCCTTAATTGTTTATTTATTAGTAGAAAATGCAGTTGGTTTCATGGTTTTTCTGCACTGTAACCTTTATAAAATGTAGGGCCAGATGTAGGTTGCCATTTACCGGCCGGTAACGGCTGATTTCGGCCGTTACCGACCGGTAAATGGGTTTTTGGGATGTAGTGGCATCATTTTACAGATTCGGTAAATTTACCGAATCGGTAAATTTACCGATTCTGTAAAATACCGAATCGGTAATTTTACCGATTCGGTAAATCCAAGATGTAGGTAGCACTGTTTACAGTGCTACAGGCCTTCAGAATTCGGTATTTTACCACACAATCCTATTGTGTGGTAAAATACCGAATTCAGGTGTGCATGCACATCTGTGCATGCACACCTATGCCATGTGACAGACAGACATGCCCTTAGGGCATGTCTGTGTGCCACATGGCGCACATGCCTGTATTTGGGGTGCTAGAGGGTGTCAAAGTGACACCCCCTGCACCCTTGCTGGAATCGGTATTTACCGAATCGGTAAATACCGATTCGGTATTGCCCATTGATTCCTATTGGCTTCAATGCCCATAGGAATCAATGGGCATTACCGAATCGGTATTTACAGAATCGGTAAATACCGAATCTTAACAATTCGGTATTTACCGATTCTGAAATACCTACATCCCCCCCTCTATTTTACCACTTCTTAAATACCGAATCGGTAAAATTCGGTATTTAAGAAGTGGTAAAATAGAATTTCCTACATCTAGCCCGTAATGTTTTCTGTTCCTGGATTGAACGGATTTACATATGTATGCAATTGAAGGATACTGCCTTCAGCAGGATGGGTCTGCTGTTTTCATTTTTTCAGCATGGTATCATTCTATGTGTAAGGCATAGTACAGTGCTTCATTACATTTAGGGCAAATGTCAATATTGCATTGTGACGTGTTTTCTATTTGCCTATTGGTTATAATATGTTACTTTTGGGTTTCTGCACAGTTTCTCTGTCTAAAACTGTATACAAGTTCACCATTTTGGGAATGAGGAAGACTTCTTCCTTGACTCCCTTTAAGGCAGACCTTATTTCAAGCCTGTCATTGAGCTGAAATTAGAATATTTCCCATGTTTCTTCTCTCCTGCCTTTACGAGCAGTCCATATAACTATTGGTCCTTAGTTCTCATCTGCCTTCTGCTAGACTGCAGTCACTGCGGGCCATTTATTAGATTAGATTAGAGGTCTGATTCTGCTGTTAATGATATTTTACATTTATTCTCATTTGAGCATTTTGAGTTGAGTGACTAACTAATGCCTTTAGCCTTGTATATTGACTTCTTTTCTTTTTTTTTTATAAACCTTCATGGTTTGAATCTTGTCACGTGTGGATTTTCCTGATTGTATTTTCTTTTGACTAGGTCAAATCTATGATTATGTTCAGTGCTCTTGTCTCATAGAGACACACACACAGCCCTGATTCATCAATTGGCCCTTTACATTCAAAAAGTGCTGGCTGATTGTAGTAACAGAGATTGGTTTATACTTAGGTTTAATTTGTTCTTAGTTAGAGATAGTTAGTGGGTGCTGTGCTTAAAATCCCCTTAGTCCTAGTCCCTGAATCATGTGGATGTTCTAGACTGGTTGAAACAGTTGCTGAAGTTTCAGGATTATAGTTGCCTTACATAAGCATGTTTGGTTTGTGTATGTTATGTGAGTTGTTATGCAGCACAAGCTGTGTGATATTTAGTGAATAATTGTTTCGCAGCGTGGGAGACTTCTGTCTTGTCAATGGTTCTACTTGACACCTGCACATCAATTGTGTTGAGGTTGGAATTGACATTGTACTGTATATTCTTTACATGAATTGCTGCAAATTTGCATTTCGTTTGTTGGAGTTGTATGTTCCGATGTGGTTTTCTTTTGGATATCGGATTCAAAGTTATCCAAGATCTAGAGGTGCAATTATTTAAGATGGTTGTGTATTACACGCGTATGTCAACATGTCAAAAGGCTGTAGGTTTGAGCCCTACAGGTCTTTAATGGTATGGTTTCACTTGAACTAATTAGGGTTGTGTTGTTCATTTCTTCGTGTACTGGAAATAGGCACACAGACTCAGAGGTAGCTTGCCACTGCTTTTAGATTTATCTTAGTGTGAGTGAATTGTTATAGTGTTTGTTTGTCATGAAGTTGATCCCCCTTCCTTATTCCAGCATGCTGACAAGTCTTTCTCTGTTTTGAATTTGAAGCTTTGCGTTTTGAGGTTCATTTTGAAATTGAATTGTGAATGGTTAGTTGCTTGAGTTGCCCAGCCTAACTTGATCAAAGATGGGTGCCGCTTTGGGAGTCTGATGCTCCTGTTTTTAAGGGAGATAAAGTGCCTAATAAAGATTTACCAACTCATTATATGGTAACAAATGCGTCTTCATACTTGTCTATAATTACGTGAATGGCACATGATAACTGCTGATGCTAAACTAATGCAATTTTCTTTGAGTGATACTTACAATGTAAGAAGGATTGAGTATTTGAGATGAGCTATGTAAGAAGCGAAACCACAGGCTAGATAACATGCACAGGTAAAAGCATTGAGTGAATGGGTTTTTGTAGCAAATGGAAAGGAGTGGGAGAGAATGTTGAATAGTCAGGTTAGAAAAGCAGTTTGTCATTGAATGATGCTAAAACAGTGGTCTCCAACTTTTTCTGTAATTTGCGCTTATAATGAATGAAAATCATCCTGCATTAATATTATCAGCATTGTAGTAGAGACAGCATCGGACTGGATGACATTAGTGACCACAATGCAAGATTATCAGCAATGATCACCTCAGTGCATCAGGCAGGACTGCTTGAAATAATGTTAAAATGGCTTTAAAATTTAGAAGAAACTCTACATACGTAATACTTAACAACCTAAGCTGCAATGCTCCTGGCACCAGTCAAATAATATGAGCAACAAGCCTCCCTGTGTCGCAGGATTTATCACTTAAATATCAACTGCTAATATATTTTGGAAACTAAAATATTTTTCTCTAAATGTTACCATCTGTTTTGAAAATACACATTTTTTTCTTGAATAAATGGTTGTCAATTTTAATATACATATATTAATTCAACTAAGTAAAAGCTTGTAAAAAAATAATAAAACTCAAAAACCTTTGATAAAGTTTGAAAGGGTATAGAGAAACATGATTGAAGATAGGAGGAAAGCAGAAACAAATAGAAATGGGAAAAGAGAATCAGTGTGAGATACAGCGAGTATGAAGTAGTAGCAGGATTCTCTTTGGGAGAAGCTCATGGAGGTATATATGTTCATGTACTGTGGACAATGTCTGATCAGAACATTTCCCGACGCTTGGAGAAACCAGAAAGTCGTATACAAAGGTAGAGAGAATTGTGACAATTTCAAAAGTTCTTTGGGTTCATTTGAATACGTAGTTTAGATCACTATTTCTACATATTTGTAGCTGGAGTGCAAGGCAGTTGTGTAAATTGGCCAGATGAAGAGCTGCTGAGGGTTCAGCCTCATATTGGCCAATCTACTGTTGTGATGGAACATTTTTAAATTGTTATTAAGCATTTGAAGACTAAAGTGGCACACAAATAAATTAGTTGAAAATTATCAGGATGGCACTGAAGCCTAAGGAATCGGTGCATGCATATTATGAGATATTATGGAAGATGTATAGATAGCACAGTGATAACAATGACCCCACAAAAAGGAAGTTGTTAGCATATTCATTTCAGCTTTTGTGTTGGGTTTGCATCCAGAAATTAGTTTCCATATTCAACAGAGTAAGATGTGTTGGCAACCAACAACTCTTGGTGAGATTTTGTGGTATGTCAATTATTACAGTAATAGTTTTGATGCAAAGCATAGAAAGATTACGGAGAAGCTTATTTTTGCTCATTTGAAGTACTTTCAGAAATGTGGCAGAAAAAGAAATTCTTCACACTTGTCAGATTCAGTTTTTTCTTTCAAGTGTGAATTCAGGACTGCAAGGAGTAGGTATGCAGAGTCAGGATTTTCGATGTGTGCAGGCTGTAAATAATGTTCTTCAAGGAAGAAACATTGATTTTGCCAATGATCCAAATGCAAATATAAATATTTTGAAAAAGACTACACCTTGCCATATCTGCATGAAACTTGGTCAGTGGAAAAAGTAATGTAGATCTAATGCGGATAGAGTGCATAATGGGGCACACATGATTCCACAGATGTAACTGAATATGTATCAGATGGCACAAAAATGGGTTAACAGTTCCAGCCCAACTGGCCTCTGTGCAGAACAAGCAGAATCAAAGGTGTTTCAGGGGGCACTTGCCTTGAGCCAAAAAAAATTATAATATGAAGAATTTTCAACAGAATCCTGGTATTCACCAAACTCCTTTGGTGATGTACACAACTTTTCCTCAGATTGCATATACATTCTGAGTTCCTACAGGACAGAGTCAAATACAGGCATAATGGCAATAACTACAGTAAGAGCAGGGTTACCTGCCTGGTACAGTGCTAGAGGTGGACCAGAGTAGCCCTTATGTAGCTGGTGAGATGAAAGGGCACCAAGTACAATTTTTTAACGTTACAAGTGATACCTGTTTTATGGTTTGACTGATAGAGGTTTTAAACCAATCTATCCCTCTTGGGAAAATAAATTGTACTGTCAGCATCAGTAACAAATAGATCACCAATAAGTTGTTGGAAAACTGACTGTAAACATTTGATCTATAGTAAACAATTAACAGTTCCTAATTTGTAACCCGAGTCCAGTTAAATTATCAAGTTGTGGCTTTCTGTGCAGGTTGAATTGTAGAATTTATTGTACACTGGATGATGTAGCAATTCATTCACTGGACAAAGATCTAGTCTAGACTTAAAATCCCAAGAATCAGGAGTGAGACTGCTTCCAGTGTCTGATTTGAGACGTACGGCGAAAGAAGTTTCGATTTTACTGGAAAATAAATTGGATTAATAAAACTTCCAGAGCTTGTGCAGATCAAAGTGAAATTTAATATAATGTTTCCTCATACTGCTCAGGACAAGTTCACTTGTGTAGCTGAGGAGAGATTGACAGTCGTTACTGAGAAAATTATTGAGCAAAGCATTTTAATAGAAGAGCTGGCAAGCTGTTGCAACACCCCGATCAAGGTAATTACAAAAATGAGAAGATAAGGGAGAATATTGCAGAACATTTAAAAAAATGAGTTATATTATTTTTCCATGTTGTCCTGTGGCACTAAATCCTGGTGTAATTTTGTTCCAGTTCTCCACTGACGCAGTGTGGTTCACTATCATCAATGTATGCCAAACATTCTTCTCCATCCCTCTTCATGAGGATTGTAAGTATCTCTTTGCATTTCGATTTTTCAATTGAGTAATGGTCTGGTGTGAAACTTCACAGGAGTACACAGGCAGTCTATCAATATTTCTCCAAAATCACCTGTAACTCAGTCCTGGTGCAATATATTGACAGCCTAATGGTAGCATCCCAAACAAGACAAGACTGTAAGCTTTAAACAATAGCATTGTCAAACCATTTTGCATAACATGGCCATAAAGTGTCCCCAGCAAAGTTGCAATATTGTCAGAAAGAAGTGCTTTAATTTGGGTCATAAGGCTGAGAAAGGAGTGAAGAAGGTGTCTGCAGAGCTTATTTCTGCAATTCTGCAAATGAACCCAAAAAAGACCCAAAAGGTAGTGAGGATGTTTTGGGGAATGGTTGTCTACTGTCCTAAATGGATTCCAAACGTTGCCCAAATTGTATAGACTTTACAGAGGCTTCCTCAAAGTGATGTGAGTGATCTGGTGATGTGGGATGATGATTGCCTTCCGGGAGCTTAGACTCTGTACTGCACACGCCCTTGGAAAGCCTGATTATGAAAAATACTTTTATTTGTTTTGCCATGTGAGAGAAGGGTGCTCTCTTTCAGTTCGTACCCAGCAACATGGAGGAGCAAACCACCTGTGGCTTATTTTTCAGATACATTCGACCAACTAGCCACTGCCCTTCCAGGCTGTTTAAAGAGCATTACTTCAACCTGTCTTGTAATAGAACAGAGTAAAGGCATTGTAAATGACAAACAGCTGATTGAACAACTGATCCCAGCAGCTGATAATTTCTCTGTCAAATACTACAATAACCTGAATCCCACCACACACTTTGCAATTCCTCATGAGGTTTCCAATGAAGAAAATAATGACTATCCTGCATAATCCCAATTGCACACTCACCCACCCACAAACCTACAGCATCAACAGAGTCTGTGGAAGGGTGAAGAATAAATTGCAAAGCCGAGTCCTTAGCCCTTGTGCCGATAGTCAGAAACCGGACACATGGCCGGCTCTAGGGAGGTGCGACCGGTGCCACTGCACCGGGTGCTGACTTCCTGGGCGCACTGCGTTTGCAAGTTTATTATTTCAAAATTAAAGCACCTGCTGCCGATACTTGTGATACTTCAGCAATTTCCAGGCAGCCCATAAAACATGTCAGGATAACTCCTGTGATTAATGTTCTTCCTAAAGAGAGATCAGAGTTTTGTTTAATTGAGGTTTTGACTCACTATAGCAGCGCAGAGGGTAATACGCCTATTGCATAAAACAAGTATGTGCAGATTACAAAGTGCATAGAATGTAAATAGGTCAGTGGGTTACTCTTTTTAAAAGGGACATCAATTTGTTACTTGCAATTTATAAGTTAAATACAGAGTTGTTAACTTTTGTTAAAGAACTGCATGCACGCTGCACATTATAGATTTGAGCAAAGTTTAATGTTGCAAAAAGGATTAATTTGGGTTTAAATCTTTTGTCATTATTAAAGAGAACCTCTACTATTGTGTTCCTTTTTAAATTCTGAGTTTGTGCTTCTTCAGACCAAGCACTCTTAAACTATACTGCCTACCAGTATGGATGACATGTCACTCCTACACCTTGTAATCCTCATTGGCTTATGTAACAGTCCCTATAAACTAATTTATGCACCTATGATTGATTGACTCTCTGTAATGTGCGTGTGATTCAAAGTGCTCTGACACCCCACACTGGTATGAGTGGCGCTATATATGCATCTGAGAGAGAGTGCTATTGCTATATATGCATCTGAGAGTGAGTGGTTATGGAGACTTGGGCACTGGTAAAGGGTGGTGATGAGGGAATATGTGGTAAAATGTGGTCATTCGGGGCACTAACAAACATTGATGCACCGGGCGCCACCAGCTCTAAAGCCGGCCCTGACCTGACATCCTGAGTGGCCACCCAACACCATGCCTGCCCTGGGAGCAGTCAAGGCCTCACTGTGAAGATGCCAGAGCTGGGAAGCCAGAGCAGCCTGTACATGAAGAGCACACAGTGGCCAGTGAGTGGAAAGTGGTGATGCAGCTAAGGACTGTGAGCTGTGTGAGGAGCTATAGCAGGCCCAGGTGGCTTGCTGGCCTTGTACTGAGCAGCCTCTGGTGCCTGGGGGTGGGTATGTCTGGTCTCAGTTCACCCTATGCCAATGCGGAGTGGAACGGTGGAGCACAGGGGGATGGTGAGGAGGAGTACACTGTGGTCAGGGAAACACGGGATCTATTGCTCCCCGCAGTGAAACTGAAGCAGTCAAGTGTGGTGTGGGTGAGAGGCCAAGCAAGGCTCCAGGGTGTCAATAGTGGCTCACAATAACCTCTGAGATGAATTTGGGAGCAAAGACATAATTAAATCACCTGTTCACTGCACCGCTGAGGAGTAAACCTTGCGTGCTGCTGAAACCAAAAAAGAGCTTGGTCACCTGCTTGCAACACAAAGGAGCACCCCAACTGCCACCGCAATGTGGTCCCAGTGCTCTGGTCATCAACTGAGACTGGGTTCTGCACAAGGCTGCACTTGACCTGGCAGCGAGAGGGCTGCATGGTGAAGAAAGTCCTGCACTACTCAATGTTACTTGGCAAGAACATTTGCTGGCCCCCGCATCTTCTTTCGGATAAGGGGGTTGTTCATAGCGAGCAAATGGACACATGTGCCTTACAAGCCACTTGAGGCCCACTATGTAAATGCTGCTATAATGTCACCAGGGGTGGAGCAGCCTAGGAATCTACTCCTGCAACAACTTTTCCCATGTGTTTGGACCAGATAGGTGTTTCCTGACACATGGATATGACTAATGTTAGCTCACAAACTATGCATTTGCAGACAATAATTGTGAAACACAAACATGGAAAACTTGCAACTACTGTTCCCAGAGACATCATAGAACTTCTGACAACACTGATTCCAGCAGCAACTGGCCCACTGACTTCCTTGGAATCCACTCTTGAAAAACAGCCAGTAAATTTGGGAAGATCCTGCAAGCAGTCCTGGACTCACGGCCTCACTAGTATCCAGAATTGATGCAGTAACCACAGAGATATATTTTCTCTGGGCAGATCTGAAAAAATTTGAGGAATGAGTAGAGGAAGCGGCATTGTCCCTCACCACAATACGGTCCACACTAAAGGAGATGCAGTCTCAACTTTGACTCCTGTGAATGGAAATCACTCAGTTACATTCACAAGCAGAAGACGAAGCAGAAGACAAGGAAGGCCACTCAAGGTGCAACAAATTACAGCTCCTGTGCATACCTGAATGAGATGAGGGCCAGCATATGGAGCTTTTCCTTGAAAAATGTCTATCGGACACAGATCTCAAGGCTCGCGGCCCTAAGCTCTTCTTCCTCATTGAAAGGGCACACCACATCCTGGGATGTCCACCACCACCTGGATCAAATCTGCAACCATTAATTGCCAGACGACTCAATTACAGAGACAGGATCTTATGCTGCAGATCTTCAGAACTAAATGGTCATGATTTTGCATGTGTGCTGCCACTGCAGCATACCCAGGCTACATAGTGGAAGTACAACAAATTTGAAGCTCCTATGTCACTGTGAAGACACAACTGTGTATTCTAGGGCTCAAGTATGCTCTCCTCGTTCTGGCTAAGCTCAGAGTGGTAAATGGGGAACAGCTCACTTTTTCCAATCACCCAAAGATGCATGAACCTGTCTTCAATAGAAATGGGTGCTGGTGCCTGTGGAGGGCAACAAAGCATTCCGCAGTGGAGAGCGCAATTGCCAGCGGGAGAGGAAAACTTGATTACCTGGGAGCCACCCCGCTCTGAAGCATGCAGCTTCTTAACTTGCAAAAGTAGTGGCAGACAATATGGTTGTAATCCCTTTGCTGTCCTGGACTTGGACCCCAACTCAGAAACAGACACAGATACTCAATCATTGGACACCATGCACTATACTACACCAGCCCTTACTTCCAGGCTACTGGATGATACGTGCATGATGGATAGCCTTGGGGTGGCAGCAGCGCTTAATAAGTAAATAAATAAATAAATAAATATAAATAAATAGTGATGCCTCACCCTTCGGTGGCAATTTCCTTCTGCTGGCAAGCTATTGCCATACTCAAAGGAATCATTTGGTGCTCAAGACTCTGGAATGAGGCCAGTCATATTGTCCCCCTAAGGGCCTTGCCAGGGAACCGGAGGTAACCCCCCATACACAGAAAGAGAAGCAACTGTCTTCCTACTAGAGGTTTCATTTTTATATGTGTTTTTGTTAAAAACATGGCATGAGGTATGCAACATGACATTCGGGGAGAGGGTAATTGATGTGTTGTTTCTTAGAGTTTATCATAGTTATAATGCAACATGCAGTGTCTCAATTACAGATGTGACCTTATCTCAACACCATTAGGACTTAGGGAATCCCCTATATCCAGCCCGTACACAATTGAGATGTCAGTGGGTGCTACAACTGACACTAGAGAGACCTCATGGGACCCACATGCCCTTTTGTCACCGAACTTCATTCGAACCCACATCAGAACCACAATGCCCAACACCACAATGACACTGACCTCCATTTACAGCAGCCTGACTTGGAACATAAGGAGTTTGGCCACACCCTGTAAACGTCATGTGATTTATACATATCTCAAACGCCGCCACATACACATTGCATGTCTTCCAGAGACACACTTGACCAATACAGAACTTGCTAAACTACATAAGTGGTGGTGTGGGCTTTCTGTAACACATAACCCGGGTGTTGCTACATTACCCACTGGTACCGTGCATATGAGGGGGGTGATTTTAATTGTGTAGTAGAAACAAACATGGACCACTCTGCACCACCACTCCATGATGTCACCTACCCCAAAATGACCCACTCATTCCACCAATGGGTAGTGAATTTGCAGATGTGGGATACGTGGAGGGTGTGAAACCCAACCACAGAGTACACAAGGTGGGGCATATTTCTCTGCACTGCCATGCTAGGCGGGTCCATGGTTGACATTGAATACTTAGAACACAGTACATCAGACCATAATCAGCTTAAAATGACATTGCAGGTTGTAAAAGCAGGGCTAAGATATACACCTGGAGGGTTCGTCCTGAAGGGCTCCAAGATATGACCTTTTGAGATACTGTTGTCATCTTGCTTTGGATTTTCCCTTTCCACTTCCCAAGTTTCCCCTTAGACTATGAACACCCCTCAAGCTTATCCTTTTGGTAGATTCTAAATGGAATGTTGGACTGGGAGTTGGTGTTAGAATGTTGTGTGAGGAAAAACTGTCATTGCCAGAAGGATTATTCTATAGGCAACCTGGAAATGTTGTTCTGCGTACTAATAAAGGCTATTTAAATTAGAGATATACACCTTATCTTCAATTGATACATTGGTCACCCACATATCCGACTATTTTACCGACTGTGAGAATGTGACCAAATCCAGGGTGACAGGGTGGGAGGCCTCAAAGGTGGTAATAAAGGGACACCGCATAGCTGACACATGGGGAGTGAAACAAACCCTAAGCGAATACATCACACAAACCATAACCAAACTGCAACAGCTCGGCATAGAAATGTCCACAACCACAAGACAGAGCCACAAGAATGAGCGCCTTACGATGTAAATACACAGAATTATGTCGGCTACAGGGATTACATAACTAGACAGCATGGTGAGGGGGATAGGACAGGGAAACTGTTAGCGTGGCTACAAAAGGAGGACGTACCATACAGTCCCATAGCACTGTTATCATGAACTGCGAGCGTAGATGTCACCTTGCAAGTGGATATAAATGCTGCTTTCCATGACAATTGCATTGCATTGTACAGAGAGGACCCAGCAGTGACTAATGACCAAATGCTAGCATACATCCAAGACATACCAATACATGGCATAGACCCACTGCAACACTGTGAATTGGACAAACCAATTTAAGTCGAGAAAATATTGATTGCTATTCCTATAAGGAAGATGGCATTAAACAAAACACTAGGAACTGATGGGCCCCCAATTGAAAACTTTTCTACTTATGGCTCTTACTTATCCCAGAAACAGCTTCAGATGTACAAGGAAGTGCGCGGGTAGGAATTACTACCGGAGACGATACAGGATCAATATCTGTAGTACTTCCTAAACCTTGCTGAGATCCCACAGGTGTGAAATCATACAGGCCCTTATCCTTAATAAAGCTAGACTTCAAAATATTAGGGAATGTTCTTGGGAACAGGCTGCTGCCATTGATGGGGTCTTTGGTTTATTTGGAGCAGATCAGTTTAATCCCTGAAAGGAACAGATTTTTTAATATACAGCATTAAATATCATGGGGAACACCACAACCACCAATCCGGATTGCATGGCAGTGTCTCTTGATTTAAAAAGGCATTGGATGCACTCGGATGGCCTTACCTCCTAACTGTACTTGAGAAAATAGACATAGGTCATATGTTTCTCCGGTGCATCCATACTCTTTACAATCAATCATCGGCTAGAGTTAAGAGCAGAGAGGCAAGACCATCTTGGAACCACTAGGCTTGCCCGCTCTCCCCACTGATATTTGCACTAGCTATAGAACTGCTGCTGTGCTTGCTTTGTGTAAAGGCAGCCGAGTGTGGAGTAGTTCCTGCTGGTGGCAGAATCGCCTCCGTTTTTGATGACCTTTTCCATCGTTGTTCTGCCCTACCCTGTCTCTTTGTCAGTGCAATATTGTCCATCCTGATTGCACTCTTAGGCATGGTTGTACTTTTTGTAAATGTGATGTATGAATGCGAGTAGATATTTTGAATGTGAAATAGTGGGAAGCGAATGTTGTTGTGAGTGGTGTGTGCGGGACGTCTTATCCTTTTGACTATGTATGTATTTTAAACCTGTGTGATGTGTTTTCACCATAAATGCATAATGTTGAAATGCAAAGAAACTCTGCAATAAATGAATAAATGATAAATAAAGAAATATTAAAATAATCCTTATGTGTATTTGGCTCTGATACTATTTGGTGTCGCCCGCTGTATATTTAGGGATACCATGGTAGGACCCCAGTATATATCTATGGCAGGGTTTTTGCTGATTCTTTTCTGATGACGTTGGCACATCGTCTCGCTATATACAGATGATGCTCTGGTTTATTTGCACAATGCCAGTGAATTGCTGCCACCACTTGCCGAAAAGCTCGAAATCTTTGGGAGGTTCTCGGGCTTAAAATCAAATGGGCCTCTCAATGTGTACATGCCTCTCCCACCTTGTCTGAGGTGTTCTTGCTCATCACAAGCGCCGCTGTTCAGGAGTTCCCTGCGGAACCTTGGCTGCTTGGGGAGACATGACTGGGTCACTTCTACCTAATTTGACTGATCCTCTGGGACACTGGGAGCCTCCTCATAGCAGACGCCCCTGGTACGTTTCATCGACATAATGGGCTTGCAGGATGCTTGGCGGTTTTGTTGCCCCACAGAGAAGGAATACAGTTCTGATGGTGCATTGATCTTTTTCCCGGCTTGATTATTTTTTTTGCCTAAATCCAAGAGCAATGTGATCAGCAAGTTTCACATATGGCCAGAGGGACTGTGGGTCACTCGCTTGTTGAGTTGTGGATGTTGATGGTCGAGAGGAGGGGACCACCTCAGTGGTGGCTGCGGAATTGGATCCTAGTAGACTCCCGGTTTAGGTCAGCCCTTCATGACGTCATGTGTGAATACTTTCACCATAATGTGGGCTTGGTTTCCTCACCCCGGCTCCTGTGTGAGGCCTGGAAGGCCAGGACACAGGGTTATATCAATAGTTATCGGGTGGCTCACTGAGACCACATGGACATTGAGGTGGAAAAGCTGGTGGCTCATCTTCTTCAGCTGGAGGCTTAATATCCGCTGTACACTGACCAGGCAGTACTCAAGCATGCTTAGGTGAATGGCGACTCAGAGTTGCATTTATCAGTGGGGGGATAAATCCAGCAAAACCCTCCATTGGCTGTGCTCTGTCGCACTTGTGCGAGAACTGAGCCCATGCATCCTCAATGCCCTGGGGGAACGTGTGTCCAGTGATTATTTGATTGCCGGCCCCTTTGCTGATTTCTACAGTGCGCTATATGCCCGATGAGACACTGAGAGCTCCTCGGAGGTGAAGTCATTTGTTTGGGATCTCCTTCTCCGTACCTTTTCTCACCTCAATAGGGAATATTTGGAGATGGATATCACAATGAAGTAGTTGGGGCTGCATCCTGGAATTCAATCCCTTAGAAGCCAAAACATTGATGACCAACATCCCGAATCACAACATTTCTGTCATTTACTGTTCTCTGGCAGTCAATGCCCTCAATACTTTTCCAGCCCTCAGGGAGGCTTAGGCTTGAGACCTGGACCCCTTGGAAGATGATGACTGGAGAGAGCCGCAGCTTCTTCTTGTAAATCGGCCATAGCTTTCCAATGCCATCTTATTCAGCAGCGTTATTTACACAGGCTTTATTACACACGGATAGTTTGTGGAAACGGGGGCCTTACTGCATCTGTCTCTTGTTTGCGGTGTCAGACTGTAACGGGAGACTATACACACACACTGTGTGGGGCTGTATTGTTCTTGCACTCTTCTGGGGAGGAACTGCAGTGCATTCCCATGCCAAGGTCTCCTAGGTGTGCCCTGCTGCACATCTCGGATGACGTGGATACAACTAGATACCGACATGCGCTCTTGTGGTTGGGCTTTACAGTAGCCTAGAGCAACATTGTGAGAGCCTGAAAGGAGGCTTTTGCTCCCTCCTTGCAAGTTTGGAAGGAGGGGTTGGACCGTTACCTAGGCCTCAAACATCCTGTTTATATTGCATGGGGCTGGCCTAGAAATATTACAAAATCTAGGAGTGCTAGACAGCATATCAGGCAATTCAGTTGGAACCATGTATTCGAATGGGTAGCTCTCTGGAGGTCGAAATTCGAGATTTTGCATCTTGAATACTGTTGGATGTGGGAGGGTATGGGGTGGATGCAGGTGTTGCATGTTCTTTCCTTTTCTTTTGCCCTGATCGGTGGTCGGAGATGCTGCTACCAGTTGATGATATGTTGGTGTTCCTTTTTATGTATTCTTTCTTTTTCTTTTTGTGTTAGATGTTAGCGGTTGATTTGGCCATCCTGTTGGGCTAATCTGCCCTGGTATTTTGGTCCTTTTGTAACTGTGTCCATTATTGGTTATTTGTTTTTACTGTGCCACCCCTTCTTTTAAAAATATAATAAAAAATGTCTTGATAAAAAAAACTCAGCGAAGTCCTGCCTTTTCCCTTGTGGATTTACCCCACTAGTTCAGAGTCCCCTAGACAGAAATATCTGGAGATTCAACACTTTCAAATATCTAGACTTTCAGACATATCATAAAACACTGCACCTCATTGAGGGTAACCTGGGATAAACCCTCAGATTGATCTGTAGTTCCATGCCATTCTGGATCTCGCTTCAGCTCTTGCCAGTAGGTCGAGGGGTGATTGCCAAAATGTAAATAATGGCTAGCCTGCTGTGCTTCCTGTGGCCTTTCTGGTGATCCCCCCAAGTTTGTTTTTCTGTACATTGCATGGCCTCATTTCTGAACTCCCATGGGGGCGTGGTAGGAAAACAGTGGTGCTGCAGGAGGAACAACGTCTACTGACACTGACTGAGGGTGCACTAGAATCCCCCAATCATGAGCTGTACTACGCGTCAGTGCAACTACAATGGTCAATGAAATGGCTGGGAGATGGTTCAAATGCTGAAAAATTGGAAGTGGCATGGCCTTAGGATGACACGCCTATCTTGATTTGGCTCCTACACTCACCTGGTGAAAAGTCGAATCAGGACTGAATTGATGAGGGAAGCCAAGTCCTGCTGGCACAGACACACAACATAACAAATGCCTATGTTCTTACACCCCATGACTGGTGGGCGCTGCCTGAGACCCTGGAAGTAATACAAAATGCTGAGTCCTACCATGGGGAGAGGCAGGACTGACGCAGGTGCGTGACCTGTTTGCTGATGGTAAACTTAACACATTCCATGACCTGGTTGATGCATACAGAATACAACAGGACCAGTTTCTAACTTACAATGCACTCACACATAATATTAATATGAAGTGGGGCACTGGACAGGTTGAACTGCCCACCTCTTTGCTCCTAGCGTGCCTCCTCACACAAGGCATAGGTTTGAAAACAGTGACAACACTATGCACCCTGTTGCTGTCACCATCCCACAACCTGAACCCCAGCACTAAAGCCAAATAATGGGAAGCTGGCTTGGGCAAAGAGTTTTTATCCAAACAATGGGGGAATATCATGACCTATGTCAAACAGGTGTCCCGGAACTAGTGATTCCAATATACACAATTTAACTGTGTACATCAAACATGCCTTACCACACACCTCAGCCATCATATGTTTGGGGGAGTGCAAAAAGTCTGCCCTCGATGCAGACAGACAGACGTGGGGTTTTACCACATGGTATGGCACTGTTCGGTGTTACAACCCACATAAGTGACAGTAATGACAATCAGGTCATAAATAGTAGATCGCCAGAAGTCATGTACACCTGTGATTTTCTTTAAAGTACATTTCTGAGATTTGTTCAAACTTAAGTTGAGGAGTTTGAGCTAAAGTTAACCTTACCTTCAAACTTTGGGGCATATTATCAAGAACGGCTTTAAAATTATCGCCGGTTTAGCAGCAGAAAACAGCAGCTAAAGCGGCGATAATGGGCTTGATAATATGCCCTGGAGAATTCCAATAGAAGCCCATGTTCACACCAGAACATGGACTTCTATTGGAATTCTCCAGGGCATATTATCAAGCCCATTATCGCCGTTTTAGCAGCAGTTTTCTGCCACTAAACTGGCGATTATTTCTAACGTCGTTCTTGATAATATGCCCCTTTGTTTTTCGGCACATATATGTTTGCATATAAAGCATAAAGGTAAAATGCATGCGGTGAAGGAGAATCACAAAAATTGCTCTTTGCAAAGATAGCCCAGTGGCTTTCTTTTGTCAACTGATTCTAGAGTGTAATCTGTGAGACAATAAGCATGATTTCCTTCTCTCGTGGGTCATGGTGGCCTTCCCCTCCCTCAACACTGCTAATAAGTAGCATATTACACACTGAGGACCTGCATATATCATTTATACCATTATGTTTTTTCTTGTGGAGTAGTTGTAAACATAGGTGTATAATCATACCCAGGGAACAAAGAGTTAGAATTGTATAGTGAAATAAAAGCACCAACAATAATTAGCAGTGAGTCTAAATAAACCAAATATGTACCCAAATAGACAACAGAAAAGGGAAAAAGTTATTACTTAAAACGAGTTCCCATCAGTCCACCATCGAGACCGCCCTTCATCATCTGGGATCTCTTGTATAGATCAAGGTTCTAAGGAAACCTCTGCTGACCTGGCAGGTGATATAGCCAGGTCAGTGGGAGTCCCAACCACAGAAGTAAAAATGGTGTGTTTAGTGGGGAACTAATTAGCAGTGCTTCAAAAAAGTGTAAGTGGAGAAAGAAAAAAGAAAAAGGTTCTAAAATTAGGTCGTGATCAGGAAAAAGAACAGCTTTAATATATACCCTCACACTCCTAAATCAATAAAAACAGTGCAATTAGCAGTGTAACAAATAACCGCTAAAATAAGATGTAAGGTCGACATGTTTCTGCATTCACTGGAGCCTATAGATCTCCTGCTGCTTCATCAGGACCATTAGTGCTACTGCTATGTAAAAATTAAGACCATATCACCTGATAAGTGTATGTGTACTCGTCTTCCCGTCCTGGACAGAAAAATGAGAAAAGTGTATAAGGGTACATATAGAATAAACAGTTTATAAATTATATAATAAGCAACAAACATGATTGTGCCTACGTTGTAGAACTATGCAATTAGTTACTCCAAAGGCCACAGAGAATTGTTGGCCAATGTACAGACAAATGTAGTTTATCTCAAAATTCTTAATTCACTCACCCACTTGTTGGGAAGGAAACACCCCACCTCACCCGGCACCAGCTCAGGTAGTGGGTGCACCGCACTACAGAAAGAAATTAATTAAAATGTAAGAAAGATAGTGTTTTGTACACAAATGTACAAATCATCACATTCTTCATCCATCCAGTCTATCACACACCTCCTGGGCGCCATGTTTTCTTACTAATCACATCCAGAAACCTTTTGTTCTGGAAAGATATACTCCAAATATCAAGAGTGGTTGTAGTTGTTATATCAAGCTTTCAAGTTTAGTGACAGCGATCTTCTTTACACTCGAATTGTCAAGACAACCCACAGCGCTCAATCTCACTCTCTCAATCGTTCGATTTTGTGCCTACCTCTCCGTCGGTACACCGGTCTTCCCTCTGAAGCTCTTTCGTGGGGAGGAAACGACTCGGTGTACCGGCAAGGAATAAATGCGTCTCCCGATTTCCGCGTTGGGCGTGTGTCACGCGCACAGCGCGTGATGACGTAATGACGCATTCAGGATGTTTGGGTAATGTAGTTCTTGCATATCGCCGCATTAGACCGCGGTTCGAATCCCCTTTAGGTCTTTTACTCGGGAAAACAATACAATGTTTAACCATAGCAGATCCTGAACTTAATATCTGCTTCTGTGGAAATCCAGACTCATAAATTATCGCAAATGATTACATTAACACGATAGTACACAATCTGGAACTAATATCCGCTTTTCTGAACATCCTGCCCTAAAAATGTATCATTGACATCGTGACACCTTTGGGCTGTTGTGCAATATGGTTCCTGTTGTTACCACATAGAACCACGGCTCGAATCCCCTCGTGTATTACACTCGGGACAGTAGTACAACATCAGACCTAGCAGATCCTGAAGTTAATATCTGCTTTATTTTGCTTTCTGTTATAAACCCCTGAGTTATAGCAAATAACATCCTCAGTACAGTAATCCAGAACCTGGAATTGATATCAGCTTTTGAGGGATACCCTATTCTTACTACGCGACAAATTATATCTTTATAGTCCTGATTACATGCACGCTGTACATGTTTGTATCATGTTTGAAATAATTATCTTAATCATTGATAAGGTTGTCAACGTGTCAGAGTAGTATGTTGTCCTATAGAGTGAATCTAGTAACCATAGTGACATTTAGGACAGAATGTAGTTTTTTTCGGAATCTTTTTTTCGGAATCAGTGTGTCACCTACACTGACCTTTAAGGCAAAATATTGAATCTTTAGAGCGACATCCAGGGAATTTCGTCATTCAACCCTGTTTTGTCTGTTTTAAGCCTAAAGACCCATTTCTGTTCACACTTAAACAAGAATTTTGAGACGTCAGTAATACCTGAAGGGATCCATGGCTGATCAAGTACTGTCCAGAATATGTCAGATGGCTGATGGCCCACTTGTAGAAAATGATTTGTCAACTTTGTCGCCTTTTTGCCACAGGGAATCGAGCTTTTGTGCTCAGAGATTCTCAACTTTATTTTTCTTGTAGTCATCCCAACATAGTTTAGTTTGCAAGGGCATGTAATCAAGTAAATTAAGTTGGAGCTGTTACAATTCGTGAATCTTCTGAGTTGCCAGGGTTTGTCAGTGCCTATATCAATAGTGAGTATTTTAGTTGTTTGTGGACAAGCCGCGCAGTTACCACAAGGATGGTGCCCGGTAACTGCGGGCAAGTCCCATAGGGTACCGACTGCACGAGGAATCACTGTTTTAGGTCTTGTATGTACCAGTTGGTCCTTTGTGTTCCGCCCTCTCTTAAAAGCAAACAGAGGTGGGGGTATGCTATCGCTACCTGTATTCAAGATCTTCCAATGTTTCTTGACAATCTTTTGGATCTGATTGGAATATGTGCAGTATGTATTAACACAGGTAATTCTCTCCTGCCGAGGTTTGGGAGGTATCAGCTCAAGAAGACCCTCCCTATTATTATTGGAAGCCCTCTTCTTTGCATTTCTGACTAGATGTTTAGGGTATTTTTTGGCCACTAGATTTCTTTCAAGGGCTTTTGCATGTTCTTGAAAAGCAGATTTAGTGGAACAATTCCTCTGGACACGGAGGAATTGCCCAAAGGGCAAATTGTCCCTGAGTGCTTTAGGGTGGAAACTCTCGTAATTGTAGTCCCCCTTGTGATGCAGAGATCAAGAGATCCAAGAATGGTAGTTGGTGTTTATTAAATTCAATCATGAATTTCAAAAAGCGATTTCTCTCATTCAGCCACCCATGGAACTGATGAAGTTCTTCAGCCGTGCCACGCCACACCACTAGGATGTCATCTATATATCTTTTCCACACTCGCAGACACTGAAGATATGGATTGGTGTCTACGAGTATGTGCGTCTGTTCAAATTTATGAACATACAGGTTAGCGCGACTAGGAGCAAAAACACTGCCCATGCTGGTCCCGCTAACCTGTAGATAGATCGACTCCTCATACTGAAAATAATTCTCAGTCATGGCCATCGTGGCCAGGGTCATTATGAATCTGACTGGTGTGATGGAATTGAGGTCTCTATTGGTCAGTAGTTGCTCAATAGCCTCCAAGGTCTCTGTCTGTGGGATTGAAGTGTAGAGACTCTCCACATCAAATGACACCAGGATATCAAGGTCTACATTGAACTCAATGTCAGGGAGGATCCTTAGGACATCCTTAGTGTCCTTTAGGAAGGTCGGCATCTCCCTCACTATAGGCTGCAGGAAAAAATCGACGAAAGTCGACAGAGGTTCAAACAATGAACCGATACCCGATATAATCGGTCTGCCAGGTGGAGGACGTTGTGACTTGTGTACCTTTGGTAGTATATAAAAGTACGGCACTTTGGGGTTAGCTGTACAAAGATATTGGGATTCCTTCTGGGTAATCCACCCCTCGGCCAACGCTTCCTCTACAAAATGGCCAATGACCGTGGTGAGTCTTTCTGTAGGGTCATTGTCCAATTTGCAGTATGCCCTAGTGTTGTTCAATTGGCGCAGACATTCATCGTGATATACTTTCGAATCCATCAAGACCGTCGCCCCGCCTTTGTCGGCCGGTTTAATTATTACCGACTCCAGGTTAGCCAAAGTCTTCAACGCCTCCTGCTCTTGTTTAGATAGATTAACAAAATGTTTATTTGGTTGATGATACATCTGTCTCAAATCATAGTCTACCGCCTCCTCAAAAGTCAGGACTTTAGCTGGTAACCCAATGGAAATAAAAGCACAAATAACCTGGTACTGTCTCAGTTGTTTTCTCCTGTAATGTTATTCTAGAAAATAATCTCAGCAACATTATCTATTGTTTTCTCGTGTCAATTACAAAGTATTATGGTAATAATAAAAATATTACCATTGCATTGTAGAGATAAATGTATTTCTATCTGTATATATAGCACCCCTGCTCCTTATAACATGTTATTGGGTCACATTTCTATTCAGTGGCATTGCAGAAATATCTACATGAAAATGGCACCTGTTGCATAGCTCTGGCTGCGCGCGTTGATTTAAATCTGTCCTGGGCTTACTGTTCGAATTACCGAGGTTACATCATAAATAGTAGGAGAAGGTAGGAAAGGACTGGGAAGAGTGGGAGAGATAGAAGGGCAGAAAGTGTGGGTTGAGAAAGTGAGGATTGTTTCAAGCCCCATTGAGTTCACACTATAAAAAGTGAATTGGCTGACTAGATGTATTAGACTTGGTGCAAATGTCATTCTGAGGGAGTTTTATTTTTATATGCAGTCTGAATTATTGTCAGTTTTCCAATATCCTGTCAACTACTTCATATGATCAAGGCAATGAAGTAAGGCAATATTTATTCAGGTTGAAATGTACTCTGCCCTAATAACACATAATTCCACATTTGGAAATGACATCAAGTCACAACTCATGTTTCATCAAAATCAAGCTTTTATGCTTTGCAACACAAAAATGTTTAAATAATTGCTTCCTGCAGCTGCATGCACATGATATGCCTTAAACAGGCAAACAACACCTGGAAAACCAAACAACATACCTCAAGACAAAGCCGTTCATCATGATGTTAGGGAAAAAATGACAGACGAGATGTTAGAGGACACGAGGAAAATTCTTTTAATATAAACAATTTAAGATCTGACATTTTAACTGAAGCAATGTGCCACATTTCAAAATCTACACATGATGCTATATTTAACTGACCGCCAATAAAAAAAATGAAGCAAAATGCATGCAAGGCATGACACAGTTCTAGATGAGTACATGGGCTAAAGTCCATAATTTTCAACTTATTGTGCTTGCAGTAGTGTCGTATGATCAACAGAAAAAAACGGGGGACTAAAGGCCAATACTATGGCGGGCTAACCGTAACTCCTTATCAGTGAGATGATAAGCATGTTACAAAGAAGCCCAAGAGCCAGAACTAACAAAAGGAAGAGAACGAGAAAGTGATAAGTGGTAAGATCTGAGCCCATGTAAATGGATTGCCATGAACGTATCATCGTGATCAATCTTATCATTTGGTCATCCAACTGGCGGGATGGTGTGTCTCTTGATCATAGAGACGTACTACCATCCCAACGATAATGGGCTGGATCGCACCCACAGTCACTTTAGACAGAAATTGTGAAACTAGATAGTTGATCACAAGAAAATTAAGTTCAGTGCAAAACATAAACATAAAAATGTGGTGAATTAAAATAGGATGAATAGGCCGAAAATAGGAAACATTTTATTAGAATACAGACTCATCTCCTAGTTAAAAGCAGAACAGTGCAAGGGGCAGTTTGAACAAATAACTGCAGAAAAAAGGCCAACATGTTTGAGCCGATCCGGCAACTAATCGCTAGGCTATCTTCAGGGTCTCTGCTCTCAAACTTTGCTGCTGCATAAACAAAGTGATACTCACACCCAGTGGGAATATGAAGGGTGAACAAACAAAACTTATGAAAAATCATTCAACAAGTCATGAAAGAATAAAGGTTGGCATGAATACAACCTGCTATATACTAATCCTCCGCATCAAGGAATGCAAATGTCATCTATAAAAGATTCAATGAAATAGAGTTAACAAATTAACCTAGAACGTTCTCTTCATTGTTAAGTACCTAAATTCAAATGCTTATTAAGAAATAAAAACTTAGCTCATTCATATGCTCACCCAGCTTGACCGGGGACTGGACCTCACCTCACCTGGGCCATGCTCAGAAAATAGAGGCCCGCTCTGTGAAGGAAAAGCACAAAGGAGACTGTAAAATAGAGAAAACGAGAACTGCACATCGTCAGTCCCTTTCTTCACTCAATACTCTGAACCCCTTTTAAAGTCCCGTCCTACTCAGATAGGTGTCAATTCAGGACAGCCGACTGGCCTAGCCCTGCAAACTCCTTACACCACAACACAACACTCACAATTAAAAAGTGGAACTATAGCCTGTAATTCCCTTCATAGAGCAGACCACCCTAATGATTATAAGCAAAGGTCATCTGTATTAACCTGCATGTATCAAGATGTACCTTAAACAAACAGTAGCATTCTAATTGAGCCAGTCAGTTGTGCTCACTTCCTTCAGCAATCTAGATTAATAAATAGTATGCTGACTATAGTCTTATGGAGCTCCCAAGGCAAAATCCAGCTTAAGGTCTAACCAGAAACGAGCGCTGTTGGCTGCTGCAAAGGGCTTCCTCGCAGCCGGCTTACAAATAATGTTACCAGAGTTCCAAACGCCTACCTGTCCGTCGTTGCCTCGGGTAAAACCTGAGTCTAGGGGGAGGCAACGAACGGATCAGGTCGAGCGTTTAAATAGGACGCTGTCGGCAATGTGTAACTGCCACGCCCACACCCGTGCGGTCCTAAGTGAGCAACGGACCCACTGTAACCAGGATATTCTTTATAGTTATGACTCTAGCTGGAGAAAATGAAATACTACGAAATAAGATTGCTTACTTGATCTCCAGAGTAGAGCACACCAAACCAATAGAAACACATAATCACACCGCTCACGTAGAGGCGCAGGACTACAAACTGACGTAATTGAACTGACGTTTGTAGTTCCTGCAATGAAACTTTATCGAGAAAGTAAACTTCTTCTATTTTCTACATGCGCCAGCTAGACAAATTGTCAGGACGTTTAACGGAGGGAGTAGGTCAAATAAATACCTTCTCTCTAAGTATAGAATCGTCACATCGATCGAGAGCAATATCCATCCCAATTCACGCCGAGTAATCACATGACGGCGTAGAACTACAAAACAATGTCATAACCCCGACATTTGTAGTTCATGCCCTTAAAGCTAGTCAAGCTGTCAAATACGTACTTACATGCTAAAATGCCAACTGAGACGATTGGATAATGCAAATCATTACCTTCACTCAGAGGATGCATGCGCCAAGTCTGTCGCCAGCACAATTCATCTTCGTCGCCACAAGCTCATACATGGCAGCGCAACGCTTGAAAGGGACGTCATAAAACTGACGTTTATAGTTCTTACCATTGAAAAATCAAATCAATACTTGCATACCAGTTATACAAGATGTAAAAAACGATGCGGTCAAGTGTACGTTTGTGTAAATACTAGGGGCTGTCTACAAGAGACCCTTGTGTATGTAGATGGATTCTTTTACTGATGGACAACCTCCCATAATCGGCAAACAGTATGTAAAACTTAAGATCAACCTTCTTACAAGTCATACACTAGACTGAAGTGCGTTGTCACGAGAGGCAAACACCTATGAGGGATGATCATCTAGGATTAAACCACTACACAAATGACAACTACCCATTTGTCATAGTCTTATGTGTATCGTATATGCCTTAAACCTAAATGAAGGGGGATAGATAAGAAAGATGTTCAATTGTCATGAATCTCAATGTATGGTGTATAATATATATATAATCTGTCATCCCGATAGTGTCTGGAATGACTATGTGCAGCATCCAGTGAAGGTGCTGTCTACACTTCTCGGTAAATGCCTAAGAATAGTAGACAAGTAACCTCGGACCAGGTGGACTCGGACCGAGATTACAGATTGGACCAAGGTATATCATCATTGAGCCCAAGTGTGTCGCTACGAAGCTTGAATATCCATTTCTGCTCTTTGGTGAACAGATACCTACAGATGTTACTGAAGTGTGACGGTATGAATGGTTTTTCTAATACCGTCCCCTGAAAGTCTTCTTCTTCATTATTTTTTTTCTACAAAATGTTTTGTCAGACTCGTTAGTGTCTTTTTGCAACAAAACAAACTCTTGTGTTCAAGCATGTGTATACGCACTCTGCGTGTAGTCATTCCAACATATCTAATCGAGCAAGGGCAAGTCAGAAGATAAATCAGATTGTCACTATAACAGTTTGTAAAGTGAATTTGTTCCTATGGTGGTTTCGTTGCAAAAAGACACTGACGACTGCTTTTAACTAGGGGATGAGTCTGTATTCTAATAAAATGTTTCCTATTTTCGGCCTCATCATCCTATTTTAACTCACCACATTTTTATGTTTATGTTTTGCACTGCACGTAATTTTCACTCTTTGAATTTTGTCACTCACAGTCCATACTCAGCACATAAACAAAATGGCTGAAATCAGTGGACTAGCCTACAATGACACTGTTTATCAATCAATACTAGATAGTATGCCAAGCATCTTGGAGGGACTCCCTATCATATCAGCAGGATCTGAGGATGAATGGGCTAAAGTACTCACTCTCAAAAAATCCCACTCTCGCACATTTGTACATGGGGTAGCTATGGCAGAATTCCTGAGGGCGAACTGTGCCCCGCCAGGCTTAATAGTAACTAATGCCCCCGTTTATTTTTGAATGACAAGGCCTTTCTTAAAGATTGGTCATTGAAAGCCTGGCGCTGTACTAGCGACTGGCTTATTCTGATCATCAGCACAGCTAAAAGTATACAAGATTCCATTTTAATTGAAATTCAAGTATTGGAATCTCAAATCAAAACAACAATCACTGCAACCCTTTTTAGGAAACAACAGGATGATTCAAATAAGAGTACTAATGAATTTAAGGATTCTATTTTACAAACGAAAATAGATAAATTTAAAAAAGATATAGCCAAATTTAAACACGAACGTGTGTATCCTTACACCCGTGATACTTATTCTCCACCCGAATTTAAGAGCAGCGGGAAGAGATATGGGTCCAATTACTCAGGCTCGAGTTTAGAGGGTAGCAGTGATGCTGATAGCCCAGGTACATCAGCACAACAAGTCAGAGGACGAGGGAGGTTTAATAGATTCAACAATTACAGAGAACATCCCACGCCCCAGTTCCAACAATGGTGGCCGCCTACAACGTGGGGTTATCCACCTCACCCATCTCATCCATCTCATCCTTTCCAGACACCAACGGGACCCTTTTCAGGGTTTCAAAATGAATACAACAACCAGCCTTTTTTAGGGTTTGGCCCAAGAAGGTCATGATGAAAGAGAAGAAATCAACAATCGCAAGTCCATTGGGAGGAATCAACAGGCCCGCATGCGGGAACCCGCAGCCAAACTAGGAGGAATCCTCAAGAGGCAGGGATCTCAGCGAATCCACCCTCATAGTGAAGTTATCTACCAAAGTGCTATGTACGATGGAAGAAACTGTTCTTAATAGAGGATTGGGCTTTGTGATGACATATAATGGGGACCCATTTATGCTTCAATGCGAATTGGCCAAATTTTTCCGCAAACTGAGACTCCATTACTTTTTAAGGATAAACAGGTTGAGTCTGTGGTTGAATTGAATGACAACACTGGCCTGAAGCCACAGTCTCCATTCTATCCACCCACACATTCAATACCTCCACAGGTTCTGGTTTTTGAAAAGGCCGTCAAAGATGATATTGCTAATATGTGGGAGACACAACAGAGAACTTACAAAAACTTACCCAGGCAGGAACATCAAGCCTTGCAGACCTTATCCCAAGATCAGTCTATTACGATAAAGGCGGTTCGATTGGGATTTTAGATACCACTGATTACAGGGTAGAGTGTCTCTGTCAATTGAGTGACAGGAGTGCGTACGAGCCCTTAACACAAGATCCAACTGACATATTGCTTAGACACATTAGCACTCTGGCAGAAGAGGCCCTCAGCGAGGGTTGGATCACGGCACGTGAGGCACAATTCTTACAGACGAAACAGCCCGGGATGCCGTATTTTTACATCCTGCCAAAAGTGCATGAACCCCAGAGACCCTCCCCCCCCCCCCGGGGAGACCGATAATCTCAGGCCAAGGTTCGGTTCTCGAACCGCTATCTAGCTTTGTGGATCATTTTTTGAGGCCCATAGTGCAGAAAATGCCTACGTATCTTCAGGATACGAAGGATGTTTTGCGCGTAATACCAGAGATTGAATATGATTCCGAAAGAGACTTTTTAGTCTCTTTCGATGTAGAGTTCCTGTACACTTCTATCCCCCAGGATGAGACTTTGAAAGTCATTACATCCATCCTGGGGGAGGCTGATTTGGACACTATAACACCTGTTCAGTTCATTATGTCCCTTGCCAAAATAGCTATGAAAGATCATTTCTTCCGTTTTGAAGAGACCATCTATTTTCAAATATCGGGGACGAGCATGGGCAGCGTTTTTGCGCCGAGTTTGGCGAACCTTTACATACACGTATTCGACCAACAACATGTGGTGCAACACCCACTAATCCATTTTTCACGTCAATTCGATGGTGGAAACGTTACATTGATGACATGTTGGTAGTGTGGAGGGGCAATCATGAATCGATTCTTGAGTTCCATCAATGGTTGAACGCAAGGAATCAATATCTAAAATTCACAGTAGAGATTAATAAAGTAAGGTTGTCGTTCCTTGATTTAGCCATCAATGCCACTCCTGAAGGTCTGCAGAGCGAACTTTATCGCAAGCCCATGGCTAGCAGAGAAATTGCTCCACAGAAAGGACTTTCCAGAACCATGCTAAGGGTCTGTCCCAACAACTTTTGGCAAGACACTATCCGCATACATTGATCAAGCGGTCTCTCAAACGGGCCAAGAATAACAACCGTGAAGCCTTACTTGAGCCCCCAGTACCTAAACCTCCGATGGATCGGTTGACTTTCGTGAGTACTTTTACTACGAGAGCTAATAACATCCAGAAGATAGTTCGCTGACACTGGTGTATCTTAAATCATAGCAGTGACAAAATTGCTCCACCTTTGTTTGCTTTTAAGAGGGCGAGTAGCATACGTGATCGGCTTGTACACACACGCCCTAAGGACACGCCTAAAAGAATGATAGGCACCCTTTGGAACCTACCAGCAGTGGTGGAACACCATCCCTGTGGGAGCTGTTCCGTTTGTCCGCTGACCAAACATTCTACCACTTTAGACATAAGCACTGATCTACCATTGGAACAAATTCACTTTACAAACTGTAATAGTGACAATCTGATTTATCTTTGACTTGGCCTTGCTCGATTAGATATGTTGGAATGACTACACGCAAAGTGCTTATACGCATTGTTGAACACAAGAGTTTGTTTCGTTGCAAAAAGACAATGATGAGTCTGACGAAACATTTTGTAGAAAAAAATCATGGAGAAGAAGACTTTCAGTAGACGGTATTAGAAAAACCATTCATACCGTCACACATCAGTAACATCTCTAGGTATCTGTTCACCAAAGAGCAGAAATGGATATTCAAGCTTTGTAGCGACACACTTGGGCTCAATGATGATATACATTGGTCCAATCTGTAATCTCGGTCCGAGTCCACCTGGTCCAAGGTTACTTGTCTACTATTCTTAGGCATTTACCGAGAAGTGTAGACAGCACCTTCACTGGATGATGCACATAGTCATTCCGGACACTATAGGGATGACAGATTATATATAAATTATACATCATACATTGAGATTCATGACAATTGAACATCTATCCACCTTCATTTAGGTTTAAGGCATATACGATACTCATAGAACTATGACAAATGGGTAGTTGTCATTTGTGTAGCGGTTTAATCCTAGATGAACATCCCTCATAGGTGTTTGCCTCTCGTAACAAGGCACTTTAGTCTAGTGTATGACTTGTAAGAAGGTTGATCTTAAGTTTTACATACTGTTTGCCGATTATGAGAGGTTGTCCATCAGTAAAATAATCCATCTACATACACAAGGGTCTCTTGTAGACAGCCCCTAGTATTTACACAAACATACCCTTGACCGCAACGTTTTTTACATCTTGTATAACTGGCATTGTGGTATGCAAGTATTGATTTGATTTTTCAATGGTAAGAACTATAAACGTCAGTTTTATGACGTCCCTTTCAAGCGTTGTGCTGCCATGTATGAGCTTGGCGGCGACGAAGATGAATTGTGCTGCTGACAGACTTGGCGCATGCATCCTCTGAGTGAAGTTAATGATTTGCACTATCCAATCGTCTCAGTTGGCATTTTTGCATGTAAGTAGGTATTTCACAGCTTGACTAGCTTTAAGGGCATGAACTACAAATGTCGGGGTTATGACGTTGTTTTGTAGTTCTACGACGTCATGTGATTACTCGGCGTGAATTGGGATGGATATTGCTCTCGATCGATGTGGCGATTCTATACTTTGAGAGAAGGTGTTTATTTGACCTACTCCCTCCGTTAAACGTCCTGACAATTTGTCTAACTGGCGCATGTAGAAAAGAGAAGGAGTTTGCTTTCTCGATAAAGTTTTGTTGCAGGAACTACAAACGTCAGTTCGATGACATCAATTTGTAGTCCTGCGCCTCTACGTGAGCAGTGTGATTGTGTGTTTCTATCGGCTTGGTGTTCTCTACTCTGGAGACCAAGTAAGCAATCTTATTTCGCAGTATTTCATTTTCGACAGCTAGAGTCATAACTATAAAGAATATCCTGGTTACAGTGGGTCCGTTGCTCACATAGGACCGCACAGGTGTGGTCGTGGCAGTTACACATTGCCGACTGCGTCCTATTTAAATGCTCGACCTGAGCCGTTCGTTGCCTCCCCCTCGACTCAGGTTTTACCCGAGGCAACGAGGGACAGGTAGGCTTTTGGGGCTTTGGTAACATTATTTGTAAGCCGGCTGCGAGGGAGCCCTTTGCAGCAGCCAACAGAGCGCGTTTCTGGTTAGACCTTAAGCTGGATTTTGCCTTGGGAGCTCCATAAGACTATAGTCAGCATACTATTTAATAATCTAGACTGCTGAAGGAAGTGAGCACAACTGACTGGCTCAATTAGAATGCTACTGTTTGTTTAAGGTACATCTTGACACATGCAGGTTAATATAGATGACCTTTGCTTATAATCATTAGGGTGGTCTGCTCTACGAAGGAAATTACAGGCTATAGTTCCACTTTTTAATTGTGAGTGTTGTGTTGTGGTGTAAGGAGTTTGCAGGGCTAGGCCTGTCGGCTCTCCTGAATTGACACCTATCTGAGTAGGATGGGACTTTAAAGGGGTACAGAGTATTGAGTAAAGAAATGGACTGACGATGTGCAGTTCTCGTTTTCTCTATTCTACAGTCTCCTTTGTGCTTTTCCTTCACAGAGCAGGGCCTCTATTTCCTGAGCATGGTCCAGGTGAGGTGAGGTCCAGTCCCGGGTCAAGCTGGGTGAGCATATGAATGAGCTAAGTTTTTATTTCTTAATAAGCATTTGAATTTAGGAACTTAATAAGGAAGAGAATGTTCTAGGTTAATTTGTTAACTCTATTTGATTGAATCTTTTGTAGATGACATCTGCATTCCCTGATGCGGAGGATTAGTATATAGCAGGTTGTATTCATGCCAACCTTTATTCTTTCATGACTTGTTGCATGATTTTTCATTATTTTTGTTAGTTCACCCTTCATATTCCCACTGGGTGTGAGTAACACTTTGTTTATGCAGTAGCAAAGTTTGAGAGCAAAGGCCCTGAAGAAAGCCTAGGGATTAGTTGCCCTATCGGCTGAAACATATTGGCCTTTTTTCTGCAGTTATTTGTTTAAACTGCCCCTTGCACTGTTCTGCTTTTAACTTTGGGATGAGTCTGTATTCTAATAAAAAGTTTCCTATTTTCGGCCTCATAATCCTATTATAGTTCACCACATTTTTATGTTTATGTTTTGCATTGCACTTAATTTTCTTGTGATCAACTATCTAGTTTCACAATTTCTGTCTAAAGTGACTGTGGGTGCGATCCAGCCCATTATCGTTGGAATGGTAGTACGTCTCTATGATCAAGAGACACACCATCCCGCCAGTTGGATGACCAAATGATAAGATTGATCAC
This sequence comes from Lissotriton helveticus, assembly GCF_964261635.1. Taxonomy (NCBI): domain Eukaryota; kingdom Metazoa; phylum Chordata; class Amphibia; order Caudata; family Salamandridae; genus Lissotriton; species Lissotriton helveticus. The sequence continues at coordinate 811,452,112 of NC_136059.1, read as the reverse complement.
GATGATACGTTGATGGCAATCCATTTACACGGGCTCAGATCTTACCACTTATCACTTTCTCGTTCTCTTCCTTTTGTTAGTTCTGGCTCTTGGGCTTCTTTGTAACTTGGGTATCAACTCACTGATAAGGAGTTTTGGTTAGCCTGCCATAGTATTGGCCTTTAGACTCCTGTTTTTTTCTGTTGATCTTTATATAGAATTTAGGGATGTGAACCTGGGCAGGTCTTTCAAATTTCCCTATGACCCTTTCTCTCTCAGTGGTGTTTTTGCGGCTTGCAGTAGTGTCCTCAGAATCGATGCATCGTCAATACAAATAGTATGTAAGTCAAAGAGTGCAAACTCTTGCAAAGGCATATACGTTTCAGCACAAAAGGTTGTTACCCTTTGAAGGTGCCAATTTCTCAGTACAGATATCGCTTTGTTACACTTTGTCCACTTTGCATAAGGAGCGTCTCCAAACATTCCAGAAATTGCATATGTGCCGCACAGTACAGCACACTTACAACTCATAATATGTTTCATAATTTGTCTTGTTATAGGTTTTTGTTCAGAAAGGGTATGTCTTCAGTACAAATGCTATGCCAGACAGCATGCAAGCACTTCCCCAAGCACTTCTCCACCCTGGTGAATATGTTGTACATGGCGCTAGGCAGCCTGTTCGCGCATCACTGCCGGGGTAGTTAGGGGTCGGGACTGAATTGCATATGGCTGGGAGCTGGATTGTTTCCAAAGGGCGCAGGGTCGAGACTGATTTGCATATGGCTGGGTCCAAACTGGAATGGCATGATGAGCAAAAAAACGATGGATTTTGGCCCAGATCTCTGTACTGGGTGAATGTATGACATTGTTCTGCATTCTGTCCATCAATTATTCTTTTTGCATTTGACACCCCAAGTGAGATGGGTATGCCCAGACATGGGTCCCCTGCTCTCCATGACACTGGAGTCAAGCTATCCTGGCTGATAAGGGCGGAAAGCCTGAAACCGGTCCTAGGATGCTTGTTTCCAGTCTAGGGAGGACCTGGCCTGGCAGTTCAGGCTGGAATGTTCCCAAAGGGCGCAGGGTCGAGACTGATTTGCATAATGCTGGTCCAAACTGGAATGGCATGGTGAGCAAAAAAACGATGGATTTAGGCCCAGATCTCTGTACTGAGATGAATGTATGACATTGTTCTGCATTCTGTCCATCAATTGTTCTTTTTGCAGGGGTAATTAGCAGCAGCATGCCACTTTTAGTAAATATGGCACTGCACTGCTCTCTTCCCATTGCACAATTCTGTCTCTACCTTGCATCTCTTTTCATATCATCTCTATCTCTAGCCCTTCTCCCTTTACTTCAAGTGTCTAGATATACTGTTCTCTTTATGTGTCTATCCATCTCCTATAACCCGCTAACTTCATTTTCTTTTACTAAACACTGTCACTGATAACTGTTTAGGCATAAAGAGCAGAAGAGGGCAATGCAATGCAGTGGAAGAGAAATTGGGAGAGAGTTATTATTTAATAACCAACGAAATTGTGAAAATCCTCAGATCAGCACTTATATTAAGCTGGTTCATCAAGAATGGCAGTATTAATGGGGGAAATATCTGTGATTACTACAGCTACATTTTCAAACACTATGTGCATGTCTTCTTTTAATATTGTGCACTCGTCCTTTAAACATCCAACACTTCATACTTGACATGTTTTCCTACAATGGGAGTGACAAGCTAGTTAGACACTGGATTCCACATAAAGTATTTTTGCAAATAAAAAGAATCTAGACTTAAACTCAGAAATATATACCTTATCAATGCTGTTTAAGGTTCATTCTGGTGCTATATAGCAAACTTGCATCAGGCAGATCGAGCTTTCAGCTGTTTTTGTGTGAAACCATTTAAGGTTTCACATATAATTTAACTTTGTTTGGCATCATGAAGGCTTGAAAGCCAGGCAATAAATAAAAAATTGTTCCAGACAAGGGGGCCAAAATTATATTTTGCCTGGGGCCCCATATATCTTTAACGTGGTGAGAGCATGAAGTATAGTTAGTTACATAACGGCAGAAGTTATAGTTACTTAAGATAACTACAACTGATACATTTCAGTGGTTTTATCCATTTAAAATGGTATTTTCCATCTAACGTTAATGCTAGAAACCTTTGTTTTTCTCGGTGAGATATAAATTCTAGCCTTTTTTAATGCAAAGTGATGTTATTACCATAAGTAAAGCCAACCCCCTTCATGCATGGCTTTTGGCTGTACACGTTGTGGGGTTAGCCAACCCCACACCATGCACACAACCCCACATCAAGCATGACCTTCTGGCATGCACAGTGTGCAGTTGGTCTGGCAGGTCCTGGCTGATTCCAGGCACATGTACAGAGTATGTTAAACAATCACAAAACTAAAATATAAAAAGTGGTCCGATTGGCTTTATCTAGGCTTTAGTTTACGCAAGGCAGCTAATTTAAGCACCAGCGCTAGGCAAAACACAGGGGTGCGCATTATTGCAGTAAATACGGTGCATCCCTTCATTTTAAAAATGTCAGAGTACGGGGCTGCCAAATTTGGCACAGTTCCATGCACCAACATTTTCTAGTAAATATGCCCCCCTTTTCTCTTTCCTATCAACATATTTTTGTGCATGAATATTGCCCCTTTGAGGGCAGGAACTTCCTCAGGACTACAGGCACTAGGCCTGACACTCTTCGACTTTACTTGACCTTGGCACAAAAACTGCCACCTTCTTTAATGCTCTTGCTCAATATATGGGAGAGCAGCTGCGTTCCATGCAGGTAACAGCGGGGGGCCACGTTGGGGGGTGTTTTGAGGGACGATGCCGAGGGAAATTTAATTATTTATTTAATTTTCCCTCAGCACCGGCCCTCAAAATCCCACCAATTCGGCCTCACCGCTGTTCCCTGCACAGACCGCGGCTGTGGGAGAGGTAGGCTAGAGGAAGAGGGGAGTGGGCTAAAGAAACTTAGTTGCACACTTAAGGTAGGGCAAGGAGGTAATCGTGTCATGATTTCTCCCTGAAGGACCTGACAGAGGCAGAGGTCAAAAAGAAGTTTAGGATGTGGGAGCTGAGAATAGAGTAATGGAAAATCGATTAGTGCAGAAAAGTCTCTCTACAACTCAGTGCTCTTTTCGTAAAGAGTGTTGAGGTGCTTTCCAAACGAGAATGGAATTGCTATTCAATTTATTGAACAAGCGATCCTGGCACAGAGTGGCATAGGATGTACCTTCTGTGGTTTGGGAATGTACAGTGAGATTAGACAGAAGGGCAGGCAAAACAGAATGACATGCCTCTAGCTGATATGTAAATCCTCCATCCACTGTGGCCTATCACTGTCACCCTGTGGTGCTACAAGCCTCACAATCATTGCATATTTCTCCCAAAGAAATAAAAATGTGAGAAAATGTCAGGAAGGATAATTGATTTGGAAGGTCATCCCCTGCAGATTTCCACTGCGAGTATGTAGCTGGTGCTGTTAAGCATATAGTTCTGGCAAGCATCCGGTACATTTCTCTCACGTAGATTAATATGCTGCCTGTAGTTAAATGTGTACTTTGATACGACAATTGTAGAAGAAACCTGTGTGTGATGTATTTTAAACACACCAACAAGTGAACAATATCTACATTCGAAAGTCTGTAATTCAGACAATTAAGACACATATAACGTTACCTATTTATTTTGTATTACTAGTTCACCGCCCTCAGACTGCAAAGCATTGGATGTGGACGATTGTCTTTTTTAGCCAGTCAGGGTGAGATTTATTTGAAATAATTTACTTTTTCGTTTTTTGTGTACATGCAGCTACTAGACCTGCAAACTCTACTATGGCTGTATTTGAAATCCTTTTATTTTAACAAAATGTTTAACAAATATAACTTGCTCCAAGCTAAAGAAGCTAACAAGGGTGAACACCTCACTCTAAGTCATTATGAACATTACCGGTAACTTCAGCACCCAGAATGCATTAGCCTATCACACAAAAGCCCAGGACAGGAAACAGTGCTCATAAAACAGCGAGGTGATCACCTAAAAGCAGGGATCTGCAACGTTTTCTGCAGAAAGAGCTAATTTTATTCAATGGAAATAAACCTGACCTAATCATATTATTAGTGTTGTAACAGTGACACGTCAGGCATGATTACATTAGTTGCTCCATATGCAACATTGCCAGCTGTGAACACCACAGTGCATTAAGGAGTGTTGTCAGCAACAGTGTTAAAAAAAGTTTACATTTACAATACCTCTACTTGGTTAATACATAACAGTCATAACTTTAATGCCCCGGGCAGCAAGGTAATAATGTTAGTAAACGGCCTCCCTAGCACTGCATGACTTTTGTTTTAAATTAAATATATTTAGATTTATTTTGGAAATTGAGGCATTTTTTCCAAATAGTGACTTCTGAAAATACAAAATGTTTTGCCTTAAATACACACTTTTCAATTTTGGTAAACATATATAAACTCAACCAAGCACGTGCAACTAATTTAGAAGGCTGGGCTGCACACATGAAAGCTACTTCCCAATTAGCTGGAGAACTAACAGTAGCTCATGGGCTACTCGTTGGAGAAGCCTGTTTTAAAGCTAACCTTTCAGAGGAGTTGCATAAATGAGGGTAAAAGTCATAATACTCTATAATGCAATACGGCATGGCACTCCTTAGATGTGTACTTGTACAAAAGCAATTGAATGTTTATTTGGGCCATGAAATGACACATTCTGAAAATGGAAGCTGCTAATTAATTCTGAGGAACGTGCTCTGCAGTGACAGACAAAAGTTGAATCACTTTAAGTACTTTATTTATTACCCCTCTTAACCTAAAGTTTATGTTCTATAACATATAAAAGGTAGCCCCCATGGTATAGAAAGGTCCTGGGCATTTCCTGCAAGTTGTGATGTCTAGAATATGATATGTGAAAAGTTTAATGTGTACACATTGTAGGATATGTCTTGCACATAAGCTTCCATTATACTGGGACTGCTACAGACACTGACCCAAAAAATCAGCTTCAAAGTTTATACAGATTGCCTTTCTTCTGGCTATCTGTGGTATAGCTTAGCATTGGAGGTGGAAGAAGACTATCTTGGCCGCCCTCAGTGCTTAATATGTAAAAGAATGTGCCGTGGTGTCCAAAGCACTGCTCAGAAGCCCGTGGCCGGTGCAATTAATTGTCGACACGGTGAAAACCAAGCCTGTCCAGTCTTTATTCCCCCTCATGCCTCTTTAATCCACTGACAGACACTCGCTGGCCCTTTATCTCAATCTTCAAAGTTCCTGTTTTCTCCCTTTGTGACAGTTTTGCCATCTTTCTCTTCCTCCTTCTTTTCCTTTTGTTTGTTTTTCTCTAGCGTGCTCTCCGTAAATGTCTGATGTACCAAAAAGTGCTGGCCCCCAATAATAAGTGCCAGTGGCCCCCAATGGCAAACACTTCCCAACATTAAGCACTGGTCTCCTTTTGGGAAAAGAACTTAGGTATCTGTGTGTATTTGGAGAGAGAGAAAATGTTAGAGAGTGGGCATGAGTAGAGCAGGTCAAGTCCAGGTTTTATTTTTGGCATTGTAGATGTCGTTTTTTTCCTTTTAGAAATCTGTCTTAATTTAACAGAATGAAAAGAAAAAACCTGCAATGAAGTAAGAACATTTGAAGGTTATTTGACAAAAAGTATGTGTATCGCACCCCAACTCCGGGACATCATCAACTGCTCCTTCAACACCGCCACCTTCCCGGAGAGCTGGAAGCACGCCGAACTCAGCGCCCTACTGAAGAAACCATCAGCAGACCCCACCGACCTCAAGAACTACCTCCCCATCTCGCTGCTCCCGTTTCCCGCCAAAGTCATCGAGAAGACCGTCAACAGACAGCTGGCCGCCTTTCTCGAAACAAACGGATCCCTCGACCACTCACAGTCCGGCTTCCGAGCCAATCACAGCACCGAGACCGCCCTCATCGCAGCCACTGACGACATCCGAACCCTGCTCGATAACGGGGAAACAGCGGCCCTCATCCTCCTGGACCTCTCTGCAGCGTTCGATACTGTCTGCCACCGCACCGTAGTTCAACGCCTCTGTAACGTCGGAATCCAAGAGAAGGCACTGGAGTGGATCATCTCGTTCCTCGCCGGAAGAACCCAGAGAGTCCGCCTCCCCCGTTCAGATCTGAGGCCACCGAAGTCATCTGCTGCGTACCACAAGGCTCATCACTCAGCCCCACCCTCTTCAACGTGTACATGAGCCCCCTCGCAACCATCTCACGCCAACACAGCCTCAACATCATCTCCTACGCCGACGACACCCAGCTGATCCTCTCCCTCACCAACGACCCCGCCACCGCCAGAACTAACCTACACGAAGGGATGAAAGAAGTAGCCGAGTGGATGAAGAACAGCCGCCTGAAACTGAACTCAGACAAGACGGAAGTCCTCATCCTTGGATCAACACCTTCTGCCTGGGATGACTCCTGGTGGCCCCCGGCCCTAGGCAGCGCACCCAAACCAACGGACCACGCACGCAACCTGGGCTTCATCCTGGACTCTTCCCTGTCAATAACCAGACAAGTCAACGCCGTCTCGTCTTCATGCTTCAACATCCTACGCATGCTCCGAGAGATCTTCAGATGGATCCCCACCAAAACCAGGAAGACGGTCACCCAGGCTCTTGTCACCAGCCGACTAGACTACGGAAACACCCTCTACACCGGAACCACGGCCAAACTGCAGAAAAGACTCCAACGCATCCAGAACGCCTCCGCACGACTCATCCTGGACATCCCCCGCCACAGCCACATCTCCAGACACCTAAAAGACCTGCACTGGCTCCCCGTCAGCAAAAGAATCACGTTCCGCCTCCTCACCCACGCACACAAAGCCCTCCACGACCTGGGCCCCAGGTACCTCAACAGCTGCCTGACCTTCTACACTCCCACCCGCCAACTACGATCGACCAACCATGCCCTCGCTGCCGTTCCACGCATCCGAAGAACCACCATGGGAGGAAGATCCTTCTCCTACCTGGCAGCCAAGACCTGGAACTCCCTCCCCATCCACCTCCGCCTCACCCAAGACCACCTCTCCTTCAGGAAGCAACTGAAGACCTGGCTGTTCAAGCAGTAGCGCCCCCCCCAGCGCCTTGAGACCCTCCGGGTGAGTAGCGCGCTATACAAATTCCTTGATTGATTGATTGATTGTATGTAAGAGTGTGTGAGAGAGATAGAAAGTATATGTCTTTGACTTTTCTTATATGTGTGCTTGTGTGGGTCTGTATACAAGCTATATGCCTCGTATTGCGAGAGTAGATGATGTGCGTTAGTAACCTGTCTTTGACTGTGTGTGTGGGGGTGGTGAGTGTGTGTTAAGAATGTGTCCATGTTTGTAATGTGTCTGCGTTTAAGTTTCTTTGGGTGTTAAGAATATATGTTTGACTATGTGTGTGTTCAGAATAGATTTATGAACGAGCATGGTATCATTGTGTGTTTTTGGGGATGGTGTGATTTGCTGTTCACTTTTAAAATACATGTATAGTCCTGTGTGTCTAGTTCTGTGTTTAGCTATATACATCTGGCTTTCTGTTTTAGGAATGTGTATGTCTGTGACTGTGGTAGGAATATATTTCTGATTAGGATTAATACTTGTGTTTCTGTCAGTAATGTGTTGCTGTTCGTGTGTGTTAAGAATACGTGTCTGACGGGTTCATGCTAGGAACATGTGTCTGGATATGAGTGTAGATTTGTGAGAGGTAGCTGAGTGTTCAAGGTGAGAGGAGTCTGGATACAAACAGGTAAGGGACTGAGCATTTGTATGACAGCGATCAGTACAAATAGTTTACAGCAGGCTTAGTGCCTACATATGAATGGTTATCTGGTCACACCAGTGAGTTGGGGGGATCTATGCGTTCAGGTGTGATGAGACTAGCTGCATGTAAAAATAAATGAGGAGCACATGGTGCAACAGGCCAGAGATTGGTGCTCTCAGGTTAAAAGGGGCTATTTGCACGCAGGTAAAAAGGGCTAAATGCCAGTATAAAAATTAAGTTAAGGTTTACAGAGTTTAAAAGAAACTATGCTCTCCCACAAGTGAGACTTAGGTTAGGTGCACACCAGATAGATGGTGCTATGCGACCCCCGAAAACTCAATAATTCCAACTCATGTCTGATTAGCTGGATGTGGCTAAGTGCAAACATGTAACAGAGGCTAAGTGGACACAGGTGAGCGCAAGTAATTTAGACAGGCAAGGGATAGGTGTTTAAAGGTGAAACTTGGCTTTTCACAGAAGCCTACCTAAAGCCGGCATACTTTCTCCCCTTCTAAACAGCTGTACCACCTTTATGCGCCTTGATGCCTATGGGCTAAGTTGCGCAATATAAATCTTTACTCACTCACTCAATGAGTTCTATCTGCACACAGGGAGAAGTGTTAAATGGATGCAGGTGATAGTAGTTACAATTAAAACAGACATGGTGCACACAAGTGAGTGGGAGCTAGGCTCACACAAGTGAGGTAAGGCAAAATGTACATATCTGAGAGTATGACCTGCGAGCATACACACGAGAAGAGGGAAGTACACAAATACAGGTATAATATGTAGCCTAGTGCCAGAGAGCAAGGTGCACGGTGCGAGCGAGCGAGACGTGTAGAAACAACGTATTCATGTTAATATGAAAACATGTTATTAAAGTACCAAGTTCTTATTCGGCTTGAGGTATCTGCTATGTGCAAAATCAGTATATACTAGGGAACTCCAACACTGGTCCAGACTGGCTTGAGCCATACCAGTTTTTTATGGTACCCATACAAAATAAGTTTGCATGGAATTAGTCTAAATGTAACATATTTACAGAGCCAATAATTATCTTCAACATCTGGCATACACCAAACCCTTCTGGAGCTATGTTCGACAACTCAGGTGTATATAAAGCATAGCGATTTATAACTATTAGCAGTCATTGCTCTTTACAGAATGGGAGCCCACATTTAATAAACACGCATGCAGTCATGACACAAGAAGCGCAAAGGCCTGTATATAGTATCGGTGATGAGTATCTTCAATTTTGTGGCACTTTGGTGCCCAAAGTTGAGGCCATGGAGTCTTTGCGGACAGTGGGTCTGGTAAGTTTACCCTGCATATATGTACCAGAAGCCTGAGCATATATTAGCTTTGCCTTCACATGTGGAGACTCTGCCTGTGCTTTTGAAGGTTTGAGGGTATGCATAGGCATATTATAGTTATGGTTAACAAATCATATTTGTGCCTAGGCCTTTGAGGTTGTGAATGGTCATACAAAGCTATGTTTCGGAATATGATGATGTTAGCTGGCTTATGATGGTTTTTCCTCTGGTCTATGATGGCTGTGCATCCGGATTTACATAGCTGACCCCTTGGCAAAAGAGGGCAGCACCCTTCACGGTGTATTCGCTTTTATCAACAGTAGTATTATTATCACTAATTATAGATTTTTTAACTTCTGTGAAGTCTCTTTGGAAACGTAGTCATGGTCACATTTGAACATGACATCACTTCCTATGACGTAACCAGTACCAAAGTTCACATGCCACCTCCAATTATGTCATCTGGGGGTTAAGGGAAAGGTGTTATCAGTTCTGGTACCCTTAGAATTGTAGTGAATCAACATTCATGAAAATCATGACCAGGTGAATTCACCACCAGTAGCAGCTCATAGCTCAGTCCCAGGCTAAGACCTTGTGCGAAATGGAGACATTCACCTGCCTGCCTGTTTGTAAGTCAGGCATGACAGAGAAGCAACTGCTAGAAAAGAAAAAGGTAGCGTGTAACTCTCGTGTTTGAAGTCACTTAACCAGTACACTTTGCAATCCCTTCTGCTCATCACACTTTGTGCGATGTCCTCTCACATAAATCATGCACAGTGTTTCTTGCCAACTGGAAGTCTGTGGAAGCTGGAGTTGGTGCTAAATTTCATGAATGCCATCTGTACCTCATTCACATGTCTGTCATCAGATGGAATGTTAAGCACTCTGACTTATCTGACACAGACTTCACAAGTCATGTACTGCTAGTGTTTTACGTATTAATTAGCTGTTAATTCAAAATTTGAACCTGCTGCTTGTCATTACTCCCTCCTTATGTAACACTAAAGTGCATTTAAACGTGAATTGTTAGCACCTTTGAGAGCGAAATTACAAGTCACATTAACTCACGAAATGTGCTCTTTATCAGCAATACCATTTCTGTATGCATCAGTGCATCTGTCATACTGTCATGTTTTGTGTGAAACGTATGTCTTCTCAGAAACTGCTTCCTGCAGACTGCCACATTGTGGCATGGCACTTCAACCCCGTGTGCGGCCTCATTAACTCCTCCACATTCCTCATGCTGTCTCTCCTGATCATTATTACTGCCAATGCAGCCTCTGCAGCTAAGCTTGTAAATGTGAAAGTGAATGAAACGTCATGCAGCCTCACCACAGAATATATTTAATTAAATAGCAACTCCTTGACCTCAGCCCATTCTTCAGCTTTTCTTGGGGTTGCTGTTTCTCCAGCTTGGCTTTTGGCAAGCCCTCCCTCATCTATACTTCTCAACCCTAAGGGGCAGATTTACAAGCCCCTTGCGCCACTTTTTGCGTCACTTTTAACATGGGAAAAGTGACGCAAAAGTGGCGCAAGGGGCTTGTAAATCTGCCCCTAAGTATTTAAGAGGTAGGCTACTGCTTTTTTTTAGCATGACTGTATCATATATTTTTTTTTCAGTGATCCTACTGATTTTGGGAATACTAACAACATCTCCTTGAGCAGGTACAGGACTGCCAATAACTCTGCCAAAGCCAACAAGTGATTTGAGATGCTTTCCTCGGAGCAGCTACTGGAACTGACGACACTGCTGGTGACTGAGGGGCATATTTATGAGAGCTTTGCGTCATGCACGAATCAAACCTCTCAGTAATATTAATAAAGCCACGCAAATCCACTTTGCGTGGCTTTGAATGGCTTCACCAATACGGGTAATGCATAGCAAATCACTGCGGTGCCTTACTCTGCACAAGGGGAGCGTTCCATGGGCTTTGTGGTGGATGTTCCCATGCAACTCCCATGGCTTTTTACTAATTTCCAGATGTCAAATGCATCAAAATCGTACGCCTTCCCAGGTAAATATGTTTCTTTCACCTCATTTTTTTCTCTTTCTATGTGCACTGCATTCTGTACCACACAGATAAAGAGGAAAACGCGTGTATGGATTGTTTTTGTGCAACAAGTGCCTCTTTCTGCACAACAACAATCCTGCCTGTAACTCAGTTGGCGCTAGGCTGCTGAAAAGGCGCCAGCATGGGGAGAAAAGACAGGAATGCAGTGTATTGGATAAATACAGTGCATTTCTGTCCTTTCCCTGTGCTGCACTGCGCCACAATTCAAACAAATATGCCCAAAATGTATTAGCAAGATTAGGTAAGTCACACTGCTAACAGTTCGCTTTTAGGGGTCTATTAGGATGGCGGGGGTACTTTCGTCCGCCCGCCACCCTAGCGGTGCAGGGACCGGCCACCAGTGGTGCGGTGGTAATGTACCGGCAATTAGGATGCCACCACCACGGCGGCAGTGGCATACCCCATCCACAACATTATGGTGGGTGGTGCTCACAGCCTCGCCCACCACAATGCAGTGGAAGCACCTTTTGCTTTTGCATGCACAATGTGGCAGGCACTCCTCGGTGCCTGTCAAGTTATGCATGCAAATGCAGGGGAGTACCATAGGTACCCCCCATGTGCACCTCCCAACCCCCAACACCCTAGGTGCCCGCAACGGGCCCCCACATTCAGGCAACGCTTGCCTTTCCATGGCAGCAACGCCACCATGGAAAGACACTACTCCGCCTGCATTGTAATATGGATGGCGGTGTCTTGCAGACACCGCCACCATATCCAGCCCCTTTTCCGCCCGGTCGGCTCATCAACGGGCGGAAAACCGGCAGACGGTCTTTCCGTCCGCCAGGGTCCCCCCGCCATTGTAATATGGCAGGGGGGAAATGGGAGGCGGGCGGCATGTAAAGGCAGGCAGATCGCCCCTGCCATACGGGCGGTTGCGATCCACCTGCTATTATAATTGACCCAATAGTGTCCTTTATTTTGCATTATGTAATTTAGCCCAAAAGCCACACAGTCCCATTAATTAAGTGCCCCTGTTATGTCATGTGATTTCCTGCAATGTCATTATCAGGTTTAAAATAATGTGGTCATTGTCAATGATGACATCATTTTACAAAATAGCATTTTTGAAATGTGAACACTCATATCTCCTTTTTCTTTATTCATTTGAAAGTTTTATAGAGCGCGAACAAGACCCTTGCGGATATCAGAGCGCTTTAAAGTAAGTAGAGATCTTTACACATCAGTTCAATGCAAGTCAAAGCTCGTATACATAGAATCTTGTAAAAACAAAGTACTAAGGTACATCACAAATCTACCCCGGTGAGATCGGTAAAGGGTAGATATAATGTCTAGGATTCCAGGGCGGTCCATTGATATAATAATGGTTAGTAGTAGGGTACGTTTGGTCTCAAGATTACTTTAGAACCTGCTCAGGTGAATTTGGCCATGAGAATTGATTTTACTTCTTTTTTGAAGGATGCGGTAGAGGAGTTAAGTCTGGTTTCTGGGGGTAAGGCATTCCAGATTCTCGGCAACATCCCTGAAAATGTTCGATTATATGTTTTCTTCTTGTTGAATCTGTGCGGTTTCAGCAGTAGGTTTTCCGCACTTCTTGAGGATCTGATGCCGCCAGAGATCATCAGTTTCTGTGCCAGATAGCTGGGTGCCTTGTGATGCATTGCTTTGTGCGTCATACATGCTATTTTCAAATGAATTCTGGCTTCCAATGGGAGCCAATTCAAGGATTGTACGTCCGGAGAGATGTGGGACCTTCTTTTAGAACTAGTGATGAGTCTCGCTGCAGCATTGATTGAAACTCTTAGAGGTGCCGTTGGAGCTTTGGGCAGCCCACAAAGAGAGACACTTCTGTAATTCACTCAGGGATAACTAAAGATTGAACTGCATGCTGGAAGTCATTGTCTGGCAAGAAAGGTTTCAGCTTCCTCAGTGTGTTTATCTGGAATTGTGCTCCCTTTGTTGTGTTGCTGATGTGTTTTTTGCATATTGAGGTTACTGTCATGAGTTATTCCCAGTGATGTTGCTGAATCCACGATGATTGGTTCACCTTTGAGTGCCGTAAGATGTTTGATTCAGTCTTGCATTATGGGGACTTCGGCGGGTAGTGCGATTAGGAGGAATTTGGTTTTTAGGGCATTCAATTTGAGATGATTTTCTGCCAGCAATTTCTGGGTATTCCCAAGCATTGTGTGGAGCGATTTGATGTCTTCTAGGGTGTGGATCTTAAGGTATAGTTGTGTGTCATCAGCGTACATGTGATATTGCACATTAGACGCGTGTAGAATTTCGGTTAGTAGTTCCATGAATAGATTGAACACCGTCGGGGATAGTGAGGACCCTTGTGGTACTCCCAAAGCTACTGGGACGGGTTTGGACAGGGAGTTGTTGACCTTGAATTGTTGTGTCCGGTTTTGGAGGAATGAGGTATACCAATTTAGCACTGACCCTGATAAACCCATTCTATGTTTCAGAAGATCTATCAGGTTCTCATGTTTGACCATATCGAAGGCAGAGGAGAGGTCTAGCAGGATGAGTAGGCAGGTTCCATTCTGATCAAGAATTTGTAGAGCGTCATCAATTATATGTGTCATGGCTGATTCAGTGCTGTGATCTGCTCGGAAACCTGATTGGTGTTTGTTAAGAAGGTCAAAGTGATCAATATGCCTTGCCAGCTGGAGGTGTTCACATTTTTCCAAAGTTTGGCCAAGGTAGGAATATTGGAAATAGGACGATAGTTGTTTAGGTCCGTAGGGTCAGCCATGGGTTTCTTTAGAATGGGTTATACCTGTCCTGCTTTGAGGGTGTCCGGGATGCAACCTTGTTGTAGTGAGCTGTTTATGATCTGGGTCCCGAGAGGTAGAAGCAGTGGAGATAAGTCTTTAACAGCATTTACGGGGAGAGGATCAGTGAAGTGATTGGCAGGATTCAGAGCAGTCAGCCTTTTGTATGTAGCTTCTTCACTGTAAGTGGCAAAGGATGACAAAGCAGCGTAATTTCTTAGGGCAAACTTTGATGGGATTTGGTGTAGTGCAATTGCCAATGTTGGGGAGGTATTCATATGGGGTTCAGAGTGTAAGATTAGATCATTGAGGAGGTCCTTCTTGATGCTGTCGGTCTTCTGAGTAAAGAAGGCAGCACATTCTTCACAGTTGGGTTTTGAGCAAGCTAAGTCTTGCGGGCGTTGAGGAGCATCCTTAGATTGGGTTTTGATTAATTCAAAAAAATTTTGGGGACGGTTTTTGCTAGGTTTAGTTGGTAGCTGAAGAAGTCTGCTTTAGTGCGCTTGATCTTTCTGTAATATGTGTTTCTCTTCTTTCTTAGTATCTTGAGGTGATTGGCGGATGGAACTGATCTCCAAGTGCATTCAGAAGTTCTGAGAGATCGTCTATCCTTGTTAAGTATTCCATTGTACCAAGGCTTAGAGTCTTTTCTGGAGACTCTCTTTAGTTGAAGAGCGGCTACCTCATTTAGTATCGAGTTCATGGAATTGAGTTATTGATTGGTGAGGTCATGGACTTCGGAAGTCTCTGCAGGGGGCATAAGTAGGTTGTAGCTGGAAGATGGGAATATGTTAGGGTTAATTTGTCTCTTTTCCATACTTTTGGTCTTGTGGTTTCACTGCTTCCTTGAAAAGAAAGTTATAATATGATGGTCTGACCAGTCGCAGCGTTGGATCGACTCTAATTGAATGGAATCTCTTTTAGAGATTATTATATCCAGGATTGAACCTTTATCATGTGTTGGGCTGTTACAGATTTGGGTGAGGTCTAAGTCATCGAGGAAGTTTTTGAGACTATTGACCACTGCATCATTGTGGTCATTCCAGTGTAGATTGAAGTCTCCAAAGAATATTTGGGTATTTTGATGACCGGTGTTAAATGAGGCCAAATCCATGAAGTGTTCAGTGAAGGCGAGGCTGTCACCTGGTGGGTGATAGAGGGCGTGTAAAGAGCATACTGGTTTGTCATTACTGATGATGTTGAGGTATATGTATTCGCAAGAAGGGAATACAGGGGATGTGGATCTGTTTACTGAGATGTTGCTTCGGTGAATGCAGGCGATACCTCCCCCTGTCTTATCAATTCTGTCCAGTCTGATGATGCCATAGTTTGGGGGTACTAGTATGTCAATGATTGGTGTGGAGGATTCCTTTAGCCAAGTTTCGGTCAACATTATCAGGTCTGGTTCTTGTGTGAGAATGTGGTCAGCTATGTCCGCTGTGTGTCTTGAGGCCGATCTACAGTTTAGGAGTATGCATTTAAGGCTGGGCATGATGAGGGATGAAGTAGGTTCCTGATTGATGGGGACTTTTCTTAGGTTGTTGTCAATGACGCCTCTAGTATTGCGTTTAGTGGTCCTGTGGGGGTGGGGGGATTAGTTGGGATAGTCAATAAAATTGGAGCGAGATGGTTAGTGAGAGAGGGTTAATAAGATTGTAATAGAGAAAGTAGATCACTCTCCGAGAGCGGATTGGTGCTACGGATTGGGCGAGTTCATTTGTTACTGGAGGGGACTGATTTCCAGCTGGGTAGAGTACGTTTCAAAGTGACTATTATGTGGTTCAGGTGCTTGCTAGATTTAGACTGTCTTGTAGCTCTGGTGAACCACGGTTGTCTCGATATCAACTCATTAAATGCTTGAAGTTCTTCTTTGATTTGAATAAGATCACGATCGCATCATGTCTGGGGTCTGGTGCGTGTATGAGTAGGGTTGGAGGCTGTGTTATGGATGTGGATGGCTGCTTTGTGGTCTGGTCAAGTCTGGGGTCTGGTGCAGGTATGAATAGAGTTGGAAGCTGTGTTATGGATGTCGATGATTGAGTTGTGAATGTGGATGGCTGAGTTGTGGGGTTTGGTGCAGGTATGTATAGGGTTGGAGGCTGTGTTATGTATGTGGATGGCTGAGTTGTGGATGTGGATAGCTGAGTTGTGGATGTGGGTAGCTGATTTGTGGGTGTGGAGAGTGTACTTGGTCCAATGTGTGATTAGAGGGAGGCTTGTCTTTTATGTGGTAATGGAATGTCCTGTTATGTTCCAACACCTGAACTGGAGGGATGGTGGGCTGGAATGGGGGACGTCCGTGCTAGCAGTATCATTTTGCAGCAAGGATGATGTAGCGGTATGGTTGTTTTTGGGAGGGATGATGTTAACAAGGGGGAGCTGTGATCGTAAACGGAGGAGATTCAATATCTGTTAGGGGTGCGTATGCTGCTGCCATCATGCGGGGTGAATGTTATATGTGTGGGTCCGGTGGCGCGATTGTGGCATGTGTCTCTAATGTGAGTAATGGACAGTGTGATACAGGAACATGGTTGGTGGGAGGGTTTTTGAGAGGTTGGGGGGTAAATGATGTTGTAGGTGTGCATGCCTTTGAGCTCCATCATAGAGCAAGCCCAGTTGATGAGATGTTATTGGGCGAAAAGTGTGTACGAAGCTCCTAGGGGGGTCAGTGCTATGCGGTGTGATGGGCTTGGGGAGGAGGGTGGGTATGGGCGGAGGACGGAGCAACTGCGGTGGTGGCTAGATTTTGGGCTGGGGGAAAAGGCAATTAGTTATCGTACAATAATGATTGCGACTTGGGCGTCAAATGAGGGGTAGGGTGTGGGGCATTCTAGGTACAAAATAGGACAGAGAGGCATAGAGAAAGAATACATTGATAGAGGTCTAGATTGAAATTCTGACCTGAAGTAAGTAGGTAGGAGGATCGGTGGTCTTAGACTATGGGCTGTTCCCCTGTGGGGGAGTCAGACTAATATGGCCGCCTCCTTTGGCACGAACCTCATAGACAGCCATGCAGTCCTATGTCTTCTTCCATTGACAGTTGATAACCTGGTGTAGTCCTGTTTCACTTTCCATTAAACTGTGATTATAGTCCTTTTTTACTTGTTATGTTTTGGATCCCCAGAGGTCGATGTTTCTCTCTACTTACAGTGACCACCGGCTGGAGGTGGACCCCTCGCCCTTAATGTTTATGTGGTCGGCCATTTTGCGAGTTTGTATTCAAAAGCTGCTGTGAACCAATCCCAGTGAGTAGTCAGACATAAAGACAAACGTGAAAACAAAGATAAAACAAAAATAAAAGCAAAAACAAAAGTACCATTAAAGATGATTCCTGTGGGAGCAGCCTATGAGAGCAATAAGCATGATTCTATTTAGGCGTGAGTCCACGCGCCATTGTGAGCAAAGCCTGAGGGGGCGTGAACGGGCTGTGTGCTTCAGCAGCCTCTGGCAAACAGATTGAGTTAGGTAAAACACTGCATGTAGGCGCGAGTCCACGCACTGTTGTGAGCAAATCCTGAGGGGGCGTGAATGGGCCTTGGGCTTCAGCAGCCTCTGGCAAACAGATTGAGTCGGGTACAACACTACATGCCACCTAGAACAGCGGCTGCATCCCCGATCCTATTCTCTTGTCACAAACTTCCGTAAAAGGGACTATATATCCAGGCTATCGGCATTGTTATGCGTTGAGTCTGAGGGGGGCGGAGCCAAGCAGCAACTTTGTCGGTGTAGCCGAGCCCCGTGACCCGTGCGGCGACTAGGTGCCAGGCTGCAACTTTGTCCGTGTAGCCGAGTCCTGCGCCCCGTGAGGAGATCTTGGTCTAAGAATGTGATCAACTATGATTTTTAATTGGATGTTCAAAAATGAAACCTTAATTTCCTTGCACTGTGATTTTTTTAAAGCAACAAATACCAAAACATCTCTATACTGCTGCTTTCATTTTATGCATTGATACTTTTGTAGTTCTTTCACCCACAGCCATGGCAAGCTGTAAAAGCTGGCTCCATCCATGGTGCTTCGGAATGCTGCGAAAGTTGCACATTTTACTTATATATAAGAAAGCAAAGCCTTATCTGAATTTCAGGTTAATTGTTTATCGCATTGCTATGAATGGCTCTCATTGAGAATCTCTATCTTTCATTTCAGTTTCTGAAAGTCACAACTCCTTGCTATGACATCACAACAGTTGATAACAAAACTAATTACCCACTGAAACTATGTAATAACACCTTCCAGGCCAGGCTGACAGGGTTCTCTGATAGCCTGTCAGTGCAGCTCTGTGTGTCTGCTTTGAGTGAAAGCAGAAAGCACAGCTGCAGGGGGGGAAGAAAAGCAGGAAAGGTAGTGAATTTTGGTCAAGAATAGCAGGTCAGATGTTTATTTTTAATTTGTGTCAGGGGGGAGAGGGCTTGTTATGTATAGCTCTCCCATTTTCCTCGGCCTTTGAAAACTATTTGAAGGCAGGGACAGATGATTTTGGGGACCAAACATAACATAACATTATATATGGGAGAAAAGTGAATTACATGGATGTTTTTCACTTTGGGTTTCTGAGTGACATCATTAACAATTCAAGCTTCACTCTCATTGTCTATTTGACGCCTGTCAGAACCCCTTGGTGAAAAAAATCCTGTAATTCACTGTTACATGTCAGTGGCTAGTTTCACATGCATATGTCATCATTTCACCATGTGGAAAGCAAAACAGCCTTCGGTCATATTGGACAAAATGAAATAGGGGGCAATTAGAACCAAACCCCGGGACAGATGGTGACAGCAACTCCCTTCACTATTTCATAATGAGTCCAACACCACTGCACTGCTAGCACCTGGACAGAACACCTGTGCCCATCATGCATGGACTAGGTCTAGTCACTGGAATATTTGATGTATCATAAACCCCTTACTGGGCAACAACTACAGGCAGTCACGGGCCACAGAATGTTAGACACTCCCGCCAATAGACTCTTCACAATATATCCTGGTTTACCAAGCTCCTTACGCCAGCCGTACTGCACCAATCAGATATAGGCAACTCACCTCCAAAAACCAACTGTAAAGAAATTGCAAGTGTGATGCCTATGCGCACACCAATGATCCTCTCAGGTCATCCATTTTGTGTGATCTACACACAGCAGACCACAGCTCAAGGACAGAAGGAGCAAAAGAATCTGATAGCAAACAAGGCAGGTCTTAAAAGAACAAGCAAGCCTTCTTTTATCCACCACAGACACGACTGAAGTGGGATATTTCAGGATTAGCAGTGGGGAAACAAAGATTCCCAAAAATTAATGATCTTTTCATGCTGGAACATAGACTACCTTCACTTTTCAGCATATGGCTTTTTCACTAGAGAAATGAAATGTGTTGAGGCCCCAAAGGTGACTTTCAAACAAAGAAATATCTGTGTAAACAGGGACAGTGTATGACGGGAACGTTATTCAATCTGCCTGAAGACTATGGTGTAGCGCGTGAGTCTATGTCACTATAACTGGAATTAGACTTAACTCCACCTCTAGGACAGGCAACTTCAGCCATGATAAGTGATTTATAAAAGAGTCTGAGACAAGACTATGTCACGCCTATCACTTCACAGGGTTAAAATAATGTTGAGAAATAAGAGGTGCAAGAGCCTGGACGATCAGTCATCTTAACCTTCCTCCCAAAAGGAACTCCATGATTGTTTAAGAAATGCATGACTGAGCACTTAATCACTGTTCACCAAGGGTTTTTATCTTATGCGATTCAAATTATCACAATTATACAATTATTTTCAAGCAGGTCCCATAATGCACAAACTCAGTAGTAGTTTTCCTTTAAAAGTTGATGTCTTAATTCATGATCTTCTCGTTTCTGAAAACGTCTTGGTTTATTTGCCGTAGCCCACGCATTTCGTCCCATCTGGGACTTAGTTAGGGCTACAAAATACGTACAATATATACAAATTTTAAAATCCTCACACATAACAATTTAAAGCAATACAAAGCACCACAAGAAGCATACAATAAATCACTCTATAGATTATATACAGAAGACAAAATCTCATTTCTAAACATGAAACAGGTCCCTTAATTACATTCACTGTGCACATTGCATCATTTATTGATGCATGTACTGCCATACTTATCAAGCTAACCACACCAAACTTATGTGGGGTACCTAATCAGGGATCCCATGTTATTCTGCCAAGTACCCTAATGGGTTGAAGATGTATTTTCCTTAAATATTACCTATGCTGGTCGGAAAAACAAAAGAAATTTTCAAACTGATTCAAACAAGCATTTGCAATGCATTAGGTCTCGAATTCACGCAAGTTTGAGCTATTGGCATTGTAAATGACAATGCCTTTTATTAATGTTTTGGGTTTTAAAACATAAATGAAATGCATTGTCATTTACAATACTAATAACTTAAACTCTTGCAAATACGAGACCTATAGCATTGCAATAAAGGGCCTTCTTGACTGCTTGTTAGATTGTAAATATCAGAGGAAGAGACTGCAACGTCTTCAAGGTAGAGATAAATAGTGCCCTGAAGATGTGTAAGTGTTGTAAATTACACAGACACAAAGTGTGAAGTAAGAGTTACATATGATCGGAGCTATAAACACTAACAAAGTCTCCAACTCCTTTCGCTCTGTGATAACACTGTTGCGGCTCAGGAGGAAGAGCTGGGGGCTATTTCCTGCCCTCTCTGTGATTTGAATGTGTGGCAGTGTGCTCAGGCCTGCACCCAGTTTGCCTTGCTTTCATCAATTATGCCCAAGGGTGCTCAGTGGTGCATGGACCAAGTCTTTCTGTGGGGTGTCTTGAATTTAAACATCATTGAGGGCATGAATGGCATTGGATTGTGGTGATTTATGTGTGTTTTTTGACTTTTTGGGGTGTTGTTGGGGCCTGGCCATGTGGGTGGGGGCCATTTTGAGACCTGGTACAGGCAGGGCATGGCCATGTGGGTGGGGGTCAAGGAGCCATTTTGAAGCCAGGCAGTGTGCTGCTCAGGCCTACACCCAGTTTGCCTTGCTTCCATCCATTATGCCCAGGGGTACTCAGTGGTGCATGGACCAAGTCTTTCTGGTGGGTGTCTTGAATTTAAACATCATTGAGGGGCATGGATGGCATTGGATTGTGGTGATTTTTGTGTGTTTTTTTACTTTTTGGGGTGGTGATAGGGCCTGGCCATGTGGGTGGGGGCTATTTTGAGGCCTGGTACAGGCACGGCCTGGCCATGTGGGTGAGGCCACTTTGAGGCCTGGTCCAGGCAGGGCCTGGCCATGTGGGTGGGGGTCAAGGGGCCATTTTGGAGCCAGGCAGTGTGCTCAGGCCTGCACCCAGTTTGCCTTGCTTTCATTCAGTATGCCCAGGGTAACTCAGTGGTGCATGGACCAAGTCTTTCTGTGGGGTGTCTTGAATTTAACATCATTGAGGGCATGGATGGCATTGGATTGTGGTGATTTTTGTGTGTTTTTTTACTTTTTGGGGTGGTGTTGGAGTCTGGCCATGTGGGTGGAGGCCATGTTGCGGCCTGGTACAGGCAGGGCCTAGCCATGTGGGTGGGGGCCATTTTGAGGCCTGGTCCAGGCAGGGCCGGGCCATGTGGGTGATGTCAAGGGGCCATTTTGGAGCCAGGCAGTGTGCTCAGGCCTGCACCCAGTTTGCCTTGCTTTCATTCATTATGCCCAGGGGTACTCAGTGGTGCATGGACCAAGTCTTTCTGTGGGGTGTCTTGAATTTAAAGCTAGATATGGGGGACCCCCTCTACAACGGATCTGGGTCAGGGAAAAGAGGGGTATGAAAAGAATACAGAATACTAGATATTTCCCTCAACGACCTTCACACTTTTAGCTATTGTCTTGGTTCATATACATTTCATCAGATTTATAAAAAACAGAGGAGAATGAGATCTTTATAAAGAGTGACAACCAGTGTGTTTGTAAATACAGTATCAACATCACCAATAAGGATAGACTTAGAAATTTGGAAAGACATAACCAACACCCTGTGTCCCGAACAATTCCTTATACCAAAGATACATGAACTTTTGGCAGCAATGGTTCTACCTTCACTTACATAAAATCAAAAGGGCTAGACTCCTGCACCTTGGTGCTATCATTCCAAATATATGAGTCCATATAACTGAAGGTCATAAAGATCTCCCACAGTAAATTTTCAAAGATGTTCTACAAACGGAAGATTATATTTTAAACTATTTCTGTTATATTTTTACAAAACTGAACGGTAGAGAGAGTTTTCTACCACATCCTCTTACCGAAAGAAACTTGTTGTTTGTATATAGATGTATCCACTTCAAAAGTCACAACAAGTCAACTGAAAGAATGGTGTATTAAAATCTAATTAGAATTTGCTGTTGTTACTAATACTAGCTAGCATTAATTCTAATATTACCAGATATATACTAACCTGATATTATTGGTTCACAGACATGAATCCTTAGCAGGCCACACTGTTTATAATTTTCTCCACTTTAATCCAACATAGTATGGTATAATACCTATAAAAAAACATCAATATTCATGTGGCTTGCTTATAATCTTTAAAGATCTGAGAGTTTAAATTGTTGGTACTCTAAATACACTACTATGCTGGGTGACCTCTGATACAATGCTCCTCAATGACCCTATTATTGTTGTTAGTTAAAAAATACACGTTTCCTCATATATCGGGCAACACTACAACTCAGTCTATCGCCTAATGTAATCAGTGTAACAGGAGTTACTCCCCATTGTAACCCCATCGACAATGTGTTGATGGTAGTACTAACCGCATTTAGACAGTGAGAAACCCCACCGTTAGCTATATTTCCCCTAATACGAGTATGCGGTCACATAAATCCTCAAAGCCCCCGGGGTATACCTAAACTAAAATAAGGGGAGGATGTGTGACAAAAAGTCAGAACAGGATCCCAGTCTCCTCTAATGCATTTACACATATTTCTACAAGCACTGCCCCGATTAACATAATGTAGGCATGTCTAGCATAACGCATGTGTCTCTACTTGACATTAAACTCCATGCATGGCTTGACAAATAGCTCTTTCCACATCCTTATGATCTACTGCCTCCAACAAGGAAGTGCAAACTATACCCCCCAAATTTCGCTTACTTTTGCGGGTTTTCCATAATAGACCTCCGTGATATCGTCTCGCGTCACAGCCGAAGATCAGACCTTGGCGTGTACAAGCTAGGGATTTAAATACTACAGGTTCCCGCATTTCCACCTATTACCAATGCGTCTCGCGAGAATTTAAAGCGAGATTTCGAACCCAGTATATTAATCTATACAAAAATAGAACTACCTCCGGTCGCTATCTTAAGTATTTAAGTATTCTACTTTGGTCGTTCACGGTAAAAACCAATGGCGATAAAGTCCATTTTACTTAGATATTGAAACAAAAGCTCTTTCTACACCCTTATAATATACTGCCTCAAACAAGAGAGTGCTGATTATACCCCCCAATTATCGCTTACTTTTGCAGTTTTCATAGTATACCTCCGTGGTACAGTCTCACGTCACAGCCGAAGATCGGACCTTCACGTGTGCAAGCTAGGGAAATAAGTACTACAGGTTCCCGCGTTTTCACTCATTACCAATATATCTCGCGAGAGTTAAAGCGAAATTTCAAAACCCAGTGTGTCAGTCTATATAAAAATAGGACTGACTCTGGTCGCCATCTTGGGTATATAAATATTCTGCATAGGTCGTGCACGCTATAAAACGATGGAAATAGGTCCTGCCTTGCTTTCATCCATTATGCACAGGGGTACTCAGTGGTGCATGGACCAAGCCTTTCTGTGGGGTGTCTTGAATTTAAACAACATTGAGGGCATGGATGGCATTGGATTGTGGTTATTCTTGTGTGTTTTTTTACTTTTTGGGGTGTTGTTGCGGCGTGGCCATGTGGGTGGGGGCCATTTTGAGGCCTGGTCATGTGGGTGGGGGTCAAGGGGCCATTTTGAAGCCAGGCAGTGTGCTCAGGCCTGCACCCAGTTTGCCTTGCTTTCATTCATTATGCCCAGGGGTACTCAGTGGTGCATGAAACAACTCTCTCTTTGTGGTCTCTCTTCTATTAATGTAAACATCCATTTTTGATTAGAATTGCAATTTTTATTTTGGGTCTTTCCGTTTTTGGGTGTGTTGTAAAAATAGATGCCTAGTTGCAAATATTAATTGAAGCAAAACATATGCAACATTTATTTAACTGATGTTCCTCTGGCTTCCTTTGCTTTTAGGTGCACAAGAGAAGCACAAATCAGTCATCGTTCATCATCAGTGCCAGGAAGAAGTCCTGTTGCGGTGTGTGCAGCACAACGTCACGTGACGTAACGTGTGGCCACAGACAACTCTGCAACTCGTGCAACTGCGGCCTGCTGTTCTGACATCTGAAGAAGATGGGTCCAAAGAAAGTTGGCCGTAGCTCCTCTACCAAGAAAGATGCCAGTGCCACCGCCAGTAAGAAGGAGCAGAAGATGCAAGTGGCGCCACTTACCAAGGAGACTGGTGTGCCCACAGACACTTTTTTTGGGGGAAAAAAACTACGCCTGCAGCAGCGGGGTCCGCCGGGGACCAAGCTGGGAGCAGCACCTTCGCTTCATTGGACTCAGTGCCACCAAGTCAAGTTAGGTCCAAGGCCATGAGTGCTGCAGAGGCAGCCACTTTAATTGCTCAATCGCCATCGACCAGTGATGTTGGCTCATCGCAAGAAAGTAGCATCCAATCAACGCAGGGTGTAACTCATCTGACGAGTGTTCAACAACCACAGCCGCAACGACAACCACTGGTGCAACTAGTACAAGCGCAAATACATGCGCAAGGAGAGGCACAAGTAGAGGTGCAAGTAGAGGCGCAAGTAGAGGCGCAAGTAGAGGCGCAAGTAGAGGCGCAAGGAGAGGCGCATGGACAGGTGCATGGAGAGGCGCGAGGAGAGGCGCATGGAGAGGTGCAACTAGAGGCGCATGGAGCGGCACAACTGTCCACAATGCTTGTTCCTCCAGAAGTAGGGGCACATCAGGAAATCGAGATTCAAGCGGAGGTATCATCTGAGGAAGCTACTCCTCCTGATGATGATCCATTGTCTTCCAGATCCCCAGCAAGAAAAAGATCAAGGTGGGCTAGTACAAGTTCTTCTTCAAGCCCCCTTCCTTCTGATGATCTCGATCATGATTGGCACCCACCAATGCAGTCTGAGAGGGAGGCACGCCATGAGCCGACAAAGTTTGGTAAAAGGAAGGTTTCCGCAAGGCTTTCACTTAAGGGTGATGACGAAGAAGAAGTAGAAGTGGTGTCTTCTGCTGCTGAAGAACAGTCTGACGATGACAACCCAGTCATCACAGTCGTCACTCCAGCCACAGCGGGCATGCAGTAGACAGACATTTTGACCCTATCCCGAATTGCTGCTGAGCGGGATGTGGGCAGCGTGGCACTGGTACCACCACCAACGCAGTTAACTACTACATCAACACGACCTACAGCTTCCATATTTTCTCGTCAGATGGGCCGGCAGGGACCACCACCCAGCTAGACCTCCATTACCTTAAGTAGTGGTACTGTAAGTGCACAACAGAGTCAAATTCAGCCACACCCATCCTCCACTTCATCTGGCATTAAAAGTAGCACCTCCACCACCAGCAGACATCTCCAGTCTCCAGTTTGGGACTTCTTTCGTGTTAGCAAAAAGGCGGAAAACATGGTCGTTTGTTCAATTTGTAAAATTGTAGTTAGTCGGGGTAAGCTTGGTACCAACTATGGTACCGGAGGCCAGAGAGGTCATCTCCAAAAACACCACACTATCACTTAGGAGGCGCACCTAAGGCAGATCCGGAAAGCCAAAAGTACAACAAATCCAAATGTATCCATTCATATTGCATCTGATGATGACGAGGGGCTGAT
Organism: Lissotriton helveticus; assembly: GCF_964261635.1. Taxonomy (NCBI): domain Eukaryota; kingdom Metazoa; phylum Chordata; class Amphibia; order Caudata; family Salamandridae; genus Lissotriton; species Lissotriton helveticus. The sequence goes on along the minus strand of NC_136059.1, from coordinate 811,426,291 downwards.
CGTGCAGGGGGAAGTGAAGAAGCGACAGACATTTATTCTGGTACACCCAGTACCCCTGGCAGCAGCACTGCAGTGGTAGCGCCCACATCCTCTACCACAGCAACATGTATGAGGCACACTAAGAGTCTGGGAGAGATACCAATGCGAAAAAGTACATCAATGAACCTAACTGGGTTGAAGAAGTCTGCATCATCATCATCATCACGTATGAAAATGGTCCAGACCACCATTAAAAGCATGTTTTGGTCGGATGCGCCATTTGAACGCAACCACCCAACGGCACTTCTTTATAATGCAATGCTGGCTAAAATGTTAGCGCTGGACTTTCTCCCTTTACCTTTCGTGGAAGGGGTGGGTTTTCTAGAATTTGTGGCAACAGTCTGCCCTAAATGGAAGGTTCCTAGACGGTCCTATTTTGCCAGAGTTGCGGTTCCAGCACTACATCAAGATGTGCTGGAGGTGATTGGGGCAGCTTTGTAGAAGAGTGCTGTTCACACTACCCACCTGACAACAGACATGTGGTCCAGTTGCCAAGCCCTTGATTACATGTGCATCACTGCACACTGGGTCTCTTTTGCAAGGGTTAGAGACAAGTTATATGCAGGTGTTGATACAGACACAGTTTTTCAAGCTATTTGGAAACATGCAACTGTAGCCATGTTTGCCATGGAGAAATCTCATACTGCAGTAAACCTTTTGGATGAGTTTCAGAGTAAGGTCTATGAATGACTGCATCCAAGAAAGCGCATGATTGGTTATGTTTCCATGGATTTTGGCAGTAATATAGTTAGGGCCATGAATGATGGTGGCTATTTCAGAGTGCCGTGTTTGGCGCACAGTATTTACATTGTTGTTCAAGATTTCTTGAAGGAAGACATAGTCAGCAAGTTACTGACCACCTGCTGAAGAATCTAGACACATTTCAGCCACTCTTTTAAGGCCCAGAAGCAGCTGAGGAACATGCAACGTGACCGTAGACTGCCAGTCAGAGGACTCATCCAGGAGGTGGTAACACGTTGGAACTCAACCTTCTACATGCTTGAGCGTCTGTCTGAGCAGTGCTTGGTAATCAATGAGTATTTCTTTGCACTGGGTTCTACTATGAAAGACATGAGGCTAGAGTTGGAGGAATGGAAGCTAGTTAAAAGTCTGACAAACATGCTTCGTCCTTTTGAGGTCTTCACGCGTGAAGTCAGCAGGGAGGCCTGTACTTTGGGCAAGCTATCCCATTGTTGCGCAAGCTTGAGCACCAACTGAAGGCAGTGTCTTCAACGTTCAAAGGTGATACTGACAAGCAAGACTCATATCAGTTGGCTGTGAGCTTATTAACCCGCCTAGTTGACAATGAAAGGCTTAAAAAAATACATACAGAACAACATTACATTTGTGCTACTATTCTGGATCCACAGTACAAAAAGGCAGTGGCCACAAAGCATTCATTCCTTTTCATGAAGCAGATGTTTCAAAGTACAAACGATAGCTAGCTCTGTCAGTCACTCGGTTTTGAAAAAGTTCGGCAGGAAATTGAAGGACCCGGCAGAAGTACTATTGAATCAGCAGGCCATCCGGCGTCAAGGTCCACTTCTGTGGCCGAAGGCAGTCACTTTCCCTCACAGCCGTTACCTACACCAGCAACTGTATCATCATCCTCACCTGCACCAGGCCCAGCCATAATATTGTCGGAAGCGGATTGGATAACTCATCAAGGGTTTGCTCGTTCCAGTGCTGATGCAAAGACCACAGATGCTACGCAAAGTGAAGCACCCCTGGAGAACCTTGAGTGGATGGTGCAGGCCTATCTGGATGACCCAACAGAGGTCTTCTTTAATCAGAACCCATTGCTGTATTGGTATGGGAAAAGGGGTCAAAGGCCACTGATCACCAACCTGGCTCTAAATTATTTGTCTTGCCCACTCGCCTGCGTGTCTTCCTTACGTGTTTTCAGTCCTGCTGGTGCCATTGTAACTTCAAAAAGGACCCGCCTCTCACCCAAAAATGTGGAGAGGATAACAATGATCAAGATGAATCAGCACTTCATACCACCAGATTACAAAATACGTGAATCCACGCAGGAAGAAGAGGACACTGACTTATGTGACGGAAGTTCTTCTCTGTTAGCTGACCTACTCCCATCTCAATTCACAGAGTTTGAGGACGAGCTCTACTTCCCTGACACCGAGCCCTGAAACTGACTTCCTTTTCTTTCGTCCTGACTCCTTATTCACTTTTACTCCTGTGTGTCTTTCTTTGTTTTGCAACTTTTACCATCCACAACAAAGCTCTAATCACAACAAATCCATCAGAAGCACTGTCTTCGTCTTATTTCCTTATTGAAGGTGCCGCTGTGTCTGCAATCCTGAAGTTCACAAGTTCACAACTCAGTCATGCTCCTCTATCCTCCTCCTCCAGACTCCCCCTATCCATTTCCCTCTAGGCAGATGGCTGGATTAAGCAGAATGAAGAAACTGTCGCTTCGTAGACGAGTCCCCTCAAAAGAAGTGGGACTGGAATTAGTGACTATATGGTGATTGCTGACAGTTACTACTGAAATTGACACAAGAGTCTGCCCTGTGGCCCTTCAATTTAAGAACAAGATGCGGACAAAAAGTGGAACAGGTAATGAATAATGAGATGGCATGCCATGAACAGCACTGGCTGTCTGGCTCTGATGAAAGCAATTGCTGTTTGTTTGTTGTGCATGAAATGAATTATATGTCTTCTGTTAATATTTAATCTTTTACACACTAAATGTAACTCACGTCTACTCTGTTTTTTTTATTATTTTTAATTCAAATTGTACTTCAACTGCAGGGGCCACTACGTTGCATTTTCCAATATGCAAAATGTCCTTGGACTCACTGTTTGCCAATATACCATGATGATGATGAGTGTTGATGATCAAAGTTAAATAATATATCTTTTTTCTTTACAGTCACTCACTGGGATGGATGGATCATCATCGTCGGTTTACGGAAGAACTATGGCCAATTCGTGAGTGGCAAACAGGTAAACCAGTCAACAACAACTACTACAGCAGAACTACATGTCTGTCTAGTCGTGGTATGGAGTGGTCGAGCCAGTGTAGTGTTGTTATGCCAGAGTCCAGACAGCAGTTCATGTAAAATTGCGGCTATTTCGCTTGCTGCATACAATTAGATATGCTTTGTCTGTCTGTGTCAAAGAGGTATGCTACATCAGGTTGCTTCACTCAGTGGTGCCTGCCTTGACCGTCTGCATGGCCCTGGCCTGCTGTGTGCTAATTACTATCCTTGAAAAGGAGACTCAGAGTACGCACTTTAGAAATGATGCTTGTACGTAATACTGTCGCCTCTGAAACTGAAAGTGTTATTTTTGCACTACACAGCGTACCTTATATATTTTTTTATCACTTCCTGTTTTTCCATCAACAATTACAGGCTGGCAATGGGAAAAACGATTAACTCAGGCTTACCATTAGCAATCCGCAATTCCGCATCCGCCAGGTAGGCAGTGGACAGTGTGTCTGGTCACCATGATTGATCGACGGAGCGTCAGATGGAATGGAGGAGTACCGCGAATAAGAGGAATGGTTGAATGCATGCAACTTCCCAAATTCAACAGGACAACTACAACATAGAGTTACAGTATCCTTTCCACTTCTCCTTATCTTTTAAATAATGTTATTGTTGTGAACTTCTATGAGTGTGACTCTGTGCATTTGTTTGCTCTCTGCTTCAAATTCATCCCTCCAGCCATTGTATGTGTTTTTCTTTGCTATTTTTAAAACTAATTTAATGTACTGAGTGTTTATTCTCTCTGAGGGCAGATAGGCAAGTGAAATTGCATAATTACTGCAGCCCTGTACTGTCACATTGTTTCTTCCTAGTTAGTAAGTTGTAGAAAGTACTACTTAGTTTTCAGTAACGTAACCATCCATTTAGCAAACAACTTCATGCATGCAATAGTGCATGCACTCCCTTTATGTCCCTTAAAATATTTATGGATATCTTCGTATCAAAATATTTGTTTATCTTCATTTGTTGTTTGTCCATGCTGTGTTTTTTTTGCTCTCTCCATAACACTTTCCCAAAAACCGCCATTCCCATCCAATTTTCAAACCCTAACCCTCTTCCCCCAGGCTGTGTGGTTTTCATTGAGGTGTGACTAAATGACAACAATAATTCCACACACTTGCTGGGGAGGATAAGGTCAAAGCAACAGAAAAATCATTCAAATCAGAATTTCATGTGCGCCATCGTGGATTGATCATCAACAACATCCTCCTCCTACACGTGATTAATCGAATGCTTACGCTGCTGTGTCCTTCACCTTCAATACTATTTCTTATAGTAGCCATACTCCACGCAACTAGTACTCTCTGGTGGAGGCGGTGCTGATGTGCCATCCAGGCTCTGGGGGGGCAGCTGCTGGTGTGTTCTTAGCTGCTACACGGCGGGAGGCTGTCGGGCCACGGTGCCGTACGGCTGGAGGCTGGTGGACCAGGGGGCACTGGAGGAGGATGCAGCTGTTGCCGTCTCCTCCTCCTGCTCCCGAGCCACTAGCCGTCGATATTCAGCACAAGTGGCCTCCAGCTTCTGGGCCCTGGCCCGGACAGCCATCTCCTTCCGGGTCAGTTTTTTTGGAGTATCTATGAAGAAAGAAAGAAAAATAGAGTCTGTAACCAATACTCTTTAACATTAACACAAAATAATTCAACAGAAAGTTGTCTCTCAGTAACACTACCAACTAGCACGCACAGATTAACATTTTGACATGTATCTTTCTGCCGTCTTTGTAGGCCTGTAACATTAGTGGGATTTTCTGGAATTCTACTAGCAGCTCAACTGGACCAACTTTACTTTTTCTCAAACAACGAACTAACACCTTTTTTATTTTATTTGGTAAACCACCGTCTTGACTTGCATTTGAGTTTCACCCAAATGATATATTGCAATGCACACCACACATGCATTTTCACATTCACCCACACAGGCAGTCATCTTCATCTTTTCTTTCTCCTCCCACCATCCTTGCTTCAAGCAGCCATGCATCTGATTCCTTCCTATCAGCCACCGCTGCCTGCATTCAAAAACACGTATCATTCTTTACAGTCATAAATGTTACGACTCGCTCGTCCTTCCTTTCACCCATCTTTCCCTGTTCATTCATCACATCCCTCCAGTTCATCTGATAGACTTGGCTTCACGATAAAAGTTTCCCAGCTGAGTTGAAGTCAAATAGAGGGGGCCATTGCTTACTCGAGAACTACCGCCGCTAATGCTGATGCTAAGTCAAGGGTGACTGTCTTCTCCGTGATTGGCAAAAATGTAGTTCTAAATTAGTAACTGTTCTTAACAGTACTGTGTACTTGTACTAGTGTACTGTCTCCTGTACAGTACATCATATACTCCTTTGCGAGCCTACTCTAAAATGTCAATAAGTAAGGAGTATAATAACTTACCACCGTCCGCCGCTGCTGAGCCATCCCCCACAGCTCCTCCTGGTGGCACTTGTGGCGCCGCCGCATCACCCCATGGAGTGCACGCCTCCGCGCTGCTGGCCCTGGCACTGGTGGTGGTGGTAGTATGTGCCGCATCCGATGTTGTGACGCCTTGAAAAAACATGTCATATTTTTAGATGCCATACACCACCCCCTATTTCGTCTCGTAATGGAAGAAAATGTTAATACATAACCAATTTTTAATTATTAGGAATGAAAAAAAAGTGACGGTTTTGGGGAGGATGTTAATCTTTTATATGCTTAGCCATTACATGCAACACTTTTTGGCAAAACTGATGAATGCTTGCTTTTTAACGTGCACCATTTTTCTAATTACAGACAGAAGATTCCATTGCCCATCTGCCAACAAGAGCTTTTCAATTCACCACCTACTCCTCATCACCACCAGTACTTGAAGTTCAAACAAGGTGAGGGCTCCCGCACAGTTATTCTAATAATTAGATGTGTTAAGTTGAAGTATATTGATTCTAGGGAAGGGTGTTTAAACGTTAACGTCATCTATCACCACTGCTCGCTCGGAATACTGCGCTGTTAAAAATAAAGAAATTGTGTTTTTATTTCTTATTTGAAAATAAAACTTTAAAACTAAAAAACACTGTGTGGTTTTTGTTCACGAGTGAGTGAGCGGAAGGATTTGCACTACTGCACTTTGCAGGCATGCTTCCGTGACTCTGATAGGTCGGGACTCGGCGGTAGTCTTCTTCTGTTCTTTTGGGTCGACACGTAATCATTGGTCAGACACACTAGATAGTCGGTCAGGGGGCTCAACTTCTGTTCGGACTGAGGTATGTGTAAAGTCGAACTGCAGCCTATCATCAACAATGTCCTATTGCTCTTGTCCATACTTCTGTATGTGCAGAATAGTCCCTGAAACACTAGCAGTATGGTATGTGCTCCTATCAAATCAAAAAAGCCAACTACTAGCTTATTCTTGGTGGACACATTGACATTTTGTTGTTGGAAATTGTCAAAGCACTTACATTAAGAAGACTGGAATAGACAGCAAGGGCAACCCAGAGGACTGCACTCAGTGCCTAGAGCTATTGATGGATCAGAGTTTTATTTAACACCGTTTGCTGACTGGGCAAGCTGAGCTACCTACACAGACCGAATCATAATAATACTAAATAGTAATAGCACAGAGAGTGATAGTAGAGGCAGGATAAGAATGTAGAAACAATCTACAAGAAGATCAAAGGCTCTTTTGTAAAAATAGAATTAGGAAACAGTTTGGAATGAATAGGTGCTGTAAAAGTTAGGGAAGTATAATTATTAATATTAATATTAACATTACAACAGAACAACTTACTCGGGCCAGCAGAAGAGACCTCGGAGGACCGATCCTGCCCACCTTGTTCCGCCGGCATGGCTGTCGTCCTCTTGCCCCTGGGAGTTGCTGATGATCATGAAATAAACACAAACATGGATGATTGTTTCTTTAAATATTTGATTTCTTTGACCACAATCTAAAATTATCTCGGGGAAACAAATCAACAACAATTGCACTACATGTATTGACCTATCTGATCTGGTCAACTAGGAGGATAGTACAGTATTGCTGGATTCACAGACCGTCTACTTGGAAAGTTATGTAAATCACTAACTAAACCAACAACAAAAAGGTTCTACTACGACTGCCAGCACTCAGCAGCACGCGACGTGACAGACACAATCCGTCATCATGATTGCAGACCACTGAAAAATGTCCTACTACTAATAACAAGTCATAATATACTCAACCTATCAATCCACCACTATCTCTTCTTCTTAGTGGCAGCAGGAGGGATCACTGAAATAATATCGACTGCCAGAATATCGACTTGCAAAAATATCGAGGAAAAAAAATCGACAGACAAAATATCGAGTTTGTATCTGCAAACAGGTAAGTACAAAAATATCGAGTACAAAATATCGTTTACAAAAATATAGTTTTAAAAAATATCGACTTTATTAAAAACAGTGTTAAATTAAATTAAAATTAAAAATTAACTACTAAAATATACATAAAATACTTAAATTAACTTATAATAATTAAATAATTAATGAAAGTTAAAAAAAAAATTTTTTACAATCATATTTGTTAAAACATATATATATAAGCATAATATAATTAAATAATATCCAATATTATTACCGTACGAGAGCATAAGTCTAAAAAATACTATTCCCAATCCACAGAGTGCAACTTTAGGGAAAGCGTTGGATAGCGTAGGGGTAAGAATTACTATTCCCACTCCAGTGGGTGCAACAGTGAGGAAAGCGTTGGATAGCGTAGGGGTAAAAATTACTATTCCCACTCCAGTGGGTGCAACAGTAGGGAAAGCGTTGGATAGCGTAGGGGTTAAAATTACTATTCCCACTCCAAAGAGTGCAACAGTAGAGAAAGCGTTGGATAGCGTACAGGTAAAAATTTACTATTCCCACTCCAGTGGGTGCAACAGTAGGGAAAGCGTTGGATAGCGTAGGAGTTAAAATTACTATTCCCACTCCAGTGAGTGCAACAGTAAGGAAAGTGTTGGATAGCGTAGGGGTAAAAAATACTATTCCCACTCCAGTGGGTGCAACAGTAGGGAAAGCGTTGGATAGCGTAGAGGTAAAAATTACTATTCCCACTCCAGTGGGTGCAACAGTAGGGAGAGTGTTGGATAGCGTAGGGGTAAAAATTACTATTCCCACTCCAGTGGGTGCAACAGTAAGGAAAGTGTTGGATAGCGTAGAGGTAAAAAATACTATTCCCACTCCAGTGGGTGCAACAGTAGGGAAAGCGTTGGATAGCGTAGGGGTAAAAATTACTATTCCCACTCCAAAGAGTGCAACAGTAGGGAAAGCGTTGGATAGCGTAGGGGTAAACATTACTATTCCCACTCCAAAGAGTGCAACAGTAGGGAAAGCGTTGGATAGCGTAGGGGTTTAAATTACTATTCCCACTCCAGTGAGTGCAACAGTAGGGAAAGTGTTGGATAGCGTAGGGGTAAAAATTGATATTCCCACTCCAGTGGGTGCAACAGTAGGGAAAGTGTTGGATAGCGTAGGGGTAAAAACTACTATTCCCACTCCATTGGGTGCAACAGTAAGGAAATTGTTGGATAGAGTAGGGGTAAAAAATACTATTCCCACTCCAGTGGGTGCAACAGTAGGGAAAGCGTTGTATAGCGTAGGGGTAAAAATTACTATTCCCACTCCAAAAAGTGCAACAGTAGGGAAAACGTTGGATAGCGTAGAGGTAAAAATTACTATTCCCACCCCAGTGGGTGCAACAGTAGGGAAAGCGTTGGATAGCGTAGGGGTTAAAATTACTATTCCCACTCCAGTGGGTGCAACAGTAAGGAAAGTGTTAGATAGCGTAGGGGTAAAAAACTACTATTCCCACTCCAGTGGATGCAACAGTAGGGAAAGCGTTGGATAGCGTAGGAGTAAAAATTACTATTCCCACTCCAAAGAGTGCAACAGTAGGGAAAGCATTGGATAGCGTTGGGGTTTAAATTACTATTCCCACTCCAAAGAGTGCAACAGTAGGGAAAGCATTGGATAGCGTAGAGATAAAATTTACTATTCCCACTCCAGTGGGTGCAACAGTAGGGAAAGCGTTGGATAGCGTAGGGGTTAAAATTACTATTCCCACTCCAGTGAGTGCAACAGTAGGGAAAGTGTTGGATAGCGTAGGGGTAAAAAACTACTATTCCCACTCCAGTGGATGCAACAGTAGGGAAAGCGTTGGATAGCGTAGGAGTAAAAATTACTATTCCCACTCCAAAGAGTGCAACAGTAGGGAAAGCATTGGATAGCGTAGGGGTTTAAATTACTATTCCCACTCCAAAGAGTGCAACAGTAGGGAAAGCATTGGATAGCGTAGAGATAAAATTTACTATTCCCACTCCAGTGGGTGCAACAGTAGGGAAAGCGTTGGATAGCGTAGGGGTTAAAATTACTATTCCCACTCCAGTAGGTGCAACAGTAGGGAAAATAAATACTTCATATATTATTTCAATAAATATAAATTAATATCTATCAAATATTATTTAAAAGTAATTACGAATTTAATATAATATAATAATTAATCAATTAAAATTACTAATTAAAATTAAATATTACAATTATTTAACTATTAATACAAATTAATTACAAATTAACAATAAATAATATCACTTTTAAAAATTTATTTACAATAATTTCTAATTAAATACAATTAAAAATTGTTATTAAATTTACTTATTTAGCAAATATTCAATTAAATAAAATTAATTAGCAAATCTAATTTAATTATTTAGAATTAAAAATTAATTAACAATTAATTATATTACAATACCAATAAATGTGTTAGCATATTTAATTAATTATAAATAAATTACTTGCCACCCAATTCCCCTATAAACCCACAACCCGCTACAGAAAATAAAAGAGTAAAATTAACATAATTAGCAACTAATCAATTAATTAAAATTAATTGCCAATTAAAAATTAATTAATTACCAAATATAAATTAATTTACTAATAATTAAAAATGAATAACAATAAACAAATTTACATATTTAATTAATTAAAATTACATTACTTCCCACCCTATTCCCCTATAAACCCACAACCCGCTACAGAAAATAAATTAGTAAATTTAACATAATTAGCAATTAATCAATTAATTAAAATGAATTGCCAATTAAAAGTTAATTAATTTCTAAATTTAAAGTTATTAACAAATAATTAAAAATGAATAACAATAAATTAATTTACATATTTAATTAATTATAATTAAATTACTTCCCACCCTATTCCCCTATAAACCCACAACCCGCTACAGAATTAAATTACACAAAAATTAACAAATAAAAATGTCATTAATTAAAATTATTTATAACATAAATACACACTATTAACACTATAAAAATATCAATATTATCAAAAAATCGATAATTTTATTAAACTATATTATATACTTCGATATTTTAAATGTCTATATTTTTAACAATCAATATTACATTACTTACTTTATTAACGATATTTTTGATGTCTATATTCTGTCCTGTCGATATTTTGTCCATTCGATATTTAAAACTCGATATTGTGTCCAGTCGATATTTTGTAGTCGATATTTTGACTGTGCACCCAGCAGGAGTACAAAGGAAGGACTAGACTTGTGTCTCTAGTCTCTCTAGCATTACGCAGGTCTGTAAAGTACTACACTCATACATAACCAGGCCAAATGAGCACAAAGTTGCGAACAACTAAGCATAGTAGCAACGCCACTGAGCAGGCGAGCACCTGCAATCACAGAAGCTATAAACATTAATTTACCTGCAATTTAATCGAATCGGCAGCATTCTTGCTCTTCGGGAAAACATATAATAGCAATATAATAACACAGAGCAGAAGAAAACAAAGTAGTTATTAAATAGCTACTCACCAAGCCCAGGGATCTCCACGCCTAGCAGGTCGAGCAGGTCCTGCTCCCGGTCAAGGAGGTCCACCCACCGGTGCGTCGCCTGATGGTAGGTGTCCCGGACCCCTGACTCCCTAAACATGAACCGGCACCCCTTATCCCAGATCTGGCGACGCTCCCCGAGGCCATATCTGCACCGCGCCTGCCGCCTACTGTGAAGGTCTTCGGGAGGCAGCGCTGAACATAAAAGATAAGGGCGGCCACCTCCACCGCGCAGAAAATCTCCCGGGCCAATACATCCTCCCCCCTTAATTGCCCGCAAGGGATCCGGGTACGGGGTGCGGGACCCTTCCCCTTGTTCTTCCCGGCTCCCTTTGCCATGGTCCTGGACAGGAATGGAAATAAATAGGAAAGAGAATAGGGAAAATGTAAATAAAAGAAAAGAGTTACAAGAGTAGTTTTAAAGTAACCAAAAGTAGAAAAAAACACAAAATATAGATGTAGAAAAAGAGAGGGATAGATAATGAGTAAAACAGATACAAAAATTTCTCAAACAAAGGATTGCACAGATTAAAGCAGGATAGAAAAAGCATGCCCAGAACCATAGCAATGAATGAAAAACAAGATGGCCACGCCCATTGAGGACTGCGTGGGTAAGTTTGCGCGATATTTCCCCCGCGAACATGCAAAAATGGACGCGATAACGTAATTGTGCCCCGCAAGTAGGAAATGCCCAACGCGAGCATGCAACTAGCGCCCGGAAACGGAAATACGCAACGCGAACACTGAAAACAAGATGGCCGCACCCATGAACGACCGCATGAGTAACTTCGCGGTCGGCGTGCTGAAAAAACCTGCGAACACGCAAAGCGCCCCGTGAACAAGCAAAAATTAAAAAATCCACAAATTCGTGAATTTTGCATACCGCGAATTCGCTTTCGCACGAATTCGCGTACCGCGAATTTGCAAATTTCACCCAGAATTAATTTGGACAGAACATTCGTTACAGGGCGGGTCAGTTGAACAAGGTATTCAGACAATGATAAATCCGCATAAGGTATGTGTGTCCGGTATCAGGTAAGTAGTAGGTGACAAAAATATGTAATTGTGATAGAATTCGGAATCGCAGGTCCAGATTAGGTAATCATAGAGTATATGACATTTTGAGAGATAACCAGATGGTGAGAGAAAATAAAAGTATAAAAATTATTAGTGACAATTTTCATAATTACAGTGTAATCGTATCCAGTTCGGCGAGATTCCAAAATGTTTGGGTGACAAAATTACGCATTTGTGATTACATCCGAAGTCGCATGACAAGGCTTAGGGGATCATAGAGTATAAGGCATTGGAGACACAACGAAATAGTGGGAAAGAGTAAAACAATAATTTTAGTATCAATGTTCATAGTGCAAAGTAATCGGTATCCAGGTCATCAATATTCCGAGATGATGCGGCAGGAGAGAAAGAAAGAGAGAAGCCTTCAGTGTGTCTTGAAATCCCTACAGGCTTAGATTTAAATCATGCAGGGGTAGTGCTAATTGTGTGTCCTATTTCTTTAAATGTCTGGCCGGGTGTCACGTCGTGGGTGTTTTAGATTCAGTGGTCTATCTGTTAGCTTCCAAATGATTCCATAAAGGTGGCGGTTGGCACACTTATCGTGGATATGTAAATCGGCTGGTGAATGACGATGTCAAGGGGTGGGTGTTTAGATAAAGTGGTCTAGCGGTGAGGTTCCAAATGATCCCGTAAAATGTAGCGGTCGGCACACGTATCATGGATATGTAGTTCGGCTGGTGAGCGACGATGGCGCAATTTGTATTGGGCTGGAAGAGTAACGCGTAGTGCTAGCGAACGGGGTGAGGGGAAAGTGGGATAGCCCCTCAAGGTTTTCTCGCGGTGTAATTAAGAGGAGAGGGTCTCCGTGTCGTTTTAAAAGAACGTGTACGGCGGGTGGTTATCTATTAGGTATAGGGCCGTGGATGTCAGATCCGTGGAAAGGCAAGCGTGCACTTACTGGTTTGAAAGAACTTTTGTAGTCTGTCAGCGTCGTCGAAGTATCGAGTTCCTAGTCAAATCTGATGGGAGAAAAGCAGGGACTAAGTTGTGAGCAAGCAAGCCTAGTTCCGCTTATTTGCGGGTGGCAGTAATGTCCTGGTGTGCTTACCTAAAATCTCGGCGTAATGCCCGACGTGTCACTCTGATCCGGTCTCTTCTATGTTTGTGATTGCACTTCCCGGGCCGGCATATTTGAAGCTTGTGTTGTGCAGAGTGGTTCCGCTATGTTAAAACCCGAAGTGATAAGCCCGCGATTAGAGACGCCATCTTAGAATGGTGTAGGGATGACGCAAGGGCTATATTAAAGTATAGTTTATTTCCGATTGGCGCAGGCTGGCGGTTCGGGTTACTGTAGTGTGGTGAAAGTCGGCTAATAGATACAGTTAGAAGAGAATCTGGTGAACATAGAGAATGTATTAATATACCAGATAAAGATGCTAACACAGGCGGTAATAGTGAGATCAGTATGGCAAAGGTGGCACGGGCGGGCGGTTCTGGCTATTGTTGTGTGGTGTGAGTTGGTTAGTAAAATACAAAATGGCGCGAATCTGGCAAAACATTAGTAAACCAATTAATGAAGCTAATGCCGGCGGTAAACGTGAGATCAGTTAAGCAAGGGAAATATATTGGCACATTGATATTCCCATGTTTATCCACAATTAATCCCGGTGCTGGTATAAGTGTCTTATTTAGGGTGGCCAATCATCTTGGATCCTGTATTATTTTCATTCTGTTGTTGATGTTACAACCCTATACGTTTATAAACCTTTATAAACATTAATAACAGTAATTCCTAATAGGAGAAACCACAGTTGCTAGGTCTTGGAAATCAGGAATTTGTGACAGGTTTGCACGATGGAGTGAATAATGGCTGCTGAAAGGGATATTAGGTGGTTAGTCATCTCCCAGCCATATATGCATTTCTGCGTCTTTATTCAGACCTTGGTCGATTGTTTTATATTTCATGATTAGCAGTCTCTCACGTCTCCGTAGTCTTAGTTTACGGTTTCCCCCTCTTTTGGTTTGGTGTACAATTTCCAATCCAAAAAATGTAAAGTCTTTTTTGTGTTGGTGTTTCTCATGGAAGTGTTCCGTAAGTGGATGACCAGAGTTGTGCTTATGTATGTTGTGATAGTGTTCCTGGATCCGGATGCGAAGGGGTCTTATTGTACTTCCAATGTATGGGAGATTGCATGGGCAAACGATTACATAGATGCAGAATTTACTGTTGTAGTCAATCCATTCCTTGATAGTACATTCATCACCTTGTGTCATTGGTACCTGCGTTGTTTTGCTGTGACTCAATTTGCAGATGCTACAATTTTTACAAGTGTGGAATCCTGATGGTCTGTCTCGAAATGTCGAGTGTTAGTGTCTTTTATCCTCATATTCTGATTTACAACGGATACCTTTGAGGTTAGGTGCTCGCCTAAAGGTCATTTCTGGATATGTTTTCAAGTGTTCTGTTAGATTCGATGTTTGCTGCAGTAGGTGCCAATGTTTCTTTAGACTATGTCTTATTTGTTGGTGTCCAGTATTGTAGTCAGTGATGAATCGTATTGTTGTGTTGTTCTTGGGTTTTTCTTTGGGTTGGAACATCTGTTTGCATTCTATTTTCAATAAATCAAAAATGGACTAGCTAAATAATCAAAAGAAAATAAATTATTTTAATTTATCAAGGACTCAAGTATGCTTCGTCAATGGTTTTTTGGCACCTGGTAGGTGTGCTCAGAAAGCCCTCACCCACCAACCTAGTTGGTGGCATGCTTCATCATCGGGCCCACCCGGTGACACCTAGCGTGTCCCGGGTGTGCTTCGACGCCTGAAGACAGCGGAGCAGGTATGTCGCTGTGTGTGCGGTGAAGACTGTTATGGATCGTGATTTTAAAACGGCTTGGCGGGGATCCCAGTGCCCGAGGGCAAATACACTTTATTAGCTGGGTCACCGTCAGCGGTTAAAAAATAAGGCTTATTGGATGTTAGAGGCGAGTTACGACCTCCCACATCCTGGGGTGTGTCAACATGTTTCAGCCAGTGCCTTATTACTATGCTGGCTTTCTTCAGGACGGATAAAAAGGTGTGTGCAATTAAAATTAGTGAGTGTATATCCAGACTATGTGTATACACGCCCTAAAGTGTTTTTCTATGTGTGAGTGGGGAATTCCCATCTCAAGAAAACACCTGTACATAAAACATTTAGGACAAGGACAAAACATACAAGGGAAAAAGTTAGAGTCACTTGGCTGTATAATATGAATACAGTTGGTTGCCGGCTCTATAGCGGTGTGGGTGCTGGCTATGAGCGGCTAGGGTGTAATGGCACTGGTGGTACCATTAGGGTGGGATTCGCACTGGATTGCGGTAGTGGGGTGGCTAAAACACGAATAGTTGAAATTGGTGCACAGTGGTACAAGAGGAAAAACATAAGAGTTCAATCTTACGCTATTTTGTAAAAAGTGCTACTTCATGGTTTGAGAAGTGGCATAGGTTGACCCTGTGGAATAAAAACATAGGTTTTGCCACAGTGGTTGAGAGAGAGAGAGACCTGTAGGGGAGAAAACGCTTACCAGAGATGAAGAACCGTCTTAGTACTCACTGAGTTCTTGGTCAGAGCCTGCCGTGGACCTGTACTGCCTCCTTCGCTGCACCGGTAGCGAATGGCCATGGGAGTGGGCTTTTTATACTGCAGGCTGATTGTTAAATTATTGCCACCTGTGTTTTTCGAGAAAAAGGGTGAAAAGACTCGAAATACCGGGTCAGTGCGCTCGCAAGCGCTAGTCATGGTTGGGGTGGCGGTCTGCGCATGCGCGTAGTAGTGTGCTGTTATCGCGCATGCGCATAGGGTGCTCGTTCTGCGCATGCGCACGAGCGGGAGGGCCGGTACTACTCGCTCGCGCGTGCGCGGTTAATGCGGCGCGAGTGAGAACCATCAGGTGCTTTTAACAAAAGTGGTGGGGCAATAGGAAACGACTAATGATGGAATTACTGAGGCAAATGTATGCCTCATTGCAACTGGGCACTGGTCTTGTTAGAGTGCCTGTTGTCAAGGCGACCGGGCGATGGTCTGGGGATGGCTGGCACTGCTGGGCTGGGGGTGTGAGTTTGGTTTTTTTTTTAAATGTCCTGATCATGTGTGGGACAATGAGTTCCACGGGATGGCATCGTTGAGCCCATTGGTCGATGTTGACAGACGGTATACCCATCTTTGTTCTTTGCCCAGGAGTCTTTTGTCATTTTCAGTGGCACTTTCTGGGATCTGCTCGATTATTGTCCAATTAAAGTCATTAGGAGTGTGACCTTGGGTAATGAAATGGTTCGTAAGCTTGCTTACGTTTTTCTTGCATCGGATCGTGCTCCGATGCTCAGTGATTCTGGTCTTGATCTTTCGGGTGGTCATCCCCACATAACGGAGGCCACATGTGCAGGTCAGGAGGTACACCACGTTGCGTGAGTTGCAGTTGGTGTGACTTTGTTGTGTCCATGTTTTGTTGGGTTCCAAGTGGAGCGTCTTGGTGTGTGTGGTCAAATGGCACACACTGCAATCGTTGCAAGGGTAGTGTCCAACCACCTTCGGAAGGCCCCAGGCATTTAAGATGGTATTGGCTGGTTGCTTGACATGACATGACATGACATGGCTCAACACCAGGGACCAATACTTGAAGTTCACTAGCTCCGCCAGTAACGAAGCTTTGCCCTTCCTGGACCTAGACATCAGGGCAAAAGATGGAACCCTAACCACGACGACTTACTATAAACCTACGGCCAGGAACTCTTTATTGCACTACAACAGCTTTCACCCCCGGCCCCTGAGAGAAAACCTACCATTCGGACAGTTTATCCGCATCCGTAGAAACTGCACCAATATACATGACTACAAAGCACAATCTGCTGAATTAGCTACCAAACTTGAAAACCGCGGATACCCTAAAACCATCATTCACAAAACCCAGAAAAGGGCGAGAAACCAAAACCGGGATGCCCTTCTGGAGAACCACGTGAAAAATGACCAAGATCAACCCATCACTTGCGTCACCACATATAACACGGCCTCCAACGAAGTGACCAAAATCATAAAAAAACATTGGAGAATTATCAACTCTGGACAGAGGGACTGGGAACCACCCAGATTCGCTTACAAAAGGAACAAAAACCTCAAGGACCAGCTGGTGAGCACCAGACCTAGACTACCACACAAGCAACCAGCCAATACCATCTTAAATGCCTGGGGCCTTCCGAAGGTGGTTGGACACTACCCTTGCAACGATTGCAGTGTGTGCCATTTGACCACACACACCAAGACGCTCCACTTGGAACCCAACAAAACATGGACACAACAAAGTCACACCAACTGCAACTCACGCAACGTGGTGTACCTCCTGACCTGCACATGTGGCCTCCGTTATGTGGGGATGACCACCCGAAAGATCAAGACCAGAATCACTGAGCATCGGAGCACGATCCGATGCAAGAAAAACGTAAGCAAGCTTACGAACCATTTCATTACCCAAGGTCACACTCCTAATGACTTTAATTGGACAATAATCGAGCAGATCCCAGAAAGTGCCACTGAAAATGACAAAAGACTCCTGGGCAAAGAACAAAGATGGGTATACCGTCTGTCAACATCGACCAATGGGCTCAACGATGCCATCCCGTGGAACTCATTGTCCCACACATGATCAGGACATTTAAAAAAAACCCCAAACTCACACCCCCAGCCCAGCAGTGCCAGCCATCCCCAGACCATCGCCCGGTCGCCTTGACAACAGGCACTCTAACAAGACCAGTGCCCAGTTGCAATGAGGCATACATTTGCCTCAGTAATTCCATCATTAGTCGTTTCCTATTGCCCCACCACTTTTGTTAAAAGCACCTGATGGTTCTCACTCGCGCCGCATTAACCGCGCACGCGCGAGCGAGTAGTACCGGCCCTCCCGCTCGTGCGCATGCGCAGAACGAGCACCCTATGCGCATGCGCGATAACAGCACACTACTACGCGCATGTGCAGACCGCCACCCCAACCATGACTAGCGCTTGCGAGCGCACTGACCCGGTATTTCGAGTCTTTTCACCCTTTTTCTCGAAAAACACAGGTGGCAATAATTTAACAATCAGCCTGCAGTATAAAAAGCCCACTCCCATGGCCATTCGCTACCGGTGCAGCGAAGGAGGCAGTACAGGTCCACGGCAGGCTCTGACCAAGAACTCAGTGAGTACTAAGACGGTTCTTCATCTCTGGTAAGCGTTTTCTCCCCTACAGGTCTCTCTCTCTCTCAACCACTGTGGCAAAACCTATGTTTTTATTCCACAGGGTCAACCTATGCCACTTCTCAAACCATGAAGTAGCACTTTTTACAAAATAGCGTAAGATTGAACTCTTATGTTTTTCCTCTTGTACCACTGTGCACCAATTTGAACTATTCGTGTTTTAGCCACCCCACTACCGCAATCCAGTGCGAATCCCACCCTAATGGTACCACCAGTGCCATTACACCCTAGCCGCTCATAGCCAGCACCCACACCGCTATAGAGCCGGCAACCAACTGTATTCATATTATACAGCCAAGTGACTCTAACTTTTTCCCTTGTATGTTTTGTCCTTGTCCTAAATGTTTTATGTACAGGTGTTTTCTTGAGATGGGAATTCCCCACTCACACATAGAAAAACACTTTAGGGCGTGTATACACATAGTCTGGATATACACTCACTAATTTTAATTGCACACACCTTTTTATCCGTCCTGAAGAAAGCCAGCATAGTAATAAGGCACTGGCTGAAACATGTTGACACACCCCAGGATGTGGGAGGTCGTAACTCGCCTCTAACATCCAATAAGCCTTATTTTTTAACCGCTGACGGTGACCCAGCTAATAAAGTGTATTTGCCCTCGGGCACTGGGATCCCCGCCAAGCCGTTTTAAAATCACGATCCATAACAGTCTTCACCGCACACACAGCGACATACCTGCTCCGCTGTCTTCAGGCGTCGAAGCACACCCGGGACACGCTAGGTGTCACTGGGTGGGCCCGATGATGAAGCATGCCACCAACTAGGTTGGTGGGTGAGGGCTTTCTGAGCACACCTACCAGGTGCCAAAAAACCATTGACGAAGCATACTTGAGTCCTTGATAAATTAAAATAATTTATTTTCTTTTGATTATTTAGCTAGTCCATTTTTGATTTATTGACATATAATTCGGGGGATAAGGACTAGCTTTCTGGTCCTCTCTCTCCCTCTTGATACACGCATGCATTCTATTTTCGCCACCGTTTCCATGGAATGTTTTAGGGTAGCTTGTTCATATCCTCTTTGACTCAATCTATTGATAATTTCTTCTCCCTTTTCCTTGAAGATTTTATCCTCGCTGCAGTTTCTGCGTGTTCTCATAAATTCTCCTTTTGGGATGTTTCTGATGTTATGTCGTGGGTGGTAGCTGTCAGCTCGCAGGATGGAATTGGCTGCTGTCTCCTTTCTGTAAAGTTTGCTTTGGAGGGTATTATTCTTGACATATAGTGCGACATCCAAAAAGTTGATCTCCTCCTTGGAGAATGTATGCGTAGTTTTTATCCCCCAGGGGTTTTTATCCAGTTTCTCCAGGAATCTTTTTAGTAGTATGTCATCTCCTTGCCAAATGCATAAAATGTCATCGATAAAGTGTCACTATATCTAAACACCCACCCCGTGCCATCGTCAATCACCAGCCGATTTACATATCCACGATAAGTGTGCCGACCGCCACCTTTACGGAATCATTTGGAATCTAACAGCTAGACCACTAAATCTAAAACACCCACCCTGTGACACCCGGCCGGACATTTAAAGAAATAGGACACACAATTAGCACTACCATTGAATGATTTAAATATAAACCTGTAGGGATGTCAAGACTCACTGCAGGCTTCTGTCTTTCTTTCTCTCCTGCCGCATCATCTCGGAATATCGATGACCTGGATACCGATTACTTTGTAACTATGAACATTGATACTAAAATTATTGTTTTACACTTTCCCACTATTTCGTTGTGTCTCCAATGCCTTACACTCTATGATCGCCTAAACCTTGTCATGCGACTTCGGATGTAATCACAAATGCGTAATTTTGTCACCCAAATATTTTGGAATCTCGTGGAACTGGATACGATCACAGTGTAATTATGAAAATTGTCACTAGTAATTTTTATACTTTTATTTTCTCTCACCATTTGTTATATCTCAAAATGTCGTATACTCTTTGATTACCTAATCTGGACCTGCAATTCCGAATTCTATCACAATTGCATATTTTTGTCACCTACTACTTACCTGATACCAGACACACATACCTTATGTGGATTTATCATTGTCTGAATACCTTGTTCAACTGACCCGCCCTGTAACCAATGTTCTGTCCAAATCTCTAATATCGCTTCACAAATATGCCTATCGAGCTGCAAATACCACCATCTCACTATCCTGAATTTGTTTGTTTTGAATCTTTTAATTTATGACCTCATCTGGAAATGGGTCTTTCTAATTTTCCTATAATTGCCATCCTTTATCTGGCCCTAATGCGTGAAATATATATGGACCACATGCAATGCTATTGTTTTGTGAAATACCTCCTTCTACATATGTATGCCTAAATCTATGTTCACTTATCCCCAATGGATAATTCTCCTCCCAACACTCTCCCCACTAACCCCTTACTTATCCTCTATCCTCTCTATCCCTATCCGTATACATTTATTTTTCCATCTCTGTGCCTACCCTATATTGATCATATACTGCAACTATAACAAACAAACCCTCACTCTACACTCCATCCACCCCTACTTCTTTTGATCTAACCTCTCCCTCCTTGCACCTTTCAATCACCATCCCCAACCCTTCATCACACACATCACCACCAATTCTCTAAACACAACTACTTAATACCACCCAAATGTGTGCAATGTACTTACAGCCCTGAGGAAGCCCCAGGCCGGATGGCCGTGTAAGGGGTGAAACACGTGTTGGCTGTTCACTCATCTCACCCACTCTGACGAACAGAGTGTGAATAAATGCTCAAACATTTCAAGTGAATAATTGGATTTTTTTCCAGGAATAACCATTGAAATATACATCCTGCCCTAGCAAAAACATATTGCTTCATATTCACTTTAGGGGGTCAGGGGTTGTACCCCCTGCCTAGGGCAAGATTCACAGAATAAACATATGCTCATTTGTGTGGCGAGTAAGGGATTTGGACCTTTTTACCCCATTACTTCTTGAAGCTACATTGTCAATGATAAATGTTAATTGATGTGATTAATTTTATAAAATGTTGTTATAGTGAAATTACATTTTATTGTGGATAAATAAGACTATATAATATATATATATATATATATATATATATATATATATATTCACTGAAAAAACCATAGGTTATAGACCATATATAGTTAGGAATTAGCATGTAAAAAACCTTATTTTACTCACACAAAACCATTGAAATTCCATATATAGTTAGTTGCACTAACTATATATCGCGCACCCGCAATCCACTGCTGATCATGTCACATATTACATCATTCATGACATGGTCAGTGACATCACTGATGACATCACTGATGACATCTCAAATGACATCACTGATGACATCACTGATGACATCTCAAATGACATCACTGATGACATCACTGATGACATCTCATTTGACATTACTGATCACATCACTGATGACATCATTCATGTGATGATACGATGAACCTCTTCAGACTCTAATATAACCTTAGATACACTCAGTGTAAACAGACACTCACAGACTGTCACTCATCCATGGAGTTACTCACACACCTAGTCAGTCTTGCAAAGAATCAATCACACCTCCATTTCCTCAACTATATAGTTATACACACCTTACTTATTGAAACATATACTAACACATATTTACTCTCTTTTACAATCCCTGATACAAGTTCACAATGATCCATACAGCCACTCACACATTCACAGGCTCTTATGCACAGTTATTTATATATGTCAACTCTCACATGTACTGTGTTTTACATATGTACTTACTTTGACATGTAGCACTGAGATATCCATTCACTCACCAATACACTCATGCACACAGTCAACCGCCCATACAGCTGTTTCCGCATGCACTTTTGAACCCATACATCTAGTGAATCAACTGCTCACACATCTATGCACAGAGGCATACACCTCCCAGCCACCCACACACACACTCAGTCTCCCATACAAATACTTGGGCAACTAATCAATAACCCATATAGTTACTCATATAGCTACTGATCAACACATGCAGCATTTTATAGAACAACAGACATAATGATGCACAAATTAAGACACTTTAGTCACAAACCCATGCACTCAGTGAGACACATTTAATCACTCACTCATACAGTCAGTCATGCACCTACTAAATCCTTCATCCAGACACTTATACATCCACTCATTCTTCAATATGTAAGACATATTTTAACTTTACAGAAATACACAGTCACTGGATGTTGTCATCAGTGATGTCATCAGTGATGTCATTTGAGATGTCATCAGTGATGTCATCAGTGATGTCACTGACCATGTCATGAATGATGTAATATGTGACATGATCAGCAGTGGATTGCGGGTGCGCGATATATAGTTAGTGCAACTAACTATATATGGAATTTCAATGGTTTTGTGTGAGTAAAATAAGGTTTATTAAATGCTAATTCCTAACTATATATGGTCTATAACCTATGGTTTTTTCAGTGAATTTTCAAGGTTTTGTAAATGCTAATTCCTAACTATATATGGTCTATAACCTATGGTTTTTTCAGTGAATTTCATTGGTTTTTTAAAAGCTAGTATCTATAGCTGTAAAATGTATTCTTCTTTAAATCAAAAAATATATTTTATATGTTTATTAATACATTTTTTTATTATTTTTTTTTGTTTCGCTCCCGGTCCGCGAACCGGGTCGCTTCCCGTTAGCTCAAAATGGTGCCGCGACCTGGTCCGCGAACCGGTAAACGTTCCGTTTGCGCAACTGCCGCGTTAGAAAACAACATTGTGACGCGTCGCGTCAGCGTGACGTAACCGCGTTGTCGCGTGAAACGTCATATGACGCGCCGCGTTAGCGTACCCGGAAGTGAACCGGTACGCGAACGAGGCGCGAAGCGCAGCTTCCCGGAAGCGATTCGGGACGCGGCGCAAAGCGGTTAACGTAAACACAATAGGTCATGTGACTTGTTAATAACACTTTTCATTGGTTCATTTCACTTTTGGTTTCCTAATGATGTAAGACTAGGTCATGTGACCTAAAAGTAACACTTTTCATTGGTTTAGAAGTATTGTTTTTCCCAAATGATGAAAACCCCTCCTTCTTTCCTCACTCTGACTTTCATCTTTGTGAGAGGAAGACCCTTTGTGATCACTGAGCAATGGCTTCATTAGTAGCTTCAGCTGGTGCACCCCCACCACCTCCACCACCTTCAAGGAAGAGAGGACCACCTGCTGAAGTTATCATTCAGCAAGAGGAGGAAGAAGAAGAAGAAGAGGAACAGCAGGAAGAGAGGCATTTTTTGCCTGAGGAGCCCAGGAGGTCTCATCTGAAAGAAAACTTTATTTGGCAATTTTTTAAATATCCTCGGGCCAAAAAAAAGTCAATGCACGGTACGTAACTTGCCTGATCTGTAAGAAGGATTTGTCCAGAGGGACAGATAAGAAGTACAGTTACGGGAATTATACTATGCATCGCCATATGGAGAGGTGGCATCCTATCAACTACAGTGCTGCACAGTTACGTGACCAGCAAGATAATCCCCCTTCTATGGCCAGAAGATCAGTTGTACAGGAAGTGACGGGACCAGAGGCGAGGGAGACGATCCCAAATATACAGATGAGGTTTGGGGAAGTGAAACAAGTGTGCGTGCGTTGTAACCAATTACTTTGCTACAGAGAAAGTAGCATCACTCTGATCAACAGAGCTATCGACAATCATGATTGTCCAAAACGCCCCAGAGAATAAATTCTTTTTTTTTTGTTGCTCCTGTTGAGCCCTTTACAATGAATCGTTTTCGTTTCCCCCCCAAAAAAACCAAAAAAAATATAAAACCGTTCAAAAAATACAAAAAAAGTAAAAAAATGTTCAGAAAAATAATAAAAAAATATAAAACAACAAAAACAATAAAAATAAAGTTCTTATCAGAACTACCTCCCCTTTATAAAAAAATTGGTAGAATATTTAGCAATCTGCCAACATCTATTTCTTTTGGTTCGCTTCCCGGTTCGCTCCCCGGTACGCGAACCGGGAGCGAACCCAAAAAATTTTTTTTTTTTTTAAAAAGAAGAGTAAATATAAGGGAAGTAAACAGAGAGTAATGTTAAAAGAAAGACAGCTATAGGGACTAAACCAGAGATACTGTTTAATAGATTTATTTACCGAAGAAAAGATGGAAGAGGATATAATTGTGAAAAACAAAATAGATAAGGAAGTGAAAGAAAAAAAGGAGAGTAGAAGAATAACAAAGAAGAGTTTCTTAGAGAATGTGAGTGAATATTCAAAATAAGATTAAAACATGTGGAATAACAGAGAGAAAAAACAGAAAGCAGAAAAGAAGAAGTAACAGAAAAAGAATAATTGAAACAGCAAAGAAATCTAAATAACATAGGGGCATATTATCAACATAGGCAATAAAAGTTTTGAAGCTTTTATCGGCAGAAATGTGTCGCTAAAGCCGCTTTTGCAGCAGAAAACTGCCGCTAAAACCGCTTTTGCAACAGTTTTCTGCCGATAAAAACAGCAATAATTTTATTGGCTGTGTTCATAATATGCCCCTTATTGTTCTTCAACTACACAGAGAAAGCATAATGAACAAGTAGTGA
Organism: Lissotriton helveticus; assembly: GCF_964261635.1. Lineage (NCBI taxonomy): Eukaryota > Metazoa > Chordata > Amphibia > Caudata > Salamandridae > Lissotriton > Lissotriton helveticus. Next base: position 811,401,501 of record NC_136059.1, on the reverse strand, counting down.
AAGAGTGATCAGTCAGAGACACTAAGAGTAATAGAGACGGAGTGAGTGAACAAGAGTGAGGAACTATGAGAAGAGAGGGACTGAGAAAAGGAGTGGAAGTAGTAGAGTAAGTAAGTAATAGAGAAAGGAATGAGGGAAGTAGCAAAGGCAGGAAAGTGATGGTTAAAGAAATGAAGCAGTGGAACTAATAGTAGTTAAATGTGATAGAAATGTAACGAAAAGAGTACAAAACATTTACCTTATAATTGTCGTTAACTTAGTCACTTGTTATTTTTATACTTTCAATCTGTGAAAGAGAGAACAAACATTTGAAAAATATTAAAACATGTATTTAAAAATTAGAAAAGACAAGGGAAAAGATTGAAGGACAAACAATTTTTCCACAACTTTGACACTTACAGAAGCTTCTGCTTCTCCAGGCCCCCTACACAGTCCTAAAGATATACATTTTAAACTAACAGTATCTTGATGCAGATGAAGTGAGGCCTATCTTGGAACATGATGCATCTTTTGCACTGCTGTTGTCTCACAAAAGTGACGCAATGGCAGCGCAAAAGAGGTGCACAATCATCATAAAACTGTTCCTAACATTTTAAATGATTGTTTCAGGATGCCAATAAGGTGTGTCCTATCCAGACGTTGGTTTCAGGTGAGGCCTACTCAGGGTTGCAGATGAAATTTAGGCTTGTTGAAGAGTATAGAGGAGATAATACATGTGCAGGCCTAATAACGAAGTGAGTCATGTCCACTGCACTCTTGAACAAATGTCAGACCTCCTCTGTCTCCTGGAACAGGCCTAAACCTCATCTACACAATGTGATGTGTAATGTTAGGATCACAGGTAATATAATTGAAAAACGTGCAATTTTTTTTGCTCATTCCACAATCACATCACCTGTGTTTCCTTAGCTTAGGTATCTCATTGTGGAAATGTAGTCTATCATATGAAAGACTATGTAGAATGTGAGCACTGTATGCAACAACTTTGACACTTACAGAAGCCTCAGCTTCTCCATGTCTACTACACATTTCTAAATGTAGATCATAAGTACAAAAAGTACAGAATTAATTATACATGTTAAATGGTTTATTTTTGCTGTTCTCAGAATTTATCAAATTTCACTAAAAACAGTGACTTGAAGGTATTCATCATATAACAGTGGGGGAAAAAAAACACAATCAAAATGATTGTGTTTAAAAAACCCATATAACATAACCAATCAGAAATCAGAACTCCTCAAAAGTAACTTACTTTCCATGACGTCGAAGGATGTCCTATGAACAGCTTACACTCGGTTGTGCTGTTTTTATTTTCAGCCCGCCACTTTCTGAAAGAAAAGCTCCATCGTTTTGAAAAATATGTTACATACAATAAATGACTTCTCGCTCTCTACCGCACGTTTCCACAAGGCCAAATCGTGTAAGAGCCATTTATAACTCTTGGAATTCTTCTAAGCAAATCCCGTCATTTTGTATTTCCGCAACTTTCAGAAAGAAAACGTTCAAGATCACTTTCACAATCCTGGACTAGTAATATCTTACCCTTCTTGCTCACTCATGTTCTACATTTCCTATGACACTGATACTGCTTACTATGAAGCAGACTTACACTACCTCTATGAGTACTACAATTATTTAATTCTCTACATCACTTTTAATCACAAAGCAATATAAAACAGTAGATAAAATTATATCAACCCCTAGAATCATTATACGCCAGTTACCTACCCTAAATTCTCTTTTCTGAAAACAGAAAGTAAGAATATTTTTAAATAAAAAGGCAACATTGTATCGTAGTCAAATGGGAATAATTTCCGAAACAGCAAATTTTTTTACATTTTCAATAAGCTGTGTAATAAGCGGATCTGTCAAATGACCATCATGCCATATAATAGCTGCAGTTACAAATGTTCTTCCTAAAATCAACGACTGTATAGCCACAACATTTGTAATTAAAGTTGAAGACTTACTTTCATCAGGTTTATATAGTTGGATTTAGAAAGTGACATTATAATCAAAAATTTTGACCAATAATCTAGACAGCATTGCAGACTTACATTCCTTCTACTCCATGTTTTGATTGGCTGCTTGAATTAGCTTATAAAAAGAAACAGTTTTTCTGAACTCATTCAAAGTGCAGTTATTTTTCCATGACGTCAAGTGTTATGGTAAGAAGACCGTTTGCTTTGGGAAATACTCTGTTGTCCTTCAACTAATCTGTGCCCACCACTTTCTGTAAGAAAATCTTTTTTTCCAGGAACTATTGTCTCTGTACTACACTTATCCTCAAGGCCAAATCGTGTAGGAGCCATTAGAACCTCTTGAAATTCCTCAGAGCACATCCCGAGATTCTTTCCTTAAAATTTTGGTTTTAAAAACACCAGGTAAGAATTTTTAAGGTCATACGGCAATTTTTTTTTGAAAGTTAAAACAGAATTGTTGCAGAATGACCAGCCGTTTCTAGACTTTAAATAAGCTGTGTAATGTCCTGATGTTATTGAAGGACCATCATGATATATAATTGCTGCAGTCACAAAAGTCCTTCCTGATATTGACAACTGCGAAGCTACAAAATTTTTAATTAAAGTTGTCAATTTTGTTCCATCAGGCCTACATCGTTGGAACATTAAAATGACATACTGGCCATATGTTCGTATAAATAATGTTGACATCATTTCAGATTTACATTGGCTACACTCCATGTTGTGATCAGCTGCTTTTACTAGCTTATTAAAGGACACTGATTTACTGTCTGGCAAAGTTAAATATATAAATCTTTCTGAGTCTACACTAGTAGTACTTGATACCCTACAGTTCTCGCAGTCATGCTGCCATTGATAAGAAAGCCCAAACAGGTGATCTACATCTACACCTTCAGCATGCAATACATCAAGCATATACATTAAAAACTCCTGACAATCTTGCTGAATATTTTGAGAGAATTGTGTTTGACCTGAACATCTGTCTAACAGATTTCGAATTTCAGACACACTTTCTATTTTTGTTCTATCAGTGCTACATTTCTCTAACACAGAATTTAACAAACTGCAAAATCTGTGATCTCTTCTTTTACATTTTCTAGAGAAAACAAAACATTAACCACTACATTAGCATAGCAGTTGACACCAGAACTGTTTTCAAATTGAAAACCAACAACATCTTTAACAGAATCCTTTTTCTTTCTGCTTATAACATCAGGTTCATCGACTTTTCGTCTTTTTGCTACAACCTCCCTAGTATTGGTCACATTTCTTCGTTTCCGGCCTACCACACGTTTCTCAAACAAAGGATATTGAGGCAAATGTGGCGCATACTCTCTTCTTAACCTATTGTATTCCTTAACACAATCTAGATCCGCACAAATGTTTGTGACATCACACTCAATCAAGTACAATCCCGATAAAGTTCTAACTCGTGACAATGCCACATATGCCATACCCTCCTTGAACACAGAACTGCCAATATTCACCAATGCACTGTCTACACTTAAACCTTGTGATTTATGGATTGTCACCGCATATGCCAAGCAAACAGGAAACTGCTTACGGCGAACATATAAGTCTTTTACAAGCAAAAATCTAGCAGAACAACGACCAATTAGCTGTACTTCCTCAATGCCATGAAATTTAATTTTTAAAAATTCAATTCCATCTCTATTTCTGTATTTCACAAAATCAACAACATTACCCATTGATCCATTTACCAGACCTCTTTCAACATGTAAATTCCTTCTTAAAATTATACGGCAATTTAAGCACACATTCAGAGTCTTTTCAAAACCTGCAGTTTTAGATATAGTCTTCTCTAATGAATCCAATTTTGTTTTCAAATTCTCAGACAAAATAATTGTTGATCCCATATGCTCTACTCTGTCAATAGCTTCCAGTTTCACAATCTCTTGGTTTTCTAAATGCAACATTTTGTTGTTGAAGATGGCACATTCTGCAAGAGTTGGCATCAAACATATTCCAGATTTCTTCTCAGTAATTTTCTGAAAAATATTCTCAGGCACAACGTCTTGTTCTGGATATAAATTTGACAGTAATCGTGCATGTAAAGCTTGTTTCCCATGCTCGGTCACTTTTCCAATTCTAACATCTTGTAGAATATTCTTGTAAACTTCATCCTTCGCCTGACGCATATTTTCATGCAGTTCAGCATAATTGAAGTTTAACCATATATTGACGTTGCCAATGCTCCCTAGGCACTTCCTGGTATCTTCATGCGTGAGCATTTTGAACACAGGTTGTCCTTTCACTGGTGTCAGCTGCAGAAGATCTAAGAAAACAATGATGTGTTTGCCACCAAATAACACATCATACTCTGTTTTAAGAACTTCTTGCATTCTCAAATGCACAAAGGCAAGCATGACATTGGAAACCATGCTTACTTCGTCAATGATAAGAAGTTTCATTTTCCTCAAGACTCTTGAAACTTCACAACAAGCATTTCCAGATAACTTGTGGTATTGTAATTTGTTATCATGCTCCACTGGCAGCATCAGTAGACGATGCAAAGTAATACCTTTAATGTTATGTGCTGCCAGTCCAGTTGGAGCGGTGACAACACAAGACAGCGATGACTCAGTCCTTTCCTTCAAATAACATGAAATTGCTTTAATTAGGAAACTCTTTCCAGTTCCCGCTTCTCCACTCACGTACAGTCGGACAGGCTTCAACGACGTACATGAGCACTCTTTCTTCTCATGACTTAATCCATGATCAATTTGCTTGGTAACTTCGTCATATATTTTCCTCTGCTCAACGTTGAGTTGTCTTTCCAAGTCTTCCGCATCCTCCTGAGCATGTGCCATGGCTCTTTCCACTTCATTCATGGCAGTGGCAGCTTCATTTTCGATAACAGGTCCTCCTAGTGGATCCTGACTCAATGAAACAGAACTCTGACTGTCCTGAGAACTGTCTCTGGCAATCTCGGCTGCAATCGTTGCTTCCTGCTCGATTTCCGCAATCAACATTTCTACATATTTGGGAAAAGCAGGACATTCTATGGTCTCCTTGGCGGCAGTGAAAGAGTCTTCGTAACAGAGGAAATCTCCAAGCAGTTCCTCTTCTGCACGCCAAGGCTTGAAAAGTTGCAAAAGTGCTAAATAGAAAAACTCCTTTTTTTCAGGAGATTCGCCACTCAATTTTCGATGGTTTACCAAGTGGCATTTTCTTTGCTTGACCAGACATCCCTCACTTCCAATTACAGCATACACTCCTTTATCAATATCTTCTTTGATGTTCCTCTTGAATATGTAATTTTGTAGAACCTCATACAGACAAACATTCTCGAGGTGACTGCTTCGATTTGGATAATATGTATCCAACATGTTGGTCTTCAAAATGTCGGTACTGTTTGGCTCCTTTTCCGCCAAATACTCAATTTCCCGCACAGGTTTCAGAACTCGATTACGCGTTGCAGCAAGACCAAGACTCGCCCAAACGATACTCCTAGATTTGGCATAGAGACTTGCTGAAGACAACCGGTCAGAACATTCGTAAGCTCCGATTTCTCGATGAGACAACATCTTCAGACTGAAACTGTACAACTTCTTACTGAGGCTCTTTTCATGGGAAATGTCCTCCCACATATCCTTCAATTCTGTCTTTTCTTTTTTGGTGATGTAAGAGGTCACATACCGAGCCACAGCCATACAGTTATCAGCCACAAACTGTATATCCATGTTAGCATTCCACATGGACAAAATCACTGGGTTGTAGTCGTTGATGTACTTGGACTCTTCGTTCCTCTTCAAATTGTATGTGTTTTTAGGTGATTTCTTCATCACATTATGTCACAGCGAAGACATCAAACTGTTCACTCTTCCTTTAGAAATCACCGGTCGTGGAAAGGCGAAACGACATTTGGTGTAGAACTTGTCCTTGTTTCTGAATTTACGACGACAGTACTTTCCGCAACGATGGCTTTGGAAGCGTAGAACTTGTTCTCTTAGGCTTTTGTCCTCCTTTGCCTTTGGAACAGCACATGTAGAATACTGTTCTATGAAACTCATCACTAAGTCTTCTGGATCTGTTCCAAATTTAGGTGCATCCTTGATCCACAGCAGCATATGTATATGAGGAGCACCTCTTGCTTGGTACTCCTTTCTCCAGAAGAAATCCAACACCTCTCCAAGAGGTGGATTCTTCTTATTCATGATGAAAGACATCATAGCTTCAAATCTATGATTGAAGTACCTGCATACATTCACTGGATCCAAAGAGCACAGTTCTCCGGGTGTCTTGAATTCGATGTTTTCGATGTTTCCATTTGCCTCTCGTAGAAATTCAAGTAAGTCTTCCCAGCCATACTCGGCACAGCTCAGAGTGAGGAACCATGTGGGAGTTCCTAAGTTCCTCAGCATACATTCTAAATCACCATGACGACGGTACCAGTACTCATTAGTACCACGCTGACACGCCATGAGATTAATCAGGTGACAATCCAAAATACTGTCTTGGACATTGACTTTATCCATAAAGTCACTTGCCGAGATGTTTTGCATCTGTACACCACTTTTCAAGATGTGGTTCACTGCATATGACAGTCCAGACAGATCGCTTTCAAACAGGAGATGAAACAAATAGGGAATGCATTGTCGAAACCTAGCATCTTCTGCATACAATCGTAAAGTCCGGTATTCAGAAGCAGGAATTTGATGAGGTCGCTCATCATATCTTCCTCCTTGACCTGTTGGAAATAGCTGTGGGAAACACCGAGCTTCCAAACTTTCCTCCCAGACACTAATGGGACTCCCTTTGGCTTGTTTCATTTGAAACAACTCAATAGCATTCCCCATGACTTCCTTGGAATGCAAAGGATGAACACTATAATGTTCATATATTTCTTCACTTTTAGAGGGTTCTACTTTCTCAATTTGACCAGCACACAAATCGCTATCCTCTTCCTCACTTACTTCCTCTTCTGCAACATATACATTCTTATAGTACTTATTATTTTTTTTCAAACACAATGTTGCCTTTTTGACTTTCCTAACATCCACTAAATCTTGCCATATTTTTTTATTCTTTGTCGGAACCCCATTAACTAAGATAACCAGAGGTTCCTCTTCCACTTTTTCTACTCCAATTGTGTTAATGTTTTTCTTCAAATCTAGAGGCAAATAAACAACTCTTCCCTTTAATCCTCTCTGTAAATCTGATGGAGGCAATTTCCCTGTCTTTGGCTCCATTCTTACAATAGCCTGAAAGGGATGGATACTTTGAATCAAAATAGATTCATAAGTATTTAAATCCTTCAATTCAGAAGGAATCTCAACCAATTCCAGATTATTATGAACCGCTCTAGCAGGCATCTGGTTTTGATTTAATTTATTACAACAATAAGTACACACACGTTGATCCGATCCCAAATCAAAACAATTTTCTACCATCAAGTATGTAGCGAAATCCTTCCATTCACTATTATTTTCCCTTTCACTTTTTGCATATAAATCCACTAACTTAGTCTGACTCTTATAATAAGTGCGTCGACAACACACACAAGTGAAATTAGGCCTCTCACTTGATTTCACCTGAAACGTGGCAATTTCCTTCTGAAAATTATCTGTACTGGGTACCTGTACACTATCTTCCACATTACCCTCTTCCTCTGGGTCCATTTCAACATTCTCCTCTTTACTTCCAAAGTAACAAAACTCAATTTCTTCACACATATTCTTCACATCTATTTCAGAACCATGCAAAAGAGCAGCGCATAATTGTTTAAGCATAACTGCTGGACTCTCAGCATAATACAACATTCTAACTAATTTCCTCACTTTATTATGATGCACTGCTAGCATCCTGAAATGATGAAAAACACTCTGGCATACTCTCCTGGAAAGACAAGCCAGTGAATGACCATGCAAACCTGTCACTTCTCTCACTCTGCAAGGATCTAATTCTTGCAACAACTTCATTTTCTGCTTCAAACTTTTCTTATTAAATGTCCGTACAAAATCACAAAGCAAATTGATGGAATCCTGTCGCACACTGCAAATACTACTACACTTCCAGGTGTACACAGGTCCCTTAGGACGTCTTCCTAAAACCTGATTACCTAACATCTCTTCTGCCTCTGTTGTCACAAGTTTTTCTTTTTCAACTGGACAACCATCTTTCACCTCATAAGCTCGACCGCTGGTGTCAACTGCATGCACCAAATCATTATCCTGGAAATAACTCTCCTCATTGAAAAATGCCTCACAACTTGAACTATGCATCCATTCTCCGGAAAAAACTTCACAAAAATTACTACGATTAACTATTCTCTTCCATCTACTATTTGTTTTGAAATCATAAATTGCCTTGTTTAGCTTCCTAATTCTATTGATTATCAAAATAAATAACTTTCGTTTAATTTCAAATGCCTGATCAATAACTTTCTCAACTTTTTTTTTTCTCTTATAAAAAACCACTTTCTGTTGACCTTTCTTAATATTTTTTAACAAATTGCCAATTATCCTGTTGCGGAACATTCGTTTACGAATGTCCCTAAACTGTTGTTTCCTTCTACTATCATGCACAGAGTTATCTCTTGCTCTAGCAGTAACATTTTGTGATGTATTCCTATAGGTCCTGTATCGATCCCCCTATTCCTGACCCTATTCTGGTTAACAAGTTAACTAGCAGCCATCCCATGAGGCAGAAAACCCCCATGATGCAGAAACCGTTATCTGATTAAGCCACACTACGGCACAGGAACGTGTTATCTGATTAGGTCATAACGCTTGCCATCTAATTAGACAAGCGATATTCCTCCAGCCCCTGATAAGGCATACGGAGTTCTCAAAACAAATCAAACCTATGACAGACCTGGGAAAAACCCTGCGGCCATTGTTTTGATTTCACCGAGAACTTCAGCAAAAGAATGTCCTAACGACCAGGTCGTATGACATCCTTATTGACGTATCTATGTCCATCCTTACTTCAATCTCGGCACCTTAAAGGTATAAATATTACCGATATTGCCCTATGCAAACACACGCGGTGGTGACGAGATCGGAGCAGCCAGACTTGCCAAAGCCCAGAGCAGAGCAGACCCCGCTGGCGCAGCCCCGTCTTCCTGACGCGCTGAGAACGAGACGCTGCTTTCTCCTGCCGAGAAATCCAGCTCCGGCGCTTCCGGGTAGCCCTCGCAGGCAGCCTGGAATATCGAGACCAGAGACGAGAGATACCATCCCTCATTCATCCTAGACTCCAGGTACAGAACTGAATAACCCCTCACAGAGAATTCTTGAGTCAGTCACTTGGCAAAACAAACTTAACTTAAACTGCTACTTTCTACTCCCGCCCACGTATTAGGCTTAGGTCAGGTACATCTGGGGTAGGCGTATTTAGAAACACCAGTTGAGTACGAGTAGTCAAATGTATATGTGTATGTATCTATTTTATCCATTTTAAACCATCATATGGCTTAGAAACCATATCAATGTTTTTACAGTATTATTTTATACTTCTGCTTTTAATGTATGCACTTTACTTAACCATAAGTATTGCAATAATATCGATCCATTTCTCTTGTATGAGAAAAGAGACTGATCAATAAATAACATCTTTTATTGAACACGCCCGTCTCTTCCTTTTCTCTACAATCTGGTGAGACTAAGAATGCACGTACTGACTGAGTAAAATAAGTCGTCTTTTGTTTTCACACGACTCTAGAGATACACTCTTGATTAGGGGAGAGCAAAGTTGTCATGTTCTATGGTTGTCAGAAACTAAATCCCTTCTTGTCTATCCAGGGAGGTTCAACTCCTCCTTGCCTAGTCGAGAAAGTTTCTAGTGAACTCTGAGCTAGCTGGCAAACCCAAAACTTTAAGTCTAATATCGACAGTAGAAGACCTAGTTAACGTCTGGTCTAGGCCTATACTATTGAAGGTATTATTCTAATGCGCAGAGCCTATTGGGATAATAGGAACTACACTACATGGCGCCCAACGCGTTTGGTTGGGCGATAAAACTAACGTAAGACATTTAGAGTAACTCAGTCGTGCTTTTTCACTCAGACCCCTTTTTTCCCATAATACTCCAAAGACGTCTGGAGTGGGTGAAAGGTCATATCCGCCAAACCTCGCAGGAGGAAACTCCTATGCATGGTCCTTGGTTTAGTCAACGTTGAAGGATATACTGTTCCAAAATATTGTGCATCTAATCTTTGTTTCCATAAGAACCTGATCTGCAAACAAACAAAATAACCTTCTGGACAGTACAATGTCAGACAATGAAGGAGAAAGAGAGGCAGTTAGAATAGCAACTGAACTCGCAGCACCTGATAATGCACTGCAAGACGCTGACCCGGAGATAATACTCATCGCGGTCAACACAAGAAAATCTATAACTTTAAAACTTATAGAAAATGGACTGACACCTAGAGGTGGCACGGTCATATTCGTAATTGAGGCACACGAATATCGGCAGACAGAGGTATTCTATTCATGGATACATTTTCCAGCAGCAAATGCTGTAACAAAGGTCTTCCACTATTACAAAACAGAGGAACCTCCTAATGAGTACACTCCTTTCGAGGAGGTGGAAGTACCACTTAAATTTCAAGAGCATCTGCTCTTATTTAATGGCGCCCTAAAACATAATAATCACATCACCAGGCTCGGTCCATTAGGTAGACCAGGAGCAACGTGGCCGGTTCTAGCCGGATACACCCACATCCAGACATCGATGGGATGTCTGCAGCAAACCTTTTAATACAACTAAAACAATTAATAAAAATACATAGACAATTAGTCCAATATGTAATGCGGACTTCAACAATCCAACCAGCAATTAAAATTCCACAGCTGACCCCTCATCAGGGGAACACAAATAAAATTACACCACAGAACATACAGTCCTGCCTAGGTAAAGTACCAGCTAAACGGGAACAAATACCATTCTGGTTAGCACAAAAAATCACCCAAATAGAGGCGGTGTTTCCAGACACCACCCCGTTAGAAAAACACAGGATTCTGACTATCTGTCTTCCAATGGGAATCGCACCACACGTGGAGGACTGTGACACTTGGGGTACAGTCTTTGCTTCCATCTACACAAAAACGCACGGTGTTCCATCCATTTCGGTAATACCAGATGTGCTAAAACAAATTCAAGACGAATACGGTCCAGAACCCGCTTTAACTCTTGGTATGAAATTACTGAAAGACTTCAAGCAGGTCTCGGCTATATTATTAGCCAACATAAAGGGAGAAGCAGCAAACGTGGCGATCCGCCAGAGGTTAAAGGAGACAGATATAGCAGACCAACCAGCTGAAATTGCCAGAATTATAGAAAAATCCTATGAGGAACTAGGTAGAGATAGTTTAGGTGGAATACCAGTAAAACCACAACTGATTGAAAGTCCTGAAAAAATATTTTTTAATAATAATTCAACATCACAAAAAAAGAGCTGGGATGGAAACAAACAATCCAATCCTAAAGAAAAGAAATTCCAGTCCAGAGGAAGGTCTCCTCGGCGGAGAGAAAAATCTCCGAACCAGAGACACAGGTCACCCCAAAGTGACCCCTCTGGGAAAAGATATAACCTTAGGAATAGGGATAATATAAAGAAGCCTGATAGATATCAAGACATTGATACACGTCCCTCTCAATCTTTTCAGACTTCCTCGCAGAAATCGGAAAGAAGAGGACGATCAGAACAAAGAGAAGAGCACGCCAAGTCCAAAGACAAGGAATCTGCTCATCTAAAAAAGAAACTACAATTTCCAAAAAAGAAGGTAGCCAGTATCAAGGTAGTAAACAATGCCGAGAATACTGAGGACACAACTGAAAAACGGAGAATGGGCTCAGACAATGCTAGACAGCGCAGCAGAAGTGAGCATAGCTCGCAAAGTCCTTATGAATCATCTGGAGACAGTGGACACGAATGAATATCTTCAAGTGGAAACTGCAGACACCAGAGTTAGCAAACCTCACAAAATATATGAAATAACTTTACGTATAGAAGGGGATAAGACTAGAAAAATAAGGGGACTATTTTGGGATAATCTCTCCAATGGCTATGACATCCTTCTAGCTGAAAAAGACTGGCCACCAGAGTTTGTCAGGGAGTGCCCTCATGGCGAAGAAATAATTATGCCTGCCTTCTCAAATCATATCCCAATTCATAAAAAATACACACTTGCCAGAAAGTGGGCAGTAGCTCAAGCTCCTGCTTTATATAAAAATCATGTAGGATGGGATGAGGACTCTCCTCCTCACAAAATCCAGTTAAAATCACAACCTACTGCACAAAGACAGTACCCAATTAAGCAAGAAGCTAAAAAACAGGTAAAAGAAATCCTAGATCAATTAGAATACCAGGGGGTGATTGAAACTTACACCTCACAAATGAACAACCCTTTGTTTCCGGTCTCCAAACCAGACAATTCATATCGTCTAGTTTTGGATTACCGACACCTTAACTCATGTTGCAAAACTTTTGCAGTGCAAAACTCGCATAGTGCTGCACTAATGAATAACATAGTGCGCAAAAAATACAAAACAACATTAGACATCTCTAATGGATTCTTTTGTCAAACATAGCACCAGAGAGCAGATATTTGTCTGCGTTCTCAATAAATGGCACTCAAAAACAATTCTGTCGGTTAGCCCAGGGGTACAAGAATAGCCCAGGGGTATTCTCAGCGAGAGTAACAGAGTTACTACAAACATATGATGACGAAGCATTATCTTATGTCGATGACATATACCTAACAGATGATGACTTGGATACTCACTTGAAGAGAGTGAACACCATAATACTTGGGTTCGCAGCAGAGGGTTACAAATTCAACTTTAAAAAATCTAGAATTGCCCATCTAACAGTCCTGTTCTTAGGATACGAATTATCAAGTGAAGGCAAAAGCCTGGCTGACAATTTCCTAGAGAAATGTGCCGTACTCCAAGCACCTAGAACACTAAAAAACCTACAGTCAATTCTAGGCTTCCTAAATTTCGGAAGAACATACATTGCAAATTACGCAGAAAGGGTCAAACCCCTTTATGATCTAATAAAACCAGATTTTAAAAGAACCAATTGGACTCAAATACACACAGAAATTCTGAGATCCTTACAAACAGACATGTTAATTAAAACAAAATTAGAAACACGTGATAACACACGCAATCTTGTGATTCGAGTCATCCCAGGAAGATGCGGATTCACATACCTGACCTCTAATGAGGGAGAAAAGGTACCAATTGCATTCAAATCACACTTGTACGCAGAAGCTGAAAAGAAATTCAGCATTAAAGAAAACATTGTTCATGCAGTTAAAACCGCAATAGCTAGAGAAAAAGATCAAGCGGACAGTAGACACATCACAGTCAGAACAGCAGAATCAGCCTTTGAGGCATTAACAACACCGTGTAATTTACCAACAACAACATTGAATCTGGAATGGATACAATGGGTGAATTCAATTACAACGGACAAAGTATACTACTACTTTGATCCAGAACTAAAGGAATTGAAAAATCTAGAATATGAAAGAACATTCCCTCTGCCTATCGACATTCTGCCCTTACGACAATACGCTTGTGTAATCTATACAGACGGACATGCTCAACCCTCCGTTTGGGAAGAACAAGCATACAACCCAACATGTGAGATTACAAAAGAAGTGTGGCGCGGAGGTAAACTAAGACCTCTATTAACAAAAACACACTCAGTAGAAACTAATTCAGAACAACAGACTGAAATAATGGCATTGAAAATGGCGCTAGATAATGCGGATCGCGAATTCCCGACACTTATAGTGTCCGATTCATATTACTGCGTCAAATCATATAACAACGATTTGCAGACATGGATTCAAAACGGTTACAAAGATGACACAGGTGCAACAATAAAGCAAAAACTGCTTTGGGAACAAATAGTTCTGTTACAAAAAGAACTACCAAAGACTCACGTGATACATACACTGAGTCATCAGCGTGATGGCGTTCACGTTGCAGGGAATTCATTGGCTGAGACAGCCATAGCGGTAGCAACTAAATCGGCTTCCGTAGCTCGAAAAAAGCGTACAGTGAAGTATATTGACGGTGAAACAGTGCTGGCGGTGAAAATGTCATCAAAAGGCGACTGCTCAGCGCTACCGATCAACTATCCACTCAATTATACATACATAATAGATGCAAACTCCGTCCCTTTTGCTCGAATCCCTGGAGTGGGGGATAGAGTGATTCCAAACATGGACAAGAGAACCTTGTTAATAGCAGACGCACATATGGGCGAGGGTCTCAGACACCTCAAACTAAAAGATTCTCTGGAAGAATTACAATCAAGGTACTGGTGGCCAGGCATGAGCCTGCATCATACCATGTTTGTAAAGAACTGCCCAAACTGTAACACAAATCGCAGTGGTGAGAGAAACGGTGTAATACCGTGTCGTTTCACTCCAGTAAAAAGCAAAGCGTCCGATTAACATATACAGGCTAGTTTCCACTTATAATGTAGATCACCAGCACTCGGCTGACGTCTGGACTGTTATACAAAGATTTGCGAGTCTAAATGGCATATACGCTAGAAGCATGCTACGTTTGACCATTGTTTTCACTCTAGCCCTCCAGCCTGAGGGGAAACATGGCCAAATGAGCATAGCACAGCGGGACTCTTCTCACTTCCTTCCTGAGGGATACAGGATGGTGTAAAGAAAAAACCAAGGCATAAAGCTATCTATAACAGAAAGGATATTAGGTTCGGGAGCTGGGTGGGTCAAACATCTAATAAGTGTCCAACGTAGTCTAAATAACCTGCCAAGAAATTCTCTGAAGGGATTCAGTCCGTACGAATTATTGTTTGGAACTAGGATGTTAGTCTTAGACCTCGACAGTCAGACTTCAGTGGTGAAGGAAAAATGCTTTGATATCAAAGATCGTTTGGCTATTTTACAGGACTTAAACGAAACAAGAAAAGACCTGAGCAACATAAAGTTGAAACAGCAGCCAACAACCACTGAAGAACCACCACCTGTCCCAGCAAGACCTGTCTGGATTCCAAAAGTCGGGGATCTAGTCAGAGAAAAGATCGCGGTGAAGAAGGAATTTGGGCCTTCTTACAGAAAAGCAGTTCCTGTCTTGTCTATCAACGGGACAAGATCAGTTGTACTACCGCCGCTTGCTGGTAAAAAGGAGAACCGAGTTGTATCCATCGACCTGGTAAAACCACAATCATGTGGCCGATAACAAATAGTAGGCCAAGTGGACTCCCGAAAAGTAGTAGAACACCAAGATTTGCTACAAACACAGAACTACAGAACTACAACAAGGACTATGCAACAATGCAATGGAACTTGGACCTCTGAAAACCCAAATAAAAACATTTAGCAGAGACACACCAATCTATAATGAAGTAACAAACGACTATGCAAGAAACAGTAATCCTGAAGCAATTGGAACAATTGACAGAACTGCATCCGGCTACTTCATAAACTTCGATGATTCCTCTGAAGGCTTCACTGAATCAAAAACACAGCCATCAACAAAAACCTTTAAAGTTAAAGTTAAAGTACTTTTGAAACAACTGAAAGAAACATATCTGATTTCTCCATGGATTGAATTTTGGATGGGTTTTGGTGCATTTATCCTCATACTTTGGCTCATCATGGTACTAACTTTGGGACGCTTCATTGAGGGAAAATATGCTAAAATGGACACAGCAAGTCAGAAAATCAACTTGATCCTCAAACCACACACATCTTCACACGTCGAGAAAAGAGAACTTTCTTCAGTCAACTTCACAGCCAATCCTATACCGGGTGGGGTAGCATGGGACAACACTGACTACGAAATGTATGGTCCGGTTGAAATCCTGAAATATCCACACCAAATTAAGATCTCGTTGAGTGACTTTGTAAAACCAAGCTCATTTGCTGATGATTGGGACTTTGAAAGTATAAATAATATGATGTCTGACTTAGTGATGTCTGCTAAATTTACAAAACATGATTATTTGCAGGGTTCGACAAATTATGATAGTATGTACTGTTATAACCACTATGGTAACCATTTTCTACATAGATCTGCACAACCTAGAAATGTTTTAAATTATAATCAATGGGAACATTGTGCAACCCCTCCAAAAGGAAGCTCAAGAACCGTTTATGACAAATATTCATACTTTTCAGGTTTCAACTCAAGTAATGCTGAAACATTTTATTTCAAATTGTCAATGAGACAGGGACAAAGACCATGATAACAAACACAAAATTGATATATTCAGACTCATTCTTTGAACAAATGAATACTTTTGGTTTTGATTATTGGGACAAAAATGTTGAAGTAAAGAGTGTTTGGGGTACAAAAGAATGGCAAGTACAGGGTATAGAATCTTTGTTTAGAGCCTGCATGATCCCAGAACAAATTATATTTTTAAATGACACTGTTCAACAAACTACCTGTCTCGGCCTAGCCAAACTCAAAGACTTAAATAAACCGTCTATTCCAAAACCAACAATGAACAGCAATAGCTCTACAGATGAAGAGATAGACGTAAATTATGTATTAAACCAAAACAGAACACATCCTGATTGGAAAAAGTGGTTGATCTGGCCCACAGATACTAATAACTGTCAAAACAGATTCCTGAACAAAACACAGGGGTTCAAAATGACCAGGCCAGACCCTAGATATTCCCAAAGACAACACCCAGGGATAATAACCACCTACAGTGTGGGCAAATTATGCCTTCAATGGCTACAAACTTCCACACTGGCAGAAATTAAGCAACACCTAACTTTACTTACTGATGGTGCTGACTTGTGTGATTTCATTATGGGACCGCGCAAACAGCGTCAGAAACGTTTCATAGCAGCCTCTGTATATGCAGCATACAACAAGGCCTTGAAGGTGACTCAAATTGAGACAGCAGAAAGAATACGGGAAATTGACCGTATTAATTTGGAAAAATCACTTTCTGTAGTGGACAATGGGTTAATGACTCTGTCCTCCAGAATTTTTTCTTTGGACAGCATTGTGTCTTCAGCAATCGACATATTATCGCAAGACTTACTGTTGTTACAACACGGTCAGTCCCAATTGCGTTCTATTGTACAGCTTGGCTGGACGTTACAAAATCTTCGTTCAGGCTATGTGCCTTGGCGTTTAATCAACACAACGTCACTATTCAATATCTTTAACCTTACTGATAAACAAATCAGTATGGCACAGAAGGGTGCTGATTATACAATCCTGAGCATTGAGAAACTCGAGAGATTACCAGTGACAATGTCAGAACGACCTGTCAGTGAATGGATAATACATGGGATAATTAATATTCCAATATCTACCTTCAGGTTTCAATACTGCCCAAAATATATACAGGCTGGCATGTACGAAAAATTGGGAAAAGGGTACATTAAAACAACATGGAACTTGCCCTATTCACATGCATGTGTCAGTAATAAAGGACAGAAAGTGTTTCTTAGTGGCAATAATTGTGCGATGTCACTGAGCGGTACACTTCTGTGTAATGGAATTAGTTTGCATGGAGCCTGTGAAGGGAACACAAATAACCTTTCATGTCACCAGCTAGGCGCACCTGCAACAGAGATAGAACCATTCTTTCAAAGACTCTATAATGGGAGTTACGTTCTAATTGTGGACCGCAGATGCTGTAGTCTTATGCCCGGGACTCCTTATCTCGTAACTTAGCGCTTGGACGCCTCCGGGCAGCAATTCGCGCTCTACAAATGCACATCCAATCCAATCCAATCCAACTACGACTGCGAAGGTCAAGTGCTGTGGACGCTTATTGTTCCCCAGCTCCCTTCCAGACAGGGAGGCAAGGGCATGGCCCAACTTGAAAATTACTTCTATTCGAATAGATACTTTAAGCAGAATGAAAACAGTGCTTCTTCAGACGCCGACCAGGCTCACGTCATCAAAAGAAACATATGATCTCCTAGTCGCAAGGACGACTGCAGAGATTCACTCATTGTTATCAACTAATTCCCCCATACATTTCGCAGAAATCCTGAATGAAATCTTAAATATTTCTGATACCAGTGGAGTCTCAAAAGTATTTAAGACAGTATTTTCGATGGCATTAACACCATTCAAGGCCATACTGGGTATTTTTCCAGATTTCGTCCATTCGATTTTTGGCGGACTTCCCCTCATTTTGGGACTAATTGCAGGAATCCTATTCCTAGTCCTTATATTTCGTTATGGCAAACCATGTCACAGACAAAACACCTGCGACAAGGGAAGAAACGATCCTAGCCATTGGATACCGGGACCGGATATCAAAAATCCTGGGACTATCCCGGCTTAGAGACCTGAACATGACTTGGTTTCTTTCATTTCGACCAATGTGGCAACGATGTGTTTTACCTGTATTAAGGTGCTTGCTATGCGGAGAAGAATGCGTGTTAGACACCTGTCTGACGCTACAATCAGATGCGCCAATGGATGCAGAAACATTGTTGAGTCCAATAAAGGCCCTCAACGGCTACCAATCCTGATGACGGCATTCGTGGAAGCTTCACCACTACGATTAAGGGGTAGTGAAGTTCAAGATGAAAGCAGCATTGATCAGGTACGACCTTCTGTCAGCAATTCTAATCAAAACGTCAATGGAGACAATCATGCGCACGAATGCATGGTTACATCCTTTTCCGAGTTAGTGGAACTCTCCCAGGAAGCTGTTGACAGCCTTTTCGACAGTCTAAATGATATGATGTTCTCACCAGAGCAGAAATAGAGACTTTTGAGCATGCTCGCACACGGCGTTCCCTGAATTTGGCCTTCAGCTAGAATAGCAAAATACCATGAACAATTTTCCCTCCAGTTCACGGACAGCAATTTTTTTCAGCAGCCCCAAAATATTTTTACGAATTTTTCGGGACACTTATTTTCTGCTTAAAGTAAGAACTATTCTTAGAGAACTAAAATTTCTATTTTTAGATACTTTATAGACATTAGCTGCCCGCTGGTATGTTCATAATTATTTTATTCTGTGATGGAATGGTCTCGAACCTTTTTTCTGTATTAAGAGCCATTTCATGTGTAAATTCTCATATACAAATTAGTGATAATGTATAGATATGCGTAATTACTTTAGCGTTGTTCTACAGCTTGAATGCATATAATACATGTGACTGTTTTTTCCGTATATTTGATAATTTCAAAATGCATTTTATGTATTTTGGGGTGGTAAGGTATACACGATACTGTACAGTATGTTTTACTATGCATAGATTAGCAAATATGTCCATAGTTAGCGTGGAGTGGGTGTGATGTATTCCTATAGGTCCTGTATCGATCCCCCTATTCCTGACCCTATTCTGGTTAACAAGTTAACTAGCAGCCATCCCATGAGGCAGAAAACCCCCATGATGCAGAAACCGTTATCTGATTAAGCCACACTACGGCACAGGAACGTGTTATCTGATTAGGTCATAACGCTTGCCATCTAATTAGACAAGCGATATTCCTCCTGCCCCTGATAAGGCATACGGAGTTCTCAAAACAAATCAAACCTATGACAGACCTGGGAAAAACCCTGCGGCCATTGTTTTGATTTCACTGAGAACTTCAGCAAATGAATGTGCTAACGACCAGGTCGTATGACATCCTTATTGACGTATCTATGTCCATCCTTACGTCAATCTCGGCACCTTAAAGGTATAAATATTACCGATATTGCCCTATGCAAACACACGCGGTGGTGACGAGATCGGAGCAGCCAGACTTGCCGAAGCCAGAGCAGAGCAGACCCCGCTGGCGCAGCCCCGCCTTCCTGATGCGCTGAGAACGAGACGATGCTTTCTCCTGCCGAGAAATCCAGCTCCGGCGCTTCCGGGTAGCCCTCGCAGGCAGCCTGGAATATCGAGACCAGAGACGAGAGATACCATCCCTCATTCATCCTAGACTCCAGGTACAGAACTGAATAACCCCTCACAGAGAATTCTTGAGTCAGTCACTTGCCAAAACAAACTTAACTTAAACTGCTACTTTCTACTCCTGCCCACGTATTAGGCTTAGGTCAGGTACATCTGGGGTAGGCGTAGTTAGAAACACCAGTTGAGTACGAGTAGTCAAATGTATATGTGTATGTATCTATTTTATCCATTTTAAACCATCATATGGCTTAGAAACCATATCAATGTTTTTACAGTATTATTTTATACTTCTGCTTTTAATGTATGCACTTTACTTAACCATAAGTATTGCAATAATATCGATCCATTTCTCTTGTATGAGAAAAGAGACTGATCAATAAATAACATCTTTTATTGAACACGCCCGTCTCTTCCTTTTCTCTACAATCTGGTGAGACTAAGAATGCACGTACTGACTGAGTAAAATAAGTCGTCTTTTGTTTTCACACGACTCTAGAGATACACTCTTGATTAGGGGAGAGCAAAGTTGTCATGTTCTATGGTTGTCAGAAACTAAATCCCTTCTTGTCTATCCAGGGAGGTTCAACTCCTCCTTGCCTAGTCGAGAAAGTTTCTAGTGAACTCTGAGCTAGCTGGCAAACCCAAAACTTTAAGTCTAATATCGACAGTAGTAGACCTAGTTAACGTCTGGTCTAGGCCTATACTATTGAAGGTATTATTCCAATGCGCAGAGCCTATTGGGATAATAGGAACTACACTACAATTTTTGATTGGCCTTTCCTTTCCGTTTAAATTGCTTCTCTTTTTCTGGACAAAAACAGTCTGTAGTACTACTTTTTTTTCTAGAAATGTTTCTTATGAATGTTTTCGTGGTCTTACCCGGTGCTTTCTTGGTGACTTCACGATTTTTTATTGTAGAGGACTGCTGCAGTAAATGATGGACCTGCTGTCTTTGACGTTTTGTAGCCTTTCTCATTCTATCCTTAGTTGGCATTCTCAAAATTTGAAATGATCTGCAGTTGAATCTGTGGTAAAATATAATAAAAAATGTTATTAACCACTATTACCAAACAGTAAATCAATAACAGTCATCAAAAACTTAACACACTACTTGACATTTTTACATAGAATATTTTTTAGTGCTTTGGCAAATTTAGAATACACAAATATCAGAAAAGAAATGGAATTCTTCTTCATTTTACCTGTCCTGTTTTATATGTGAATCTGATCTAATTTTATGAGCATATTTTAATATTTTATTGAACACACTACACATAACCTGTTTTTAAAGGTGTGTTTATTTTTAAAAGAAACGGTTTACATTTTTACTTTTCATTTATTGTAAATTTTAAAAATAAATGTTTATAGTTCCATAGGCTCAAGCAGGTCAGCTTCCCACCCTATGTCATACAATTCTGACAAATCGGCATCCTCATCATGTTCTTCATCATCCTCAGGATTTAAATCATCCAAGGGATCTACTTCCACTGACGTTTCAATTACAAGTTCAATGATGAGGTCGAGATCAACTGATTGCTGATTGTCACTCATGGTTGATGTTGTCGTTATCTTTAAAGAAAGAGAACAACAATGAGATGTTGCAGAGTAAGAGACAAATCTCAGAGATTATAATAGTAAAATTGTTTAACAAGAGTAACATTTTGCAGCTATTATTTAGCCATGTCCAGCGATGCTGAGGAGGTGAGGCCTATGTCCAAGTTTTCAGTGAACAGGACTCATCTCTTCTTAACCTTGGATAAGCCTCACCGACTCTGTGTCCCCTGCTCATACTTAAATGTACAAGGGCAGATTTATGCTAAGTGGCGCTTCCCCACGGATGCACCAGTTAATGTGCACCGCTGCTCTGCCACCCATAGTGTGCCGCATTTACAATGTGGAGCACCATTGAGCAAAAACAGCACAGATGCGTCACGCATCTGTGCCGCAAAAGCAGCACATTGCAGGAATCACGTCATAAGCGCGACATGTCTACTGCAATGCACAGGAGGAAGCCTCACATTGCATGGTGCATCACTTCTTATGCCTGTTTCAAACAGGCGTAAGGATTTGATTCAGCAATGCTATAAAGCTGACTCAGTGAAATCTTCTAAATTTCACTGTGTTACTTTTACAGGGCTTTCATGCAAATTAATGCATACCTTGCAACAAAACACCTATATGAGAACTGACGCAGGTTTCATGTGGCACAGAACTTTACAGCATGACACATCTGCCTAGATGCATCAAGTTGTAAATATGTCGCCACATAGCAAATCTTTTGCACCACCGCTGCGTCACAAAAGTGACGCACAGTGACGCAAAAGAGACATACACCTATCATAAATCTGTCCCTAACATTTTAAATGATTGATTCAAGATTACGATAAAGTGTGGCCTATCCAGAGGTTTGTTTGAGGTGAGGCCTACTCAGGGTTGCAGATGAAATTTACGCTTGTTGAAGAGTACAGAGGAGATAATACATGTGAAAGCCTACCAATGAAGTAAGTCATGTCCACTTCACTCTTGAACAAAGGCCAGACCTCTTCTGTGTCCGTGGACAGACCTAAACCTCATCTGCACAATGTCATTCGTAAACTTAGAAAACACAGGTGATGTAATTGAAAAATGTGGAGTTTCTTTTCCTCATTTCACAATCACATCACCTGTGTTTCCTTTGCTTAGGTATCTCATAGTGCAGATGGACTCTAGCATATCAAAGAGTACACATAAGTTGAGCAGTGTTTACAACAATTTTGACATTTACAGAAGATTCAGCTTCTTATCTTGTTGGAGATGAAATGAGGCCTGTCTTGCAACATGGTGCATCTTTTGCATCACTGCTGCATCGGTTTCATGTGGCACGGGACTTTACAGCATGACACATCTGCCTAGATGCATCAAGTTGTAAATATGTCACCAAATAGCAAATCTTTTGCACCGCCGCTGCGTCACAAAAGTGACGCACAGTGACGCAAAAGAGGCATACACCTATCATAAATCTGTCCCTAACATTTTAAATGATTGATTCAGGATGACGATAAGGTGTGGCCTATCCAGAGGTTTGTTTAAGGTGAGGCCTACTCAGGGTTGCAGATGAAATTTACACGCTTGTTGAAGAGTACAGAGGAGATAATACATGTGAAAGCCTACCAATGGAGTAAGTCATGTCCACTTCACTCTTGAACAAAGGCCAGACCTCTTCTGTGTCCGTGGACAGACCTAAACCTCATCTGCACAATGTCATTCGTAAACTTAGGAAACACAGGTGATGTAATTGAAAAATGTGGAGTTTCTTTTCCTCATTTCACAATCACATCACCTGTGTTTCGTTTGCTTAGGTATCTCATAGTGCAGATGGACTCTAGCATATCAAAGAGTACACATAAGTTGAGCAGTGAATACAACAATTTTGACATTTAGAGAAGATTCAGCTTCTTATCTTGTGGGAGATGAAATGAGGCCTGTCTTGCAACATGGTGCATCTTTTGCATCACTGCTGCATCGGTTTCATGTGGCACGGGACTTTACAGCATGACACATCTGCCTAGATGCATCAAGTTGTAAATATGTCACCACATAGCAAATCTTTTGCACCGCCGCTGCGTCACAAAAGTGACGCACAGTGACGCAAAAGAGGCATACACCTATCATAAATCTGTCCCTAATATTTTAAATGATTGATTCAGGATGACGATAAGGTGTGGCCTATCCAGAGGTTTGTTTAAGGTGAGGCCTACTCAGGGTTGCAGATGAAATTTACGCTTTTTGAAGAGTACAGAGGAGATAATACATGTGAAGGCCTACCAATGAAGTAAGTCATGTCCACTTCACTCTTGAACAAAGGCCAGACCTCTTCTGTGTCCGTGGACAGACCTAAACCTCATCTGCACAATGTCATTCGTAAACTTAGGAAACACAGGTGATGTAATTGAAAAAGGTGGAGTTTCTTTTCCTCATTTCACAATCACATCACCTGTGTTTCGTTTGCTTAGGTATCTCATAGTGCAGATGGACTCTAGCATATCAAAGAGTACACATAAGTTGAGCAGTGAATACAACAATTTTGACATTTAGAGAAGATTCAGCTTCTTATCTTGTTGGAGATGAAATGAGGCCTGTCTTGCAACATGGTGCATCTTTTGCATCACTGCTGCATCGGTTTCATGTGGCACGGGACTTTACAGCATGACACATCTGCCTAGATGCATCAAGTTGTAAATATGTCACCACATAGCAAATCTTTTGCACCGCCGCTGCGTCACAAAAGTGACGCACAGTGACGCAAAAGAGGCATACACCTATCATAAATCTGTCCCTAATATTTTAAATGATTGATTCAGGACGACGATAAGGTGTGGCCTATCCAGAGGTTTGTTTAAGGTGAGGCCTACTCAGGGTTGCAGATGAAATTTACGCTTGTTGAAGAATACAGAGGAGATAATACATGTGAAAGCCTACCAATGAAGTAAGTCATGTCCACTTCACTCTTGAACAAAGGCCAGACCTCTTCTGTGTCCGTGGACAGGCCTAAACCTCATCTGCACAATGTCATTCGTAAACTTAGGAAACACAGGTGATGTAATTGAAAAATGTGGAGTTTCTTTTCCTCATTTCACAATCACATCACCTGTGTTTCCTTTGCTTAGGTATCTCATAGTGCAGATGGACTCTAGCATATCAAAGAGTACACATAAGTTGAGCAGTGAATACAACAATTTTGACATTTAGAGAAGATTCAGCTTCTTATCTTGTTGGAGATGAAATGAGGCCTGTCTTGCAACATGGTGCATCTTTTGCATCACTGCTGCATCGGTTTCATGTGGCACGGGACTTTACAGCATGACACATCTGCCTAGATGCATCAAGTTGTAAATATGTCACCACATAGCAAATCTTTTGCACCGCCGCTGCGTCACAAAAGTGACGCACAGTGACGCAAAAGAGGCATACACCTATCATAAATCTGTCCCTAACATTTTAAATGATTGATTCAGGATGACGATAAGGTGTGGCCTATCCAGAGGTTTGTTTAAGGTGAGGCCTACTCAGGGTTGCAGATGAAATTTACGCTTGTTGAAGAGTACAGAGGAGATAATACATGTGAAAGCCTACCAATGGAGTAAGTCATGTCCACTTCACTCTTGAACAAAGGCCAGACCTCTTCTGTGTCCGTGGACAGACCTAAACCTCATCTGCACAATGTCATTCGTAAACTTAGGAAACACAGGTGATGTAATTGAAAAATGTGGAGTTTCTTTTCCTCATTTCACAATCACATCACCTGTGTTTTGTTTGCTTAGGTATCTCATAGTGCAGATGGACTCTAGCATATCAAAGAGTACACATAAGTTGAGCAGTGAATAAAACAATTTTGACATTTAGAGAAGATTCAGCTTCTTATCTTGTTGGAGATGAAATGAGGCCTGTCTTGCAACATGGTGCATCTTTTGCATCACTGCTGCATCGGTTTCATGTGGCACGGGACTTTACAGCATGACACATCTGCCTAGATGCATCAAGTTGTAAATATGTCACCACATAGCAAATCTTTTGCACCACCGCTGCGTCACAAAAGTGACGCACAGTGACGCAAAAGAGACATACACCTATCATAAATCTGTCCCTAACATTTTAAATGATTGATTCAAGATTACGATAAAGTGTGGCCTATCCAGAGGTTTGTTTGAGGTGAGGCCTACTCAGGGTTGCAGATGAAATTTACGCTTGTTGAAGAGTACAGAGGAGATAATACATGTGAAAGCCTACCAATGAAGTAAGTCATGTCCACTTCACTCTTGAACAAAGGCCAGACCTCTTCTGTGTCCGTGGACAGACCTAAACCTCATCTGCACAATGTCATTCGTAAACTTAGAAAACACAGGTGATGTAATTGAAAAATGTGGAGTTTCTTTTCCTCATTTCACAATCACATCACCTGTGTTTCCTTTGCTTAGGTATCTCATAGTGCAGATGGACTCTAGCATATCAAAGAGTACACATAAGTTGAGCAGTGTTTACAACAATTTTGACATTTACAGAAGATTCAGCTTCTTATCTTGTTGGAGATGAAATGAGGCCTGTCTTGCAACATGGTGCATCTTTTGCATCACTGCTGCATCGGTTTCATGTGGCACGGGACTTTACAGCATGACACATCTGCCTAGATGCATCAAGTTGTAAATATGTCACCAAATAGCAAATCTTTTGCACCGCCGCTGCGTCACAAAAGTGACGCACAGTGACGCAAAAGAGGCATACACCTATCATAAATCTGTCCCTAACATTTTAAATGATTGATTCAGGATGACGATAAGGTGTGGCCTATCCAGAGGTTTGTTTAAGGTGAGGCCTACTCAGGGTTGCAGATGAAATTTACACGCTTGTTGAAGAGTACAGAGGAGATAATACATGTGAAAGCCTACCAATGGAGTAAGTCATGTCCACTTCACTCTTGAACAAAGGCCAGACCTCTTCTGTGTCCGTGGACAGACCTAAACCTCATCTGCACAATGTCATTCGTAAACTTAGGAAACACAGGTGATGTAATTGAAAAATGTGGAGTTTCTTTTCCTCATTTCACAATCACATCACCTGTGTTTCGTTTGCTTAGGTATCTCATAGTGCAGATGGACTCTAGCATATCAAAGAGTACACATAAGTTGAGCAGTGAATACAACAATTTTGACATTTAGAGAAGATTCAGCTTCTTATCTTGTGGGAGATGAAATGAGGCCTGTCTTGCAACATGGTGCATCTTTTGCATCACTGCTGCATCGGTTTCATGTGGCACGGGACTTTACAGCATGACACATCTGCCTAGATGCATCAAGTTGTAAATATGTCACCACATAGCAAATCTTTTGCACCGCCGCTGCGTCACAAAAGTGACGCACAGTGACGCAAAAGAGGCATACACCTATCATAAATCTGTCCCTAATATTTTAAATGATTGATTCAGGATGACGATAAGGTGTGGCCTATCCAGAGGTTTGTTTAAGGTGAGGCCTACTCAGGGTTGCAGATGAAATTTACGCTTTTTGAAGAGTACAGAGGAGATAATACATGTGAAGGCCTACCAATGAAGTAAGTCATGTCCACTTCACTCTTGAACAAAGGCCAGACCTCTTCTGTGTCCGTGGACAGACCTAAACCTCATCTGCACAATGTCATTCGTAAACTTAGGAAACACAGGTGATGTAATTGAAAAAGGTGGAGTTTCTTTTCCTCATTTCACAATCACATCACCTGTGTTTCGTTTGCTTAGGTATCTCATAGTGCAGATGGACTCTAGCATATCAAAGAGTACACATAAGTTGAGCAGTGAATACAACAATTTTGACATTTAGAGAAGATTCAGCTTCTTATCTTGTTGGAGATGAAATGAGGCCTGTCTTGCAACATGGTGCATCTTTTGCATCACTGCTGCATCGGTTTCATGTGGCACGGGACTTTACAGCATGACACATCTGCCTAGATGCATCAAGTTGTAAATATGTCACCACATAGCAAATCTTTTGCACCGCCGCTGCGTCACAAAAGTGACGCACAGTGACGCAAAAGAGGCATACACCTATCATAAATCTGTCCCTAATATTTTAAATGATTGATTCAGGACGACGATAAGGTGTGGCCTATCCAGAGGTTTGTTTAAGGTGAGGCCTACTCAGGGTTGCAGATGAAATTTACGCTTGTTGAAGAATACAGAGGAGATAATACATGTGAAAGCCTACCAATGAAGTAAGTCATGTCCACTTCACTCTTGAACAAAGGCCAGACCTCTTCTGTGTCCGTGGACAGGCCTAAACCTCATCTGCACAATGTCATTCGTAAACTTAGGAAACACAGGTGATGTAATTGAAAAATGTGGAGTTTCTTTTCCTCATTTCACAATCACATCACCTGTGTTTCCTTTGCTTAGGTATCTCATAGTGCAGATGGACTCTAGCATATCAAAGAGTACACATAAGTTGAGCAGTGAATACAACAATTTTGACATTTAGAGAAGATTCAGCTTCTTATCTTGTTGGAGATGAAATGAGGCCTGTCTTGCAACATGGTGCATCTTTTGCATCACTGCTGCATCGGTTTCATGTGGCACGGGACTTTACAGCATGACACATCTGCCTAGATGCATCAAGTTGTAAATATGTCACCACATAGCAAATCTTTTGCACCGCCGCTGCGTCACAAAAGTGACGCACAGTGACGCAAAAGAGGCATACACCTATCATAAATCTGTCCCTAACATTTTAAATGATTGATTCAGGATGACGATAAGGTGTGGCCTATCCAGAGGTTTGTTTAAGGTGAGGCCTACTCAGGGTTGCAGATGAAATTTACGCTTGTTGAAGAGTACAGAGGAGATAATACATGTGAAAGCCTACCAATGGAGTAAGTCATGTCCACTTCACTCTTGAACAAAGGCCAGACCTCTTCTGTGTCCGTGGACAGACCTAAACCTCATCTGCACAATGTCATTCGTAAACTTAGGAAACACAGGTGATGTAATTGAAAAATGTGGAGTTTCTTTTCCTCATTTCACAATCACATCACCTGTGTTTTGTTTGCTTAGGTATCTCATAGTGCAGATGGACTCTAGCATATCAAAGAGTACACATAAGTTGAGCAGTGAATAAAACAATTTTGACATTTAGAGAAGATTCAGCTTCTTATCTTGTTGGAGATGAAATGAGGCCTGTCTTGCAACATGGTGCATCTTTTGCATCACTGCTGCATCGGTTTCATGTGGCACGGGACTTTACAGCATGACACATCTGCCTAGATGCATCAAGTTGTAAATATGTCACCACATAGCAAATCTTTTGCACCGCCGCTGCGTCACAAAAGTGACGCACAGTGACGCAAAAGAGGCATACACCTATCATAAATCTGTCCCTAACATTTTAAATGATTGATTCAGGATGACGATAAGGTGTGGCCTATCCAGAGGTTTGTTTAAGGTGAGGCCTACTCAGGGTTGCAGATGAAATTTACGCTTGTTGAAGAGTACAGAGGAGATAATACATGTGAAAGCCTACCAATAGAGTAAGTCATGTCCACTTCACTCTTGAACAAAGGCCAGACCTCTTCTGTGTCCGTGGCAGACCTAAACCTCATCTGCACAATGTCATTCGTAAACTTAGGAAACACAGGTGATGTAATTGAAAATGTGGAGTTTTTTTTCCTCATTTCACAATCACATCACCTGTGTTTCGTTTGCTTAGGTATCTCATAGTGCAGATGGACTCTAGCATATCAAAGAGTACACATAAGTTGAGCATTGAATACAACAATTTTGACATTTAGAGAAGATTCAGCTTCTTATCTTGTTGGAGATGAAATGAGGCCTGTCTTGCAACATGGTGCATCTTTTGCATCACTGCTGCATCGGTTTCATGTGGCACGGGACTTTACAGCATGACACATCTGCCTAGATGCATCAAGTTGTAAATATGTCACCACATAGCAAATCTTTTGCACCGCCGCTGCGTCACAAAAGTGACGCACAGTGACGCAAAAGAGGCATACACCTATCATAAATCTGTCCCTAACATTTTAAATGATTGATTCAGGATGACGATAAGGTGTGGCCTATCCAGAGGTTTGTTTAAGGTGAGGCCTACTCAGGGTTGCAGATGAAATTTACGCTTGTTGAAGAATACAGAGGAGATAATACATGTGAAAGCCTACCAATGAAGTAAGTCATGTCCACTTCACTCTTGAACAAAGGCCAGACCTCTTCTGTGTCCGTGGACAGGCCTAAACCTCATCTGCACAATGTCATTCGTAAACTTAGGAAACACAGGTGATGTAATTGAAAAATGTGGAGTTTCTTTTCCTCATTTCACAATCACATCACCTGTGTTTCCTTTGCTTAGGTATCTCATAGTGCAGATGGACTCTAGCATATCAAAGAGTACACATAAGTTGAGCAGTGTATACAACACTTTTCACATTTACAGAAGATTCAGCTTCTTATCTTGTTGGAGATGAAATGAGGCCTGTCTTGCAACATGGTGCATCTTTTGCATCACTGCTGCATCGGTTTCATGTGGCACGGGACTTTACAGCATGACACATCTGCCTAGATGCATCAAGTTGTAAATATGTCGCCACATAGCAAATCTTTTGCACCGCCGCTGCGTCACAAAAGTCACGCACAGTGACGCAAAATAAGCTTACACCTATCATAAATCTGTCCCTAACATTTTAAATGATTGCTCAGGATGACGATAAAGTGTGGCCTATCCAGAGGTTTGTTTGAGGTGAGGCCTACTCAGGGTTGCAGATGAAATTTACACTTTTTGAAGAGTACAGAGGAGATAATACATGTGAAGGCCTACCAATGAAGTAAGTCATGTCCACTTCACTCTTGAACAAAGGCCAGACCTTTTCTGTGTCCGTGGACAGACCTAAACCTCATCTGCACAATGTCATTCATAAACTTAGGAAACACATGTGATGTAATTGAAAAATGTGGAGTTTCTTTTCCTCATTTCACAATCACATCACCTGTGTTTCCTTTGCTTAGGTATCTCATAGTGCAGATGGAGTCTAGCATATCAAAGACTACGCAGAAGGTTACAACTGTATGGAACATGGCTATGTAAGTCAAAAAATCAAAATCTAAATTTGCCAAGCACACATGGGGGCGTATTTACAAGGACCTTGCACCACAGGGAAAGGTCTTAAATTAAAATGGGAAAAATAACATCAGAGAGACTCAAAGGCCTTATAAATATGCCCCAAGCAACCTATGAAGCTCTAGCATTACATATCAAGAAACCTAATTGATTTCAAAAATCGTTTTTAAACACATCATCTAAATAAATTATATACCTACATTCATCAGGAAGTGACTTAAAATGCCCTAAGACACATGAAAGCGTTTTTTTTAAGCCCTTGCTCCATTTTTAGATCACTTTTAACATGGCTATGTAA
This sequence comes from Lissotriton helveticus, assembly GCF_964261635.1. Classification (NCBI taxonomy): domain Eukaryota; kingdom Metazoa; phylum Chordata; class Amphibia; order Caudata; family Salamandridae; genus Lissotriton; species Lissotriton helveticus. The sequence goes on along the minus strand of NC_136059.1, from coordinate 811,370,717 downwards.
GTCAAATAATCAAGATCTAAATTTGCCAAGCACAGATGGGGGCGTATTTACAAGGACCTTGCACCACAGGGAAAGGTCTTAAATTAAAATGGGAAAAATAACATCAGAGAGACTCAAAGGCCTTATAAATATGCCCCAAGCACCCTATGAACCTCTAGCATTACATATCAAGAAACCTAATTGATTTCAGAAAAACGTTTTTAAACACAACTTGTAAAGCAATTATATTCATACATTCACGGGGAAGTTACTTAAAATACCCTAAGACACATGAAAGCGTTTTTTTTAAGCCCTTGCTCCATTTTTAGATCACTTTTAACATGGCTATGTAAGTCAAATAATCAAGATCTAAATTTGCCAAGCACAGATGGGGCGTATTTACAAGGACCTTGCACCACAGGGAAAGGTCTTAAATTAAAATGGGAAAAATAACATCAGAGAGACACAAAGGCCTTATAAATATGCCCCAAGCAACCTATGAAGCTCTAGCAGTACATATCAAGAAACCTAATTGTTTTCATAAATCGTTTTTAAACACATCAACTAAATCAATTAGATACCTACATTCAAGGGGAAATGACTTAAAATGGCCTAAGACACATGAAAGCGTTTTTTTAAGGCCCTTGCAACATTTTTGGGTCACTTTTAACATGGCTATATTAGTCAAAGAATTAAAATCTAAATTTGCCAAGCACAGATGGGGGCATATTTACAAGGACCTTGCACCACAGGGAAAGGTCTTAAATTAAAATGGGAAAAATTACATCAAAGGAAGTCAAAAGCCTTGAAAATATGCCCCAAGCAACCTATGAAACTCTAGCAGTACATATCAAGAAACCTAATTGATTTTTAAAAACGTTTTTAAACACATCTTGTAAAGCAATTATATTCATACATTCATGGGGAAGTGAGTTAAAATACCCTAAGACACATGAAAGCATTTTTGTAAGACCCTTGCACTTTTTTTGCATCACTTTTAACATGGCTATGTAACACAAAGAAACAAAATCTATTTGTAAAACACTTGACACAAAGCAACATTTTAAATACACAACTTTCTTCATAATTTTCTCCCTAAACCATACTATTCTCTACCTAAATTAAATGAATCTTTTCTCACCTTAGCAAATACTTTATGAGTTTCAAAACAGTCTCAGAAACACACCAAATTGTCTTTAGCAGAGCAAAAGGTATGCACTCCAGAGTCTGCAGCTATGAAAAGCACAGAAATGCTGTAACTCATCACACATATCTCTCATGTCACCCAATCAAAACTCTTCCCTCACTTTTTTCAAATCAACACCCTTCCCCCCTCTGGCCTTTCTGCCTTTTTTGCATAGCAACCACCTCCTGAAAGACCTCTCATGTTTGCAAGTTCACACAACAATGTTTCAATTGAACTCTGAACTCTCAGTGCACCTGCGTATCCAGTGCAATCTTTCATTAAATGATTTTTTCTTGACCATTCAAATTACACCTTTCAAACAACACATCCATGCACCCTAACTTTCTGTTTTCAGCAATCAAAATCCACCAATCACTGCTACTGCTTCCTTAACACAGAAACTCCACCGTTTTTTTCATTTTAAACTCTTATTTTTTCAACTCCCATTTCATTGCCACACTTCATCTGACTGCAGCAGAACCTCCTCTCACCATGTTCTTTGTCTGGATTGTTGGACATAGTTACATCTACTGGGCTCAAAGGTATGCTGAGAACAAAAATTTACCTAACCTCAATTTACAAGATGTGGAAATTAAGTGGTTTGGCCACAGAGGATTAAAATGTCACCAATTGATACCATTGGTGAAAACCTTTATGCATTTGCCTAAACCTGACCTGTTAATTGTGCACTGTGGAGGAAATGACTTGGGCACTTTGACTGGTGTAGGTCTGGAAATGCTTTTAAAGGACACCTTTGAGCAATTGATGGCACTTTTTCCTCAAACTGCCTTGGTATATTCAAATATATGCCAAAGACAGAAATGGAGGTGGTCGAACCAATTTTGTCCACAAATTGAGAAGTCGAGGAAGCATGTAAACAAATCTGTTTCAGCTTACATGAGAGACCATGGAATGGGCTCCATGTACAACAATAACTTGCGTTACTACATGCAAGATATCTACAGAGGAGATGGAGTTCACTTCTCAGATGAGGGCAACAGAGTTTTCATTTTGAATTTAAGACTGTGCATTGGTACCTACTTATAAGTACCTAAATGTACCATAAACCCAAAAGCTCTTCTCAGAGCTACCCTACATCTGATCACTCACAATTATTATTTTACTCTAACTTTTTTCACAAATTTTCAACAAAGTACGCTCCCGGAGCGCTACCCGGTACGCGAACCGGAAGCTAACCGCGCGAAATTTTAAAATTTTTTTTTTTTTTCCGCACATATGGGCCCCCTCAGCCACCCTCAGAAAACCTAGGGGGTCAAGATACGTCTACCGTGCCCCCTTCTACCCATTCTGAACATTATTTGCCCTCCATCTTGTATCTTAATTCGACCGAAACACAAAATGGTGGACTCCCGTAACGCTGCCGGTTCGCGTACCGGGGCGCTCACCGGGAAGCGCTCCATCAAAAATGGTGGGAAAGTAATTTACAGAAGAAACCCTGGAGACACTTTCACCAAATATAGATTAGCTCATACTACATACCAATCCCTATCATTTTCACAAATTGGGTTGGAATTCCATTTAGCCATTTAGCCTGTAGACCTCTCTAAATACCCTGAGGTAAATTACTTCACAAAACACATCTGAAGTGTTGGAATTGACAACCAATTAAAATGTTACTTTCATTTTCTATTTTTTTTTACCTGACATTTGATTGGTTATGTACCTGAATATATATAAAGGAAGAGAAGGAAACACAGCCATTTTGACTACTACTTCCTGGTGTACATTTCAATAGGATTTTCACTAATAACTTCAACTACTTTTTAAAGGTAAGTTGTTATTTTAAAAACTGAAGTATATTGTGCACTTTAAGTTAATATGGTAAACTTTTTCTGATAGTTATATACTATCCCTCTGTAGTAGTTATAGATTTAGATAGACTTCTCTGTTATAGTTATGGATGGACTTAGGCTTCTCTTGTATAATTATGAATTTACTTACGTTAAATCACATACACTTTTTTATATTCCTACTTCCACTCTGATACTATACACTGCCCAAAGATAAATTCACTGTTAAAAACTGCCTATCTAAAATTAATCCCAACAGTGCCCTATCTCTACTAATATATATTTTTTTTAATGCAAATTTCAGACAAAATGGAAGGCGAACAGAAAGTTTCATTTGAAATTGTCCTTGCAGAGACCAACCAAGAAATCATTGATCCAAATGACATTGAATTTATGGATGAAACCTGTGACCAAGAACTACTGCAATGTGTGCAATCAGTAGATGTCCTCCTTGAAAATGAGGACATTTTACACACTCAAACATTACAAGCTATGTTCAATGAAAATAACGACATTTCAGACAGTGAAATATTAGACATTTTATTAAATTTTGAAACACAATGACAGTAATAAATAATTGCTTAAAAAATAAAGAAATAAAAAAAAATCAACAAAACAAACAATCAATTAACATACAATATTTGAAAAGTCTATCATTCTTTTTTCCTTATAGTACGCTCCCCAGAGCGCTTCCCGGTGCGTGTACCGGGCGCTCTCCACGCAAAAAAAACAAAAAAAAAATTATGTTTTTTTGCCCCGCGGGGCCCTTTTAAAGCCTCCACATCAAACCTAGGGGATCAGGGAGGATCTACTATGCCCCCTTATGGTCATTTCCCCCTTTGTTTTTGCCTCCTCTTGTCTCTCGATCCTACCGAGAGACAAGATGGCGGCCGCTCCGGACTGTTTAGAATGTTGACAGACACCGGAGAGCCAATCAGCTTCGCTACGCGAAGTTCCGTTACGCGTCAGGTACGCGAACCGGAGCGCTGCCCGGAGCGCGCTTACAGATACATATCTTTTTTTGAACGTTAATTTCTCAAAATCCACTGGATCACATATATTGAGACCTAGTAAAGGCACATCGGGCTACCAGTCCCTACAATTTTGCCAAGTTTCGTGCAAATCCATTCAGCCGTTCGGGCTAAAAGTGAGGCCAACCGCCCTATGGAAATTAACATGGGAAAAACACGTTTTGGGACCCCCCTTTTTTCTCAGCCCCCCCTTGACAAACCCCCCCCAAATTTTCAGTGGCTGCTCAGAAACAAAATGTTCAATTTTCCTGAAAATTTCAGCCAATTCCGTCCACAAACGCCAAAGTTATTAGACATAGAATTTTCAAAAATCCCATAGAGAAAAAATCCTAACTATATATACCTACTGGCGACCGCCAGTAGGTAATATATATATATATATATATATATATATATATATATATATATATATATATATATATATATATATATATATATATATATATATATATATATATATATATATATATACACACACATACAAACACATATACTTATATACATACATTAAATTGACAGATGTGGTGCATGTAGTATACAGTGCAGTTGAAATTATAGAGATTATATGAATAGAGGTACTTATAAGAAGACCTGCATAACAGTCAAAATATTTAATTTATGATGGGGAGGTATAGTTTGTGCCTGGCTCTTTGAAGCACTCTGGTACTTCTCATGCGTCAGCTGAAAATACTGTCAATAATTGTGAGGTTCACTATTCTTTGACTCCACCAAGAGTGGAGTGGAAGGAAATAACTATTAGAGAAGAATGGCAAAGGATTTCCAGGGGCCCCTGATTTAATAAATCTTTGAAATTTTCATCAGAGAACACTGAATAATGGAATTTGCATATTAATTATTTCTGTTTCTTTTTACATGCAGACTTTCCATTTTGTATGCTTAAAGGCCTTCTTGTTTGTAACAAATCACTTGGGCCCACATGCATCAAAGTAGATTGCATTCGCAATCGTCATTTTTCTGAGAAAACGGGCGTTTGCGAATGCAATCTACTCGTTTGTGATGCATCATTTTTTCTGTGCATTTTCGGTGTTTTAGAAATCCTATTTCTGTTTGCGAGTCCTTAAATGACTCGCAACGGATGCGAATCGGTTTTGAAATGGAAAAATGGCTATGCATCAAACTTTAGAAGAAGCGAATTCTGTAGAACTCGCATTTAGCATTTCTAAAATTTAGAACAAGTGAGAGTTGGTGTAATTTTGTCGCAGGCTTTGAAATGTTTGTACTGTGGGCGGTATGGAAGTCGTGACAGCAATTAAAAGTGTCAGAGTGCATTCCCAAACTGTGTGAATGATGTAAATTGTCAGGGCATGGGCTGATGTACTGCGACCTATGACCTTTTGAGAATGTCAGATGCAATTTGTGTTTTTCTCCAAATAAGCCTGCATTTGCATAGGTTTTTGTAGTGTGTTTGTGTGGAAAATGAATACATTAAAAGGGTGAGAAATATTGCTGCTTGAAAAATATTTTTCACATTATGTACTGTGTTTGTCACTTTTAAATGTGTTTGTATTGCAACTTTAGATTGTCTTTCAATTTTTATCTCCTATATCTGCATGCACTGTTAAGGGTTGCAAACCAGCTCTTCTTATGGTCTTGCTGATTGGCAGCTCCCCTATATAAGGCAGGGTATGCCTGCATCCACTGTTGCTGTGTTTCAGAGAGCAAACAGGAGCCTTTCACAATGGCAGCACTTTTCTTCCTTGCACGCCGCCACAGATTGAGAATAGGAGCAGGTTTGAGGGGAAGGCAGATAGTTGATAGAATTTTTAGACTTAGGATTACTTTGCTTGGTCAAACTGAAGACCAAATATATGATAGGTACCGGCTTACTGGTGAATTAATAATTGATTTAATTAATGATTTGGATCCCTTGTTGCAAAGGGAGACACGCAGGACAAATGCTATCCCTACTCATGTTCAAGTCCTGTGTTGTCTACACCTGTTAGCGTCTGGTTCTTTTCAGGGGGTGGTAGCTATTGCTGGTGGTGTATCCCAGAGCTCTCTGTCCAGATTTTTCAACTCTTTTTTGGATGCAATGTTAAGTAGAATTGGTCATTACATAAAGTTTCCTTCTTCTCAACAAGATTTACAGAGAACTAAAGTGGATTTTTATGGTATGGCACAATTTCCTCATGTGATTGGATGTGTTGATGGGACTCATGTACCTATTTGTCCTCCATCTGAAAATGAGTACATATACCGTAATAGGAAAAATTTTCATTCTCTGAATATTCAAGTGATATGTAACTCCAAGACCATCATAACTGACATAGTGGCTAGTTACCCAGGGAGTGCCCATGATTCTTACATTTTCAAACATAGTGCAATACATGCCAGACTTCTAGCAGGACAGTTTGGAGATGGTTATTTGCTAGGTAAATGGTTTTCTCCTTTTCAAATTTATATCTTGTCCTTCTGTCACACTTACCAAGTAATACATATCTAAAGTAATTGTTGGTTTGTTTTGGTTATAGGTGATAGTGCCTATGGAGTCAGGTCATACATATTGACTCCATACCTGAACCCAGCAAGTAGAAAGGAGCAACATTACAACCAGTCACATAAGTCAACGCGTAATGTAATTGAGAGAACATTTGGTGTGCTTAAATCAAGATTTCGCATACTACATAAGACTGGTGGTAGTTTGCAGTATAATCCAAAAACATGCTGTAAAATTGTTGCAGTCTGCGCCATGCTGCACAACTTGGCAACTGAGAGAGGCATACCTTTGGAAGAAGAAGACATGTTACCACCAAATGACAATGATCCCCAGCAACCCCCAGCAAGACAACATGGACCAGAGGCTGCAGAAGGACGGATGAGGAGAGCAGAAATTACACAGAATTATTTCTGAAAAGGTAACATGCTTTATTTTCATTTCTTTACAAAGAAAGGAATTATGTACTATGTAACCAAAGACATGTACAGAATATACAAAGTAAATTTTTTTTATTTTTCAGGAAAAAAACACCAGGCCTCTGTCTATTCATGAGGACCTTCATTTCAGTCAATGAGTAAATGTGAAAAAAAATTAATTATGAAAAATGCCTTTAACAAAGAAGTTGCTTGTACACTACTTTTTACGCCCACGCACACCCAAAGCCTTTGCATTTTTATTTCCTTCATCCATCACCGTGTGGCATCCTTCCTTAGCAAATCTAATACTTCTTCTTGACCCACCAAAGGTACCTTCTGGTGGATTAACTTTTTTCCCACCCATAGCACTATCATCCTTTGGTTGAGTAATTACAGGTACATTATCACTGTTACAAGCATGCTCTAAGGAAACCTCTCTCTCCATTCCCCTTCTTATTGCCACAAATGAAGCATTAATTTTATCATGTATTTCTGCATTTTGCTTGCAAATTTTGAATAATGAATTGGAAATTCTTGATAACAGTCTGTTCTGGCCATGTAAGGTTGTCTGTTGTCTAAGGTGCCTATGAACACTTTCCTTATGTTGCAATGTCATTACAGTGCAAATAGATTCCAATGATTTTGCTATACTGTCCATTTTTTCAACAGTAGCCTCTTGGGTGTATTTGAAATCATCAGCCATCTTCTTCATTGTGCTGTGCATGCCTGCTATGTTTTTGCACATAAACTTCATGTTTCCTTTTATAATTCTAATGTCTTTTCCTTGCAGACGCTGTATTTTTAATATTTTATCCTCTACAAGACTTCCAGTGGTGGAACCCTCCTCAAACATGGACACTGTTGAGGTCCTTGGACGCCTTCTAAAAAATTGGCTTTGCCTCCTTCGCCTACTAGGCCTGGCATTGTTGGCTGTTGGTGTGGGGTCTGGTGTTGAGACTGCATTTCTTTGAGTACTTTCATCCTCTGATTCAGTTTGCATTAATTGGCGTACTCTATGCCTTTCATTTAATGTCTCCTGTGCTGTTGATGTACTTGGCATGTTGGCATCCTCATTTATTTGAATATCTAAGTTAGTGAAAGCTCTTAAATCTTGCTCTATCAATTCTTGTAGTAATTCTGTGAAGTAAAAACAGATATTTTGATTGGAAAGTGCTTTGCTGTGATTAATAAAGAAATTAATTGTACCTCATGGATGTTGTGTAAATAAATTTTTGATATTTACTAACATATCTGTTGTTATGTACTTTTGTATGAGATGTAAAACTTTTGCATGTCAAGCAGTGTTTTTAAAAAACTACATTAACCATGATGCATTACTCTGACCAATCTAAATTCCCTGTCAGAAAGGCAAGTAGACTTCTAAATGTAATGAACCAAGCATGTCAATGTTGCAACAGTCTTCCATCTACTGGCTTCACTATGGTACTTAAAAACTAAATCATTCATACACTTACATTATCAAACACATGTTAACTTACCTTCAGAGGGAGTGATGAGGTCTGAAGTGTCTATGTTTATGACACCAACAACTGCCTCAGTCAGAAGTGTCCCTTCCACGAGGTCATCCAAAGGGGTTGTTGGTGTGTCTTTGGGGGGGCCACCTCCAGTTTTGTTTGCTGATTTTATTCTTGCAGCTATCTTCTCCTTAGCGCGACTGCGCAAGTCATACCACCGCTTTTGTAAATTGCAGATTTCCCTGTGAGCCACTCCAACTGCATTCACCTTTGACTGAATGTTGAGCCACATATTCCTTTTTACAGCATCAGGCACTTTGTGAGACAGTTTCCCAAACAACTGTTCATGCCTGTCTGTCACCTCCTCAATCAGAATTTCAAGCTCTTTTTCAGAAAATTTGACTTTCCTTTTCCTGGAGGGCCCCTCTGCCTCTTGATTTTCCATGTCCTTCCTTCTCAAAAACACACACTGCAGCAATAACCAACCTTCCTCACCAAGCTCTGAGATCAACTGCCAGAGCTACATTCAAAGGGAACATCAGGTGTCCCTGATTGCCTCCTGTGGCTCTCAGGTAATCAGACTGCATCAATTCATCAACTGTGCTGTTTTCGCATTTTGCGAAATCGCAAAATGCGATTTCGCGTTATGCGATTTCGCAAAATGCGGAAAAAAGCGCGAATCGCATTTAATTGCGACATTTTGCGAAACGCAAAAAAAACGCGAAAAAGTTGATGCATACCATTTTGCGATTTCTTATTTGCAATTCCTTAAAAAATGCAAATAAGAAATCGCAATCTCCCACTTTGATGCATGTGGGCCTTTGTTCTCAGTGCAATATTGGTTTAAGTGTAGTTACTAATTGTAATTTGTGTTTTTGTTGTAATAAGAGATGAAATGACCAACGCCCACATGCATCAAGCATTTTTGTAGTCGCAAACGGTGCGATGACTTAAAATCGGCCGTTTGCGAATGCAAAAGTGCTTTTTGGGATGCATTAAGCAATTTTAGAATTCGTAACATTGTTGCGAGTTCTAAAATTGCGGGTGCTTTTAAGAAGTCGCAGATGTGCGATTTCTTAAAAGCAATGCATCATTACTTTCACAAGTGCAAAGTCGCAATTAAGGTGCCAAATTTACCGAGTGGTTGAACCACGCGGTAAATTTGGAAAAAGTGTTTAAAATGCTGCAAATGTTTTTTTTTCTACATTCATGTTTAACACACACATGTCCTTAGGACATGTGTGTGTGAAACATGATGCGAAAAATACATTTCAGGGGTGCATGGGGGGTCCTTTGGACCCCCCCCTGCACCCATGAAATTTTCAAAGTGCCACTGGCAATTCCCATTGACTCCTATGGGCCTTTTGGCCCATAGGAATCAATGGGAATTGCGAAAATTAACGTAAGAATTCGGTATTCATTTGGGATTCGGTAAAAATTGCGATTTTTACCGAATCACAAATGAATACCGAAAATAATGATGCATAGCATTTTGCACTTCTTAATTTTCGATTCCTTATTTTTCGCAAATTAGGAAGTGCAAAATGTCACAATGATGCATGTGGGCCCAAATGTGTTTTCGGCTCTCCCTCCCACCTTAACTACAGAAGAAAACTTTTTTTTCCAGTGTGAAAATGTAAAAGCAATGGCATATTCAATGCTTATTTCGTTTGCTCTCTTAGAATATTTCTTGTTGCAGAATCTCATTCCAAACCATAGAATTTCTCCAGCAAGGACTATTCATTTCCAGACAGGCTGTTTAGAGGGTGTTAACAGACGTATTTTATGAGCCATATTACGCCAAGCAGGCCGAGTTGTGCAATTTGTGTTTTTTTAGCTAAATTGTTGCCTTTGTGCTCCACCATGTATGTGTTAAATGTGTGCTGCTAATTAGCACTAAACCTTCCATGATTTTTACAGGTACAAGCTTGTAGCCAACTTCAACTCTGTGCAGTGTAATGCATTAAGTGCTTTTCTTCGGCATACAATTAGTCATTTGTGAGCCTGATGGCCGCTCTTTTAGCAATCCAGCTAGGCCTGGTTTTGATAGACTTGAAAATATGGAGCAGTGTTTGCAAATGTGGAGATAAAGGACCAAATTTATGTCAAACTCATGCAGCACAGCTAGTCACAGGGCAAGGACAGGAATGAGCTGTATTTAAAGAAGACGGCTCATTCCTGCCTTTGTTCCTGTGTCCATGTCTTTTTAGCTTCCTAGCGCCAACACAGGCAAAATAGCAGCATGGTGCTAGGGTGCCTGCGTTGTAAGGAGGATCAGTTTTGTGCAGGAAGGGACACCTTCCTGCACAAAACAATACCCTGAGGAAGTTTCCTCTTTATATGTGAGCTGCAGAACGCAACACACAAAAAAGTGCAAGAAATGAGGGGAAATAAAAATATTTCTTCTCGCTGCACCTCACCTGGGAGAGCGTAGCATTTTGGCGCATTCCCAGGCTTACCACTTTTCGTAAATCTGGGAAGGCGTCAAGATCCATGGAATGCCTCGCTGCTCCAGAGTAACGAACACAGTAATCGGTGCTGCGTTGCATTTCTCTGTGTTTAGGAAGGCACTCAAGGTCGCCTTGCGTGGCTTCAAAAAGTGCATTTTGGGCTTGCATTGCGCAAGCACCACATTGTGTGGACCAAGCGTGACACAACCTCATTCATAAATATGCTTTGGAGTCTTTTCACGTTTGCAGTCAGAATTGGTGCTTTTATTGCACCTCTTTTGGCAGTAATGACATCCTCTACCTGTGTTATAGTGTGTAGCATGGTAATCTAATTTGATGTCCATTGTGATCATCAATTTCAGTCACACGAATTTGGATTTTTCAACGGTGAATTCTGAGTATAGTTCACAACTGTTTTCTATTGCCACAGAGTAAAAATACATCAGCCACGGCCAGTGGTCGGTGTAACTGCAGGACGGTGACGTAGGGAGGGGGAGGGGCAGGGTAGGGGGTTGTAATGTATGGATTACGGACTTTAACAGGTAAGTAAACATATAAATAAATAAAACGAATTTCGTTGTGTGCACTGCATCACCAAATACGATGCAGTGCGCGCAACGAATTTCGTTTTATTAATTTATATGTTTACTTACCTGTTAAAGTCCGTAATCCATACATTACAACCCCCTACCCTGCCCCTCCCCCTCCCTACGTCACCACCCTGCAGTTACACCTACCACCGGCCGTGGCGAAAATACTCCAGGTAAAATATGGCAGCATTGGACTCTGAGAGAGCGGCTGGGTTTTGCTTTCCAGTTCAAAGCTCAAGGAATCGCGTCCGTGGTATATTTTGCAACAACATCTTAGTAGAAAATGCATTTTTCATTGTGCTCCTTTGTGAGTAAAGACTGTATTCTTCAGGGCTTCAGAGACTTTTGTCAATGGCGCCATCCCCGCCCAGGATCACGGATGTTTACACAAGTTAATGGGTGATGCTGAGGGCTGCAATTGACCATAATAACATGGCAGTGCAAGGCCAGAGAGAAAGGCTGCTTCATCGATTGCTGTTGGCTGGAGCAGCTCATTCGATATATCTAGACTTTTTTCAGAAAATGCTGCCGAAAACCAAACTTAAACTAGACACTGAAAGAATGTGAATGGGAAAAAAGTGTCAGCGATTCCTCCATACTACTGCCTGCGTGACTATCGTGACCGTAATACCATCAACTGCAGAATGTGCAGCGAGCATATTCAGGTCGGAAAGGACAGAAAATAGGCCCCAGGCACCAACATTAGGGGCCTATTTATGGAATTGTCACCTTGCTGCGCACCGCTGCACTGCATGACAGGCAAAGAGTAGGAATGTGCCACATTAACCCCTTCACTGCGGCGGCTATTCCGCCGCAGTGCTAAGGGGACAGGGTGGCCGCGCGGCAGGCGCATGCTGGTGATGGAACCGCTCCGTCACCAGCCGCGGTTGCGCTGTGCTCATGACGGAGCGGTTCCGTCACGGCCCGCCCGCTTAATGGAACGCTCAGCGCAGGAGCGGAATCCGCGCCCCCCAGGCGTGCCGAGCGGGCCGTGACAGAACCGCTCCGTCATCAGCACAGTGTGACCGCAGCTGATGACGGAGTGGTTCCGTCACCAGCAGGGGAGGGGTTAAAGGCAATTCAGCACATTCTTGCCTTTTACTCTGTGCTGGTGCCTTTTAGGTAGTTTAGCGCCACTGCAGGAAGCCTTGCACGTGCCTGCGTACAATGCAGGGTTGTTTTTGTGAAGGAAGGGACACCTTTTTACACAAAAACAATCCTAAGAGGCATATCGCTTTTTCTATGCATAGAAAGAAGAAGTTACAAGAAGACATACAGAACTTCTCTTTGTTCTGCCTCTTCTGGTAATGCATATCTTTTTGGCGCATTCCCAGGTTTAGCAATCCTGGTAAATCTGGGAATGAGTCATAAACCATGGCAGTTGCATGCGAACACCCATGCAATGCCCATTAAATGCCTTCCCAGGGCAGAGTAAAACAATGCAGTGGTTTACCCTGTGTTGCCTTACTCCAGATGCATGGAGCCACTCAGGGTCACACAAAGTGGCCTTGCATGGCTTCATAAATCATACTTAAGGTCTGCGTCGCTCTTGCACTACTTTGTGTGGTGCAAGAGCGACGCAAACCACCTTGTAAATAGGCCCCTAAAGGTGGCCCATATTAGCAAATCAGATGGGTAAAAAGTGGCACATTTCCAAATTGCAACAATTTAAAGTTGTAAAGTCACAATGTATAGTTGTTTTGCAAAGTGTGGGAAAGTGCATTGATTTGAGCTTGTGTTAAACAAAAGGGTTCAGGCAGATCAGGTCGATTATCCCTTTCAAGGTTTGCCCGGCGTTAGCCGCTTCTCACCCAACTCACAATTTATCAAATAAAGAGGCAGGCGCTGGAGACTGGAAGGCAGGAAACAGGAGTTTATTCCGACGGACAGAACACGTCAAATCAGACAACAGGGTATCTTCTCGAGGTGTTCTAACCGCATCTCTGAGGCCTGGCCTCTTATACACAGTTGTATGGCTTTATTACATTTGTGACATCCGTGGTATTGCTTTGAAGTACGGAAAAGGCATCTTTGGAATCCCCGGTTCAGGCCCGTTCCCACACATATCTACAGTAGGAGTCCCCACCCCTAATCTCAGCATGATGGCTATCGCGCAGCTGGACATTCCGCTGGGGACAGAAATGCGGGTGATCGGTCGGATCTAGGGTGTGAGGGCATTGATTAATCCCCGCTCCTTTGAAGTGAGGCGAGGTCCTACTGTTGGGGCAATAAACTGCATCTGTTGGGCTAAGTGATGGCCTGAGATCAGGCCGGACAATTGGGCAAGGAGGAAGGGGTTATCAACGGGTCTGTTCTAAGGGTGGGATGAAAGAGCGAGGGGGAAGGGGTTTCAGCACGGGATGTGGCTCTGAGACAGGGTCGTGTTTAGAGGTGCGTTTATGACCCAAGCAGGAGAGACCGGGGGCTGTCAGGGCGCGGGGGGGATACTTGCGAGGCTGGGGAGTGAGGGGGAGAGAGACGCGCAGGCTATTGGCAGTGGGCAGAGAGGTCATGACACACAAAATGGCTGCTGTCTATGTTCGCGATGGGGCCTAAAAAGGGGGCAAGATGGCGTGGCCACTGTTTCATGAATTTCGCTTACTTTCAACAGTGGCGAGGGTGAACATAAATGAACGCCGCTTATGTATATATACATTGTCATTTTCCACAGTCGCCGCTTTTTAACATAAGTCAGTTCATTTCTGTGTTTATCATAACTAACGGGGTGTACATATAGTCGTGTGTGGTCAATGAGATAGCGTTTGTCAGTACTGGCGGATTGCATATAACTATGTGTAGCCGATGCGACATACGAGGTGGAATTTTTGGGTAAGTATCAGGGACCCCCTGTTAAGGATCGACTCCTGGGTCAGGGAAACAATAGTTTTTTGAAAAAGTATACGCCCAGGCAGACTTTAGCTACAAGAAACTGGCTAATTCGCAACACATTTTGTGAACAACATATGATAAATAAACAAAGAATAAAACAACAATTAGTACAATAGACTGTTATGATATCAAAAACATATTTTTTAATCTCAATTTTTTTTAAAAAAGGTTAGTAAATATCACTGTGTGTATTTGATGTATACAATAGAATATTTGATACATTAATTATGAATGACAATTCCATGATACATTATTAAAACCAAAAGAGAAAAAGTGATTAAAAATTAATCTTTTCGTTTAAAAATATTTCTCCAAATATTGATAGACTTGGGCTGTGTCAACGCGTTTCGACAAATCTTTTGTCTTCATCAGGACTTTAGAATGTGCAGCCACTTTTTTTCTAGACAGAATGAAACAGAATTTTAGATAAATGTAAGGCCACAGCTTTACAGGTTAAAATCAGCAACTTTTGTTTTGACTAACCAACGGTGACCAACAAACAACAACAACAGTCCATTGCCTATTTTTGTATTCAGTTAAGAGTATCATGCGTTAACTCTTGAGACTAAGACGTCAATTAGGATTCATTTTCTTAGCCAGACTTGTATTTACACGTGAATGATGATACAGAATCGCAGAAACCACAGAGTGCATTCATTTTGGTAGTGGTAACATTCCTATATACATTTCCAGCAAAACCAGATAAGTGCATATTTTCTTAAAAGAGGGGGAGAAAAAGGTACATTTCCATCTACGAGAGTAACGTAGCACTAGGAAGCTTATTATTATTGGACAAGATTTAGACCTCATTGTGGTTACTTGTCATACTAATCCCTTATCTATCGTTTATATAATAAAGTATCTATTAAAAAAACATTAGTCATCTATTTTTTCCCTCTATTTCTCGTTCTAAAAGAGTGGGGACAGCATAACCGCTATAATCATTTACCGTTTTTGCTACAGCTATTCAGCACAATACCAACTCCCTATTTACTTTAGGTCCATTTTAACCATTCTCCTATTGTCTCTAATAATGTCTTACCTACAAGGAGAAGTTGATAACAACCTTCCACCAGAACCTTTTTGATGACTACGCGAAAGTGATGTTGGGAGTGAGGCACCTTCCTTCTATTAGGTGTGGACGGTATGTGATATCTGTTTTATAAAAAAGAAGAAACACATTGATATTTCAGTTTTTTGCTACAAGTTATTTGTTTGGGGCCAAGCTAATTTCTTCCCCTAACCCCTTCTTTCTACTCGTTGGAGATTTTACCTGAGAAAGCAGTATTCACTGCGTACTTCTCACTTCTACCTTCGTCTACTTCTCGTCAGTCCTCAACAGAACATGCGGCCAAGAGTCGATTTCTTTAACCGCCGGTAGAGAATCGTATTTCTTAATCGTTTTTAGCGGGTGAATTCCTATGTAGATAAATTGTAAATAAACTTAATTCTACTTGTTTGGTTGTCATTTAGCCATCTTTAGTAATTCTTTTTATCAGTCTTCTTTTCATTATTTACCTCGTGTAATGAACAGAGTTTTCCCCAGACCAAGAGGTGAGTGATGAAAAGCCGGGATCTGTGAGGAGCCGCGGTCTCTGAGGACGTTTTCGATTTTATTACCCTCAGCGTTTTACGATTAAGATGATGAAACACAGAATTGCTGGTAGTTTAACAATACACAAATACTCCTAAAATATAAAGAATATCAAGTATTTAGCGTCTGCTCCTATAATTGGTTTGATGGTTTGTCGGTTGCTTAAATTCATTGTACACGAGTCCCTTAACGTTTATTTACCTTTAGGATGCAATTGATTGGGAGACCGGAGACGGCGGCGTTTTTGCGCCTTTTTGCTTTTCAAAGGCTTATTTTAGTGCGGTACCTCCATATGGACATGGTTTCCGTTATGCGAGGTGTCCGTTAAGCGCTGTCTTGCCAAACAGTCTGGGGAAAATACAAGAAACAAACTACTCTTAGTGAAAAATCTAAAAGTCAATAATTACTAAGTTCCCAAACTGGAGCCTCACCGATACGGCTTCCAGCCAACTTCAGACAGAGTTGTCTTTAGGGATTCAAGCAGAGCACAGCACAGAGTTTGTTGGGCTCTTACCGTTTTTCAGTCAGCAATGTGCAGCGCGTCTCCTTCCGTCAGGGCTTCAGGTAAAGAGTGGAAGATCACGGGAAGTCCTTCTTCCATTGCTTTATATATTCAAAGAAGGAGGCGGAGCTAAGATTTAAGAAGGTATTACCTATTCTGCGATGTTACCTATTCCAGGAATAGGGCGGAGCTAAAATTTAAAAAGGTATTACTTATTTTTGTGACCAGTGATTTAAATTTTCAGAGTCACGTCATAAGGAGTGTATTCAATGATTGACGACTATGTACTTATATTATTGCATTCTCCCAGGGTAGATCTTGATTCAGCCCCTGGTCGAATGTTCCAAGGGTGAAGATCCAAAAGACCTCGCGTTTCTTACGTATTTCATTGCCACCTTGGTTTTCTTGTACATGAATTTTCTCTAGGATGCGCCACCTTATGTCTTCCGGTTTATGTTTATATTCCAAGAAGTGATTCACAAGTGGGGCTGTTAATCGTCTTGTTTTAATTGCTGACCTGTGTTCTGTCAGTCTTGTTTTGATCATACGCGATGTCTCTCCGACATATCCCAAATTGCAGGGGCATATGATCAAATATACCACGTTCTTCGTATTGCAATTCCATAGCTCCTTCGCTCGAATAGTTATCGTTTTGAATTGCATACTTTCGCCAGTCAAAATACTGTCACATGAGCGGCATGACCCACAGCGTGAGGTGCCTCTGACCGCGTTTGTTCCAGTGATTGATTTCTGGATAAAAGGGATACTTTCTGTCTTGGGTTTGTGGCGGGAATGAACTATTTGATCCTTTAGATTTCTGTTTCGTCTATGTGCGAACATGGGTTTTTGTAATTTTTCTTGGTCATCAGGGATATTCAGCAAATGCCAATTAGAATTAATTATTTGTCTTATTGTTGAATCCATTGTTGAGTGTTTTGTTATGCACACTAGTTTAGGGTCAGCTTTCTGTTTTTGGGCGTTTAACAGCGTGTCTCGATCATAGAAGCGGGCTCTTTTGTAAGCTGTTCTTACCAGACGGTGTGGGTACCCTCTTTGGATGAACTTTTGTTTCATTTTTACCGCTTGGGCATCAAAATCTTTGATATTTGTGCAGTTCCGTCTTACTCTCAAGAATTGAGAGAACGGTATACTATCTTTCTGACACCGCGGGTGGTAACTGCTAAAGTGTAAAAGTGTATTGCGGGCAGTTGGCTTCGAGTACAAGTCCACCTCGAGGGAGCCCTCATTGTTTTGTATGTTGATATCTAAGAATTCAACTTTTGATTTATTAATATGCGCGGTGAAACGCAGGTTGTTATCAGTAAGATTTAGCCAAAGTAAGAATTCCTCCAGAGTCTGTTCCCCATCGGTCCATACAAAAAAGATGTCGTCTATGTAACGGTACCAATGGGAAACAGACTCGAAGAACGGTGCCATTTCGTTGTATATGAACTTGCTTTCAAAGAAGATCATATAAATATTGGCTATTGAGGGCGCCATGGAAGCACCCATGCTTACGCCCTTGATTTGCAAAAATAGATCACTGCCAAATTCAAAGAAATTTTCCTTTAAAACCATAGTCAGACAGTCTTTAATGAACGTTTTACAGCAAGGGATCTGATGTAGGTCAATAAACCATGAAGTAGCTTCAATGGCTTCTGTTTGAGGTATATTGCTATACAATGACTCGATGTCCAGGGTCACAAGTATATCCCGGCCCTCATTGAATGACAAATTTTCTACTTTTTTAATGATATCGCCTGTATCTTTCACATACGATGGTGACAATGAGATGTATGGCCGTAGAACTTGATCTAAGAACTTCGAAATTGCTTCCAAAGGAGTCCCAATAGTGGAAACAATTGGACGGTAGGGTGGATTTTTTTGATCCTTGTGGATCTTGGGTAATCCGTATATGCAAGATGTCTTTCTTTCCGATTTATTCAGATATTCGAATTCTTTTTTATTTATGACTCCCTCATTCAAAGCTTTTGTCGTTAGTCTATTTATAGTTTTAACTATTCTTTCTGTAGGGTTCGAGTGGATCCTTTTATAAAACGTTGAGTCGTTTAGCATCTTTTGCATATTTTCTTCATATGTAGTGCAGTCCAAAAGGACTATACCCCCACCTTTGTCACTACTCTTGACTACAATCGTATTGTCATTCTTTAGTTTCTCAAGGGATTCATGCTCATCTTTAGATATATTGTACTTTGGTTTAGGAATAAATCTGAGGGCCTGTTCCAGCTTTTTTATGATAACTTTCTCGAAGACAGCTACTTCGGGACCCAATTGTTGTAAGGATGGGGTGAAGGTGGAGGGTAGGGCTACAATATTGTTGCTTATGTTATCCAGTTCCAATGAATCATTTAGAATGAAAAACTTTTTTAGCCTGATTTTTCGTAAAAAGGAGTGAATGTCACGATAAAGTTCAAAGATGTTCACTTGTGCATGAGGGACAAAAGTTAACCCCTTAGTTAGGAGGGACACATCTGAGGGTTCAAGGATATGGGAGGATAAATTAAAAATCGGGATCACATCCCGTTCCTCCAGTATTGCTTGTTCCTTGTCTCCAGGTATCTCTGAGGTTCCGGGGCATATTGAGTCGACTGATAGTTGCCTCTCGTGTGATTTTGGAACCTGACTCTCTGGCGGTTCCCCCTCCCCCCTCGGTGACCTAAAAAAGGACGACGATTATTCCTTTGCCCATTTCTGGGGTCAAATGGTCTGTCATCCTGGTAACCCATATTTCCTTCTCCTTCTGAGTCTGTATCTGACCCTGAAGAATTTGAGAAATTGTGGACCTTATGTTGATAAGTATGCGTCTGAGCACCTAATGCTGGATCACAGTTGAAAAAACCTTCCACAATATAGGGATATGTTTTTTCAACCGAGTAAAATCTTTTATCCTTTATGAATTTGTCTTCCTTTCTTTTTTTAAATAATCAGAAAAAGACAATATATCTTTTTTGATGGAGTCCAGTTGTTTTTCGGCCTCATCTAAGGTGGTTGACTTTTTTAATTTATCCTCAAGTGCCTCTATCTCCTTCTTTATATCCGCTGCCAATTCTTTTGATGTGGAGATGATTAATATCATGAGATCTCTCGAGCATCGGCTCGCTATCATACTCCACTTTATCAAAAAGGACTTAATATCTACAAAAAGGCCTGGGATAATTCGAATTCTTAACCCCATGGGGATTATGCCGTTCTTTAGGTAATTCAGCATAAATTCCCCATGTGCTTCTATCCTGATTAATTTTTTTCGAAGATCTAGTAGTTTACTATAGTCACTACTGTTTTGTTGGTTACCTGTTTGATTTTCACCGAAATTGACATTGGTCCCTACTAATGTTGCAAAGTCCTCGTCCGAGAACCCGAAGGTTTGAAGGTTTGCCATTCTATGTATGGGGGTATAATATTACTTAAGTCTTACGTTAGTCTCTTGGGAAGATGGATTGGCTAGACTTTTACTATTCTTGATTGAGACGAAATTATATTTAGGTATAATCAATATAATACTCTCTAGTAAGTTTTTCCGATTCTGTACATAAGGGAGGATAAAATGAGAGGCAGCCCCACACGGATCAACCGTGGGTAATCTTGGGTAAGTATCAGGGACCCCCTGTTAAGGATCGACTCCTGGGTCAGGGAAACAATAGTTTTTTGAAAAAGTATACGCCCAGGCAGACTTTAGCTACAAGAAACTGGCTAATTCGCAACACATTTTGTGAACAACATATGATAAATAAACAAAGAATAAAACAACAATTAGTACAATAGACTGTTATGATATCAAAAACATATTTTTTAATCTCAATTTTTTTTTTTAAAAAGGTTAGTAAATATCACTGTGTGTATTTGATGTATACAATAGAATATTTGATACATTAATTATGAATGACAATTCCATGATACATTATTAAAACCAAAAGAGAAAAAGTGATTAAAAATTAATCTTTTCGTTTAAAAATATTTCTCCAAATATTGATAGACTTGGGCTGTGTCAACGCGTTTCGACAAATCTTTTGTCTTCATCAGGACTTTAGAATGTGCAGCCACTTTTTTTCTAGACAGAATGAAACAGAATTTTAGATAAATGTAAGGCCACAGCTTTACAGGTTAAAATCAGCAACTTTTGTTTTGACTAACCAACGGTGACCAACAAACAACAACAACAGTCCATTGCCTATTTTTGTATTCAGTTAAGAGTATCATGCGTTAACTCTTGAGACTAAGACGTCAATTAGGATTCATTTTCTTAGCCAGACTTGTATTTACACGTGAATGATGATACAGAATCGCAGAAACCACAGAGTGCATTCATTTTACGAGGTGGAATACATATGAATTTACATTTGTCGTGTTTAAAAGTGACCGATGAAACATTTTGAAGGCAACAAAATTGGTTGAGGGAGGGATTTAGTCCAATACAAGCAATTAGTCAGAAAGGGGGGGGTAGAAAGTTCAGGAAAAAAGGGGGGGGGTCTTCGCCACAGTGTCTTTTTAGTAGTGAGCCATCACTGGTAGGCTCTGGTAGTTCGTTTTCTTCCGTTGGCGCTGTTGAGCACCGGCGGTGGAGCTATAGGTCCAGCTCGGATCCTTCTTTACACGTCGCAGGGTGTGATCTGTCCTCTGCTGTTAGACCACAGTCCTGTTTCTTAACTAATCTTTTTAAGGGTGCCTCATGCTGGGCACCTGCATTTCTTTCTCCTTCCGCGGCAAACCCTACTCTACCTAAATGCTGTCCTTCCTCTCTCAGTCAAAATCCACGTGAAAAGAAACAGGGGGGAGGTTGGTCGGAGAATCGAGGGAAGAGAGGGAGGAGTAGGACCAGATCTTCGAGACAAACCAAGGGAGCAAAGGGTGATGAGCAGGCAGGTCCATCAATCGGGCTCAAAGGGGGCGGAGACTTCTGGCACGCGTGGGTCAACAAGCAGAGGGCTTCAGGGCAGCCCTCCATCCTTTCATTTTCCGCATTTGAGAGTGGTGCCTCGTCCCGCGTCCCGTTGCTCTGCGGCTCCACCTTAGGTCGTGGTCACACGTGCCTCATGATCTGCGGCCAGGTTGTGCGTCACGTTCGGTCCCTCTCCTCCGGAGACTGTGTATCTTTGAATGAGTACAAAACATGTTTTAGAGAATTGGCAGGAGAGGACATTTATACATTTCAATTCTGCCCCAAATCTAAGCAGTTGGGGGTACGTTCATCGGTCACGGTCAGAAGTTATCACTGTGGAGCATGTATACAGGCATGTCTACTGAGTTTGTACTAATTCTATTTGGCGTTCATTCATGACATATAGGGAGAGAGGTCAGACTCCTATCAACTGTGTATTCCTTCAAACTCGAAATCGGATCCTTCGATAGAGACTCGTCTCTCTAACCCAAGCCCTGGCAGTCGTCCATCATCATGAGAGAGGGGTAGGGGCTAAACATTCTTTTCTCTGGGAGCAACAGTTAGTCAGGGTCATCAGTTATACTTCGGGATATGGAGCTGGGGTCAATCGGGAGGAACGGGGACGTTTTGGACATCCTTACTTGGGTGCAGAGAGGTGGGGCAATCTGGGCATTGGAGATTGTATTTCTAACGAGCTGAGAACAGAAGGCCATTGACATATAGTCCTCCTATAAAAGGCCAGATTAGGGGACATCAGTCGTCTTACCTGTCCTTTCCTTCATAGCCAATTCAAGTTCCATCATTTTACAGAAAGGAGAGGTAGTAATATGGCAAATTACAATTGTTTTAGTTTCTGTCAATTTGCCAAACACTTTTGTGTTCGAATACCAATTAGGCTCGTGCCGGCGGGGCACGACGTTACCACACAAAGGAAGAGGGAACAGGGGGACCCTCGGAGGGAGAGTCGTCCACATTTTAAATGACCTATTCGGTACACGTACGACATGGAGAGAGAGAGAAAGAGAGAGAGAGAGAGAGAGAGAGAGAGAGAGAGCAAGAGAGAGACGTGTACAATAATAGGCCATTTAGTGCGCACACAACACAAAACAGTAGGGGTCAGGTTATATAGGAACACACACTGAGGGACGACGTAAATCCATACACTACGTACACATGAATTCGGGCGGGTAGTACATGTATTATATACAAAAACCCAAGACAAAACATAGAACGGTACTTGGCCAAAAAGAGATTTCCTCCTGCATGCTGCGCATCCTTAGTATCCTATTTAATTCACCTGGCTGCCTTTTGCTGTTGGCCTTGGTTGCAAATACTTACACCTTTGTCAATTGTTCGGGAACTAACCTGGTCGGGCTAATACTCACGGTGGGATCTTCGAATCGTTTTTAGCAAATGGGTATTCAGGCTGAGGCAACGGAGGGTGTCAGTCGGGAGAGCAATGGGCAGCTTTGAGTTTCATGTCTATGAGGGTGCAAGAAGGAGGTGGTAAATCTTAAACATCGACAATATTCCTAGTTTTCCAGGAGGAGGGTACTTGGGTAAACCTCACCCTGGAATATTCCTGAACCTTCCCCTATTTAGTTACCGTATGAATCTACTCTTAGGTGCACGTCATTCTTGGTTGCATTATCTGGGGTGCCGGTAGGAGTCATATTTTTGTCATACTGCAATAACCCGCCAAGTTTCTGCTTCAGGCCACCCTTCCAGTCGCTGGGTTCAGAGAGAGAGACAGCCGTTTCTAAGTAAGGGAGTGTTATATTTTTGTTTGTTCGTCGTGTATAGGCATCATGTTCAGACCCCTTTTTCCCCATTCCATCGGCCGTTCGATCATCACTCAAGTCATACATAAAACATCTTTCTTATCAAGTCAAACGTGTGCGACGTGTATCCAGTCGAGTTATACACATCCGGGCATACACGCGTGCATTCATATCACACAAATTCGTCACGTTCTCAGGGGCAGTCTCCATAGATATTATATAATTTTTCCCCCGCTGAACCATGGCGTGTTGCTTAGGTCTTCTCCATTCTTTAATCGATGTCCCGATGTGACCTGCAGAAAGAAGGGGAAAAGAAGGGGTGGGGGCAGCGTTTTAAAACACATCCGCACGCATAAACCCGAAAAGGCTTTTACTTACCACATATTCGACCTATCTCCGCGGGATGCAGTCCCTTTCATCTCGGTGTTTTAATCCCAGAGGGACTGGTAGTGCGGGAGAGATAATCATTGATGGACTGTATATTGTATAGATCGCCCACGTGTGGTATTGCGGATCGTGTGTAGGGGAGGGTCAAAACAAAAGGGTAGTCAGGGTAAAGTGGGGGGTGAACTCGTGCTCTCCTTCGAGGAGGAGGGATGGTCTACAGTGGTACGGGGTCTTTTTTGTTCATCAGGCACGGAAACTAGAGGGGCTAGGTGGCATTCCTTCGGAGTGGCTTAGGGGCATCTGAAACAGCTTCCCTGATATATGTGACATATACAGTAAAGGCTAAATACCGGGACCTTTATCGATTGCTTTACGTTGCACAAAAGTAAAAACACCCGCAACAGACCTGGACCATTCACATTTGCAATATTTCTGTGTACTCTGCTTTTTAACCTTTAAGTAATCGAATTGCTTTATTTCACCTGTATTTTTACGTATATCGGAAACAATGGCCATTTATGTCGAAACTTACCAATCCAAGTGCTACAACTATGTTTGCTTTTCACAAAGACTTTTATTAAAAGAAATGTTGGCGTACACATGCGGGCCTACAACCACGTGGGCCGGCCACGGTGCAGACTGGAACTGTACATGAGGGCATATTTATTTGAGGAAAACGTAACGGAGTCGGTGGTCGTTGATTACATAAAGGTACGATAAGTGCAATAAAATCATATCGAAAAATTCATTGTGGGCAAGTACCATAAGTGTCGAAAATTCGAACTTTCATCAATACTGTAATCAATGACGCGTCAGAACTTAACATAAATTCATTGTCCGAATGTTCAATCAGTACCCATCCCCTCCCGCCATGCGCTTCAAAAAAAAACTGCATACATTTCTCATGATATCAAGGCTGAACATCCGGAACACAACAGGGAGTTGCGAGTTTCGTTTGTACCGGCGCCATTTTGGGTGGGGTCAGGCAGGTCCATGTATAGTCAAAATGTCTTCACCAACTCATGGTTGGACCAGAGCCTCTTTCGGCAGTCCAAAAGTTTCGTTAAAGGGCAACAGAAGGGACCGGTGACATGAACCATCAATCAAAAAAAAGGGGGGGGGGCAACAATCTTTCCTACCGGGTCATACTGGTGTTCCACCGGAACTGATCAAATCGGTAGTCTGCAGTATTTTTGGTCATTCAAACTGAGGCTGGCGTCAGCATGAGGGCGCCAACGTCTCGTGGCTACGTCTTGGTCGTTCTGTGGACAATCATGGCAGTCGTTCCCCATCGGGGGCCTGGGGCCCCTGCAGTTCTCATAGAATCTTCAAGGCTGAGGAGAACGCTTCTGGACGGGGGCCCATTTTCTGGTTGATAGGCGACCAGGCCATCTTTTCACACCAGGCCCATTCCTGCAGAGTCGACCACCATTTTTAGGAGTTCTGCAGCTACCGGCAGTCACTGGGTCGCAAGAGCAGATGGACTCCAGCCTGTCGGGCGGAACGTTGTTGCACCGCCACAGTGGACGAGACCCTGCTGGGTGAGTGGAGCGTCGCTGCACTGCAAGAGTGGACGAACCCTTGTCGGGTGAGTGGAGCGTTGGTGCACCGCAAGAGTGGACGAACCCTTGTCGGGTGAGTGGAGCGTTGGGGGTGCAGCTGAGGGGCCTCCACCTGGGGAGGCAGGAGAGGCTCGTCCGCGCCGCCTCTTCCTCCCAGTGCACCCCACGCCGTCTCGCTGATATTCGTTATGGCTGGACCAGGCGATGAAAAAGAGGGGGGGGTCGGAGGCATAAGCAAGACATCCCCCCCCGTGGCCTGCAAGGTGCCGGGAGAAGAAGGGAATGGGAGGACCAGTACATTCCGGGCCGGGCCATTCACCCCACGACTTCTCCGGCCGATGGCGGCCAGCCGCTCTTTGCCACGGCCACAGGAGCGGGTCCCCCGGTCAGCCAACCGCAGGGCTCGTCGAGCGGAACAATGATACATCCTGGGGGCAGGCCTCGGCGCGTGGTGTCGCCTCCGGGCTATTTGCGCAATGGTCCTCCACCCCAGGCCACCACCGACGCTACCTCGCCAGCTGATGGCTTTTGAAGACTTTCTAACGCCCAAAAACCTACTAAAAAGTAGCCCAAAGTAGCCCAACATTGCTACTTTGAGGAAGGAGGGACAGGAACGGCGTCAAGCAGACGGCGAAATGCATTGTGGGTTTGTTGTTGCAGCCGTTTTCCATGTAAATAGTTGCTTAATATATATAGTTGTACAATAAAACGTTTTAACATGTCACTTTGCTGGAGTGTTGTATATTTATAATATTTGCGTAGGGTTTGTCGTTATTTGGGCGGGGTGGGCGGTGGAGCCGGGCTGTCTTGCAGTCATCATGGCGTTGAGTTCGGCTCTTCTCACTAGTTTCATATTTCTCCTGAGGGGTTGTTCCTAATGTTTTTATTTTATTAGGGGTGTCCTCCGATGGAGCCAGATGATCTATCTCTAATAAATGGTCCGGGCTGAACCAACTACTGAACAATGGGGGGAAGATAGGCATGACGGGTTACAACGGGGACAAAAGTCTGCACTACCTATCCTTCACTACTTTGCGGAGACTAGATAGAATATTTCTATTCTACAGTATTCGCAAATAGGGAATACCCAAAGAGAGAACCAATTCCAAACAGTCAGTGTTCGGACAAACAAACAATCAATCAAATGAGGAATAAAATAGGCGCGACGGGTTACAACGGGGGCAAAAGCCTGCGCTACCTACCCTTCACTATCTGCAAAGAGAGAGATCTTCCTGTTCCTCCCTGTTTGTAGGCAGAGAAGATCCTTTCAGAGAACCAATTCCGAACGATTAATGTCCGGTCAAACAATCAATCAATGAGGGATAAAAATAGGCACGACGGATTACAACGGGGGCAAAAGCCTGCGTTACCTATCCTTCACTATCTGCAAAGACTAAACAGAGTATTGCGACTCTGTGCTTGTTTGCAAATAGAGAATGATCCAAAGAGAACCAATTCCAAAACAATAAATGCTTGGATAACAATCAATCAAAGGGAGAGGGAAGTAGGCGCGACGGGTTACAACGGGGGCAAAAGCCTGCGCTACCCACCCTTCACTATCTGCAAAGGGAGAATACTCCTATCCTTCCCCGTTTGTAGACAGAGAATCTCTCAGGACAAAACAATCAAATGCGTAATACTAGTATTTTCCAATGACAATCAAACAATCAATTCGCAATTCGTCGTGTTACACGACCTTACCCGGACCGTATGGACAGTTTCTCGTCTTCCGCTTCCAGCGCCCGATTGTCCTCTATTCTCCGTAATTGTTGTGGCACTCCTGATGGTTCCCAGTCAGGACCGTAGATCACTCGAGAGAGGTCTGCTCGGAACCAGTGAAGTTCGGATGATCGGCTGCCAGACAAGGGTCTATCGGGCAGGAGCTCTTTCCGATCGTTGCAGTCGTTCACTCTGTCGTTGGGACCTCTCCCACTGGATCCACGTGTCGCTGATGGGCCCCACGTTTGGGACGCCAATTGTTAAACAAAAGGGTTCAGGCAGATCAGGTCGATTATCCCTTTCAAGGTTTGCCCGGCGTTAGCCGCTTCTCACCCAACTCACAATTTATCAAATAAAGAGGCAGGCGCTGGAGACTGGAAGGCAGGAAACAGGAGTTTATTCCGACGGAGCAGAACACGTCAAATCAGACAACAGGGTATCTTCTCGAGGTGCTCTAACCGCATCTCTGAGGCCTGGCCTCTTATACACAGTTTTATGGCTTTATTACATTTGTGACATCCGTGGTATTGCTTTGAAGTACGGAAAAGGCATCTTTGGAATCCCCGGTTCAGGCCCGTTCCCACACATATCTACAGTAGGAGTCCCCACCCCTAATCTCAGCATGATGGCTATCGCGCAGCTGGACATTCCGCTGGGAACAGAAATGCGGGTGATCGGTCGGATCTAAGGGTGTGAGGGCATTGATTAATCCCCGCTCCTTTGAAGTGAGGCGAGGTCCTACTGTTGGGGCAATAAACTGCATCTGTTGGGCTAAGTGATGGCCTGAGATCAGGCCGGACAATTGGGCAAGGAGGAAGGGGTTATCAAAGGGTCTGTTCTAAGGGTGGGATGAAAGAGCGAGGGGGCAGGGGTTTCAGCACGGGATGTGGCTCTGAGACAGGGTCGTGTTTAGAGGTGCGTTTATGACCCAAGCAGGAGAGACCGGGGGCTGTCAGGGCGCGGGGGGGATACTTGCGAGGCTGGGGAGTGAGGGGGAGAGAGACGCGCAGGCTATTGGCAGTGGGCAGAGAGGTCATGACACACAAAATGGCTGCTGTCTATGTTCGCGATGGGGCCTAAAAAGGGGGCAAGATGGCGTGGCCACTGTTTCGTGAATTTCGCTTACTTTCAACAGTGGCGAGGGTGAACATAAATGAACGCCGCTTATGTATATATACATTGTCATTTTCCACACTTGCTGCAGGCAATGTTTGTTTTAATACCTGGGAAATCAACAGTAAAATCCGACCAGCGACCATCTATCAGACCCACAAAACAGCTAAAAACACAGGCCCACAAACAAACATGTCAGACCTGCTTGTCGGACACTGCCTGAATACCCTATAGGTCAGTCCGACCCTGAGCCTATTAGGGATTCATGTCAAACAGAAGCACACAAAATGGTCTCACATGGCAACAAAGCAAAATACTTTTTTATACTTATTTTTTGGTGGTTAGTTCGGCAGAACAGTTGTGTTTTGGCATACAAATAACAAATTGTATGCCAAAATATACCTATTTTAAAGAATTACAAGGTAAAATGCTGCATTTAGCTAGCAATACATACTTTAAACATAATTGCAGATGTAGTGCTAATTAGAAACTCGAATTAAAAACCTTATTTATTAAATCACAAATGTGACTAGGAAAATGGACACAATTGGTGCAGCTTATATAACTGCGCCCAGAACATGATACAAAAAAACCTGAAATCTCCATAGGCATGCCTGTGCTGCCAGCTACCCTAGATGGAGAAGACACAAGTGGGACACTGCTTCTTGCATTATGGTATTCCCACCCCTACACTTCACTGAGTCAGGTCCAGTGCTTAGTTCCCAAAAATAAGCACCAGGGCCAATGAATCGCCTAGGATGCAACTGCAGCTTGCATCAGTCACTGCCCCTGCCGAAAAATGCCTGGACATTGAGCTATTCTTATAATTTGGTGCATATTAAATTGCTAAACTAACGTGTTCTGCTGGAAATAGGAATAGAGTGCTACCATACGATTGACTGTCATAAAAAAGAGCTAGTTTTAAGAATTAAGTGCTGGGGCTGAGTGTTGGCAGACACCAGCACCAATTAAGCACTCATTGAGCCTATTCACAAACTGCAATTTGTAGCATACTTAGTAGTACTACTCATATACTACAAAATGTTACTCATATCTACTTGCTCTGTCTCACCTATCTTTTATGAGCAGATAGTTTTGCCTGACTGTGGACGTCTCCAAGAACATTGGTCTAAATTTTAGTAGTAAATGTGAGAGGGATGAGGGCAGTAGCTGAAAAACGGGGAACACTTAATTGTAAATGAGAGGGGTCTACGCAGGGGTAAGGAGAGGTTCCAGGGAGTTAAGGATGGGCACATTCACCCACCCCAAAGAGTAAGCCCATTGCTATTTACCAACTGCACTTCTGCATTTCCTACAGCCAAAAACGACCCAAACAGTTGCAAATGAAACTTAGACCTGGAGAAAGAGCAGAATCACACATGACCAACCACAGATACTGAAGCATCCTCCCATAGAGAAGAATGGAGGCAGGGATTTAAATATGATGCCAGAGGAAATATTGGTAAAATAGGTTAACTTGTTAGGCTTTTTAAAATGAAATATACATTTAATTTCATGTTTTATAAAAAGGAAATGTATATATAATTAATATTTATTATAAATTAATGTAATACCCTTTTTAATATCAAACACATGTTACTATTCTACCTTATATAAATTGTTTCTTTTAAATGAGTTCTATACTTCATATTTAGGGCTTTTTTATGAATACGCCGGTCCAAAGGACCGCCGTACTCGCGGTGGGAGTTAGACCATCACCACACTGCCGGTCTGCCCGCAGTATTACGAGTGTGGTTGTCAGACTGCGACAGGACCGCTGTGGCAGCCGGGGATCTAGTATCCCATGGCAGTCGCGCAGTAGTCAAGAGCAACAATATGCAGCACCACCAAGCATATTATGAGTTCGCTTTCCACTGCCCCTTTAATGGCAGTGAGCCTGGCCTGAAAAGGGTGGCAGAGAGGCAACTAAGGGGGCTGCTCTTGGACCCGGGTGTACATTCAGAGTGGCACATGTTGTGCCCCCCTGGATTTGCAACTCCGTCCTGCACAGTGTGGCATGCATGCCACACCATGCAGAAACATGCAGTCGCTGCTCTCACGGTGGTGATCTGCATGTTAGGCTCTCCCATGAGCCTAACAGACCCCCACCATCAGATCGCTGGTGCACCACCTGCCAACCATGGATTACAATCGTAATTAGAGAGTGGGTGCCCCTATGGCCTCGCCGGTCTTCCGGCAGATGGTGCGGTGGCAGCACCGCTGGAGGACTGCCATAGTCATAATGAGTCTCCTATTATTTATTTTTAGATCTATTTATTGTGCATATATCAAGACCATGAAAACAAAGAGAAAAAAACATTCTCATCCTAACTCCCCAGGTGCTACAGAGTATATCAATACGAATCCACTTTGATGTCATTTGTAGACATGGAGTACAAGAAATCTACCAAAACACAGGAATAGCAGTCTCCCTCATCAGTCCCCAATCATCGCTCGTTATTGGTAGTTCCAAAATCAGTGATTTTTAAAGCATAAATAAATATAAATATTTTATTTTACGTGGAATTTTTTCAAAACACGTTTAACATTTTTAATTTAATGTATTTAAATTGATTACATAATTAATTCAAAATGAAGTTAATAGTGCTGAAGTATTTTTTGTTCTACATTTTAAAAAATGTATTTACAATACCATTTAATATAACATATTTTAACTATTTAAGTTTACTAAACCTTTGTGCTTTTCCCTATACTTTACTATTGGGAAATATTTGCCCTACTGGCAGGAACCTCCTCCTATGCCTTAGAATTACTTATAGTAACTCTACACACATAAGTTAGGCTCCTTCCCCTGAATTCAAGGGGTGAGACATGTACTCCTACACTACGCAGTAACTCTGAACTTGGCAATGGGGAATAGTCAAACATAGTAGTGTTACTACAAAGTGTAAGAGTAATTTGCACGTGCAGATTTACTTTTATGATTAGGCCCCAGTATTTTTCTTGTTCCCCTCAATCAATATACCCATCTGAAGAAAAGAGATACTAGGGTGAAGTAAGAACGCGGATAGTGTAGACAAGCTATGAAGCTCAGCCTAGAATTTAAGACTAAAATGATGCAAATAAAACCTGAACTGTAACTGGCCAAGATGTGTTTTTGAACTCTGGAACGTGTAAAATATGACTAATTTTAGAACATTTGGAGTAACGAATTCTCTGCTCTCTCTAGAACTTCAGAAATTAGCTTCTTTTATTGTCTAATTGAGCTTTTTCCAATGCGCTAGCATTCGTAAAGGGGACCTTATGTGTAGGATTGGAGCACCTCAATGCGAATTCTGCAGAACTTAATCTAAGTGGCCTGTTAGCCCCGATTAACCATAAATGAGTAACATGCTGAGTGCATCATCAATTTAAATGTGTTTTGTTACCGCTGTTTCCCTGTTGATGGGTGCTACAAACCTGCACCAAATTTCAACATCTGCCGCTTGGATTGTCCAGGAAAGAATTTGTAAAACAATGACTCTGGCTTTCATCCAGTCCTTAAGTGTAGTGCGTGATAACACATCAGTTCTCACTTGCTACTGCCAAGTTAAATTGTGCCCTTAATTGCAGGAAAGAGATAGTTGGCCTTTTTAGAACCCGATATATATTGTCTAATGGATTAGTTGTGAAAAAAGCACCCCGTGAAATCTCTAAGCATTGTCCATTTCGCATGGTGTTATATTATAGGAATACTCAACTGCTGTTTTAAAACACAGGTTTGTAGTTTCCAACATGTGCTTCTGATCAAAGCTGGACAGTAGCAGCAGGAGTACTTCTTGTTCAGAGGCTGGGAACTAAAGACCTGGAATCAATGTGGCATTGAACAGATGAACTTTGGGTAAAAATATCAGAGGGTAAACATTAAGTTGAATAACTGGGTAGGAGATCTGTTTTTTAATATATTGTATCTAATTGGGTATTGTAAGCTAAAGGATTTTTGATAACTTTCCTCACCTCCTAGGATTACCAATTCTGTCATCTTTCACATAAGGATCCTCTACATGGAAGTTAGAGGCTCGTTGATAGAATGAGCTGTATGTCAAAATCTTTGTTGGAATCACTCCAGCAAAATGACACTGAATATATGCAAATGTACACATCACTTTCCTGTGAGTTTTAGAATAGGAGCAAACAAAAATTGAAAAAGTCAATAGGTCTGGCTATTTTATGAGTCGATTAGCATCTTCAATGACAAGCAAATATAATCACGAGTCAACAGCTGATGGCTTGCTAATCGAGTGCATGAATGAATGTGTGCATATATGAATGGTTGGATAGTTGAGTGTATGGATGGATGGATGGGTGAATGAGTCAGTACATGGATGAATGCAGACAGATTATACCAATTATATAGGGTGAAGACTCATATATCTGTAGTTATAATGCTATAAAACTTCAAAAAATTAGATGGTTAATGCCTGTGCAAGCATTATATCATGGCCAGAAACATTGTATCAATAGTTTCTACAGTAGATCAAGAATTTATCACCATTGTGCCAGTGCATTCTTACCCTTAAAGCATTGATTACTGATGATCCAGTGTCTGAGTGATCTTCTCGAAGACCAGAGCGGAGAATGGACTTTCAACAGAAGATTCCCTTCTAGCAGGGGCGGCTCTAGGCTCATGGTGGCCCTGGGCAGGGTAAGTAGGTAGGGGGCCCCGGAAGAGGGGGGGTCAGGGTGTTTGGACGTGAAACAGAGCCGGAGGCTGCCAAATCCCTGCCAGGGGCCGCCACGCAAATATGTATTCATCCTCAGAGGATTATTATATTAAGGATATATATATTGGTGTTGCGGCCCCTGGGGTTTGGCGGCTCTGTGCAGGTGCACAGCTTGCACATGCCTAAGGCCTCCCCTGCTTCTAGCATAGCTATAATAGGTATGAACAACAGCCCCCATATCTTGGCACACGAGTAGCTAACACAGATATACAACCCCCACTTTCAAGAAGCTCTAGATCAAGAGGCGAGGAAACTAGAGAAGCAGGAGCCCTAGAAATAAAGACTATTGGCAGCCCCAGGTGCATCACTGCCTGGATATCCCTGACCCACCAACACTCCCCCAATATTGTATATGTTCAAGTCTCTGATTCGAATGCCAGGATGCAGAAGGCGCCATCAGTGCCCTAAGCACTCCTTGAAGAGTAGCAAAGGCTAAGAGCAGCCCAAGTGCATCACAGTTTGCATAGCCCGCTGATCTTAAACCCATAAGCAAATTATTGTACATGTGTGTTGCTGAAAGGTTTTAAGGTAAGATGTAGGTGGCACCAGAAGCTACAGACATACCCCATGCCGAGGCATCGATGATTAGGCACTATACGTCCCTTAGTGGGTAACAGGTGCATCACTCTCGCCTCTGCAACGTACTGATGTGTACATTATTATTCTGAAGGTCTGGGGGCAAACCCTAGTATAGCATTAATGGCAATGCAATTCTCCTTGCTGCATGCAGTGTCCAGAGATCTGTGTACATCCCAACCTGCTCTGCTCCCACGCCCCTATGTACTTACCTTCTTTCACACCCAGCGTGCCTTTGTGTAGACATACCAGGAGCTGAACTGTACAGTCGCACTGCCGGAGAGGGTTGTGGTCTGCAGGGATCATGTACAAGTTACACATAAATGAAAATTGCAGACTACTGGGATACACAACGTTAGAAAACGTGCTCACCATCCAAATAATGCATGTAAATACATGTGCACTAAGGTTATGGCTTTGATTAACTCAAATTGCAAGAGAGGCCATACGAACGACTGACAGTATGTACACCACTATCTCCCACACACATTGTAATGTTGTAGCTTTCTTGAAACTCGTTTGTTTATAAATACATCTCTGGGCAGTTCTAGATGAACCTAAAAATGAAATGCAATCAAAAAAGTCAATTTTATGAGCCTATCAAGTTTTTAAATATTTTACAAAATATCCAAAATAGTTTTCTGCTTAAACTATTCCAATGATTCTTGATTCATCTTTTCTCAAAATAAAATCCACGTATATTTGCCAAATAATACCAATTCTTCACTTCTTTGAAAGCATTTCACGTTTACCCCCTTTTTTCAGAAAAAAGGGTTGCACACTATTGAAACATATGTCTTTCAGGATATCTGACACACTTGTGCATCAGTGCTGTAATTTCAGTTCACTGCCCATGGGTTACCGGCCCTCTGTATGTGCATTCCATACACCCACAGTACTATTTTCTTCACCCAAAAGCATTTTCGTTTTCCTTTCACTTTATTTCATTACAGATTTCAGATGTCCCATATAAGTTGAACTGATGCCTGGTTACTCACCGGTAAACTTTGTTACTCCGAGTCCAGGTCTTCTCATTCCAATCCTTACGCATGAGCAGTTCACTTGCTCCACAGAACTTATTAACTAGTTGAGGTCAAATAACTTCCCCGAATATGGTGCTGCCTACCCAGCATGCAGAAAGGGGGAAGCATGTCACTAGGACAGCCTGAGAATACCAAAGAAACTCATAACAAAGAAAACAAGAACAATCACCATAGACAGAACCAGGGAGGTATGGGCTCAGGAATGGAACGGGAAGTGAAGTCCTGGACTTGGGATAATAAAGATTACGGATCAGTAACCAGGCTTTTCCTCCTCGTAGTCTTCTTCATCCATTCCTTATGCATGAGCCCATACCAAAGTGCGTGGTGATTGATTCACACAGAAACCAAGGATGATGCAACACACATGATATATATTTTAAAAAATAGAACAAATCACAGATCATGTACAGCCGATAAAACATGAGTGCCAAATGCTGTGGATGAAGCCATCCCCAACTGAAGACAGTAGTGGGAAACAAAGGTGTGGGGAGAGGCCCATGTAGCAGCATTACAAATATCATGCAGTGATGCACCCATAAACATGGCCCAGGACTAATAAACACCCGAGTTGACCACCCTTTGACACATGAGGGGAGAGGATGGGGAGCAACCTTGTATGACAAGACAACAGCACACTTCACCCACCAAGTCAGAGTTAACAAGGAAGTCTTGAGACCCTTTCCAGAGAAACCATTAGTTTCAAACAAGGAATCCACTTGTCTAAATGTACTGGTGCAGTACACTTAGAGGCGAAGGGCTCTCATCACATCCAGAGAATGGAGAACCTCCTCCTCCAGAGAACACTGAACAGGATAAAATACAGGAAGGATAATATCCTCCTGACAGTGGAAGTCAGACAATAACTTGGGCAGAAAAAACTTACCAGAGCGCAAAATCACCTTGTCAGGAAAGAAACGCAAAAAAGGGGGAGAAGAAAGCAAAGCCCCAATCTCAGCAACCCTGTGACCAGAAGACACCACTATCAAAAAAAGAACAGTAGCAGGAAGAAGCTGCAAGCCAACAGAAACCAGGGGTTCTAATGGAGGACCAGTCAATGGCTGAAGCTCCAAAGGAAGATCCCACAAGAGGACTGAAGAACAGGAGACAGCATTTGTAGCAAAAAACTCTGCAAATGGCGTGCCACCAAGGGAGAGATAGAGGACATAGCTGAGCTTCTAATGGCCAGAATGGCATCTCTCTGGACACGGAGAGTAAAGACAGCTAGACACAACATAAAACAATCACGTAAAAACTTCAAAATCCTGACAGGATCACAGGAAACAAGACACTGACCCTTCCTCTCACACACCTAGAGTCAAAGTTCTTCCAAATTGGACTGTAAGACTTTAGGGTTAAAGGCCTGTGAGACAGCTGGATTTTCAGAGCCATCTCATGCAAACAACCCGGAGCCAACAAGGTCAACCTCTCAAGTGCCATACTCCCAGACAGAGGCACAGGAGAGATGATTTGCTGAGAAGAGGAGCAATCAGTGGAGAAGGGTTCACAGGAAACCTCCAATGGAGACACACAACCAACCCTAAAGAATGGGAAACCAAGGTCTCCAAAACGATTCCGGAACAACCAGAAGAACCTCTGCCCGATCCACCTGGATTTTTTCAAAGACCTGGGAATTCAAGGAAAACAGGGGAAAGCAAACATGTGCCCCTGGGGCCATGTGATTGACACACAGCATCTATCACCAAGGCCAACCTCAAAGGAAACAGACTATAAAACTGAAGTAGAAGGGCCATCTCCTCCGAGGCAAACAGATCCAGCAAGTGAAGGCAAAACCCCAATAGAATCAGCTGAAAGAGAAGGGGTGAAAGACACATGTCACAGATAATGGAAACACCCTGCTCAAAAAATCCGCAAGCTTATTCTCCTTCCCTGGAAGATAGACTGTCGAGAGAGAGAGAAGATTCCATGAATCTCTAGCGTAAGGAGAAACAGAGACTGTCGCATCCCCCCTTGCCGATTGATATAGGCCCGAATTACCTGATTGTGTGTCTGAACACAGATGGTGCCGAAAGAGAGGAGTGAAAAAAAGAGGTGCCCCCCACACTGCCAACAATTCCCTTCAGTTCAAGGACTGCCGAGCCACGAAACGGGACCATCTACCTTGGACTTTGGATTCCCGCAGAACCACCCCAACCCCTCTGTGCTTGCATTGGTCATCAAGACCATTGAGGGAGGAGGACTGAGACTGAAACCTTTGGAGAGATTCAGAGGCAACAACCTCCGCTGGAGAGACTCTCCAATCTAAGCTGTCACAGGAATGATAGCTTCGTATTCATGAGAAGCTGGATTCCAGTGGCATAGAAGGTGATGCTTGAGAGGATACAAATGGAGATGGGCCCAGGGGAGCACTTGCAGTGTGGAGGCCTTTCACTAAACTCCGCAGCCAGAGGTGGGCAAACAACTGAGGTTGGCATAGAACCCAGGAGAGATGTTGGAACACAGTCAATCGTCTTTCAGGAGACATGAACACCATCCCTAGATTCATCTGGAAGAGGGCCTGATGAACTTCACAGACTGAGTGGGGTGCAGGATGACTTTGTGTGGTGGTTGATCAGAAACCCAAAAGATTCCAGATGATGACAGAATTGATTTATCTCCACTGTTGCCTTAGAGAAAGAATGGGAGACAATTAGCCAAGTATCAAGGTAAAAGTAGACTTGAATACCTTGAGAATGGCAAAATCCTATCAAGGAAGCCACATTTTTTGTAAAAACCCCTGGCGCCAATGAAAAGCTGAAAGGTAGCACAGGGAACAGGCATTATCTCGATCCCACAGCAAAGCAAAGAAACTGCTGATCCACCAGATGGATGGCAACATGTAGGTAGATTGGGGGTTGCGAGGAAGCAACCCAGATGCATCAGCTGAAGGATGGACTGCAAAGTCACCATTTTGAAGCAATGATGAGGAACGTGCAAATTCGTGCCTTTGAGATCCAGAACTAGACGGCAGTCGCTGCTGGACTTCTGACCAAGAAACAGGATGGAATAATATCCCAGCCCCCGCTCCAAGGGTGGAACCTCAACAATTGCTGCCTTCTCCAAAGGAAGCCAAGCACCCTCCAGCAAAGCCACCCACTTCATGGGATTCCAAGGCAGAGGAGTCTCTTTGAATACCTGAGCCGGACAAGATGAAAATTCAATCTGCTAAACGGAAGCCACTGTCGAAACCGCCGAGGCATTGGAAATTCCCATTGGCTGGTGACAAAAGAAGCAAAGTCGACCACCAACGAGAAGGGGTGGATAGTCATGGCTTTGGAGAATGAGGAGGCATCAGCAGACTGAGACCAGGACTTTCAATCTCAAGCAATGGTGAGGACAATACTGGGTATGCACTGGTGAGATTGTTCAGATAAAAAGTTCAAAGAAGTCCTTATTATTTCGGGCGCTCCTCTTCCTTAGGTCCACCGTTCAGACCAGACAAATCCAAAAATAGAATAAAATGCACAGCGGATTTATCAGGACCTGTTGCGGCCGAGAGGGAATACCCTGCGTTCACACACGATTAATAAAGATTTTTCAATTGAAGTTTATTTCAATGAAAACTCCCAAAGGGCCAGGAATATGTATTTAAAGGATATTAATGGCCCCGCAGCTATGGGACAATGATGAAGAACTTGTCTTGCTCATACGAAGTTTTGATTCAGCTCTCAGCATATTTTAGCTGTTCATATTGATGAGCCCTGATGATGTCCTAGGAGGACGAAACGCATAGGCTGTTTTTGAGTTTGATTATTCATCTGTAAGAAATCACTGACTTCGTGAGTGACATATTCTCAGAGTGGATTGTTGGATTAGATTGAACATTTTTTTTTGGAACATTAATTTTGGGAAACCTATTTGAAAAATAAAAAAAACACGGATTGCAACATGGATTGTTGACCTTTTACTTTGTGAACTTGATGCTCCTGCCATTGACTATCATATTTTTGAGACCAGGACTTGTCACCTCCAGGGGCCCCCTGGCCATGACCCTGCCTCAAAAGGGCTGATTAGCACTCTTGTCCTGAGGAAAAACCAAATTGCGGCATACCCAAAACTGGGAGGGAGGGGGAATGGGAGACACCAGCTTCCATCTCTTGGCTGACTACTTCACCATCTCCTCAAGCTGTGGACCAAAGACCTTCAAACCTCCAAATGGTAACTTCAAAAGGACAGGCTTCTGTGAGGACTCCTCCTTCCATGCATGTATTCATATACGGCAACAAATCACAATGGAAGCCCCTGAAACTGCAGCAGCTGCACACAAATTATTGAAGGAGATGTCGGACAAGTAGTGAGTCTGGTATTCAATCAGAGCCAACAGAGAGAAATCATCCCCACCCTCACTGATCTGCAAAGGCAGGGGCCTGGCAATCCTTCAAAAGGGACTGAACCATATTGTTGGTATGAGCTGTGACTCTGATGGAAAAATTGGAGGCTAAGTAAGACCTCTACTGCTTCTTCCAACTTCTTATCCACTGGGTCGGAAGGAAGGGCGTCATCGGAAAGTACCATGCCCTGGGAAGACAAGCCAATCATCAGGTATTCCTCTGAAAACCCCTACAAAGTATAATGTTTGCCCAGAAACTGAGGGAATTCAGTTGTATCAATGTCTCACCATTCATAGGCAAGCACTTTGCGGGTTGAACCATGCAAAGGCAAAGCTTCTGGATCACAATGGTGGTACTGGGCAAAAAGTCATCCCAGATTGCCATGACATGGGTAAAGAGATCAGAGAGCTCATCCCCCTGCACATCTCGACCCCAACTTCCTTCCTCCTCATCTGGGTCATCCATGTCCACCATGGGAGTAGGCCTTGGCAACTTAGCAGAAGGTCCGTCAGTCTCCATGGCTCTGAATGCTGCCTCTACAGCCTCATTGATCAAGAGGCACAGAGTATCTGCCATAGGAACCCGGCAGAACCACAGGGGGCAGCTGTCTCCATTTTGCAACAAACACGGGTACGTCCTGCATCAGACCCGTTTCTGAGGCAACAAAATCTTGGAGCCCCCAAGATCTCTTGGGAGCTGCTTGCATGCAGGAAGCGCCAGTGAATTTGAATTTTGAATTTGAATTTGAATTTTGAGGTGTTTGTAAAGCGTACGTTCGCTGGCAGCTTCTTGGCGCTATAGGATTTCAGATGAGTGAGAAGGGAGAATTATAGACTAAATGCTTGTTGAAACAGAAATGTTTTAAGGTGACTACGGAATTCTATGTAGGAAGACAGGGATCTGAGGGAGGATGGAAGGGAATTCCAAAAGAGAGGGGCGAGTACTGAGAATTTCTGGCCACCGGAGCGCTTCTTTCTGAAACGAGGGATGACTAAGAGGGATTCAGAGGAGGAACGCAGATCTCTGGCAGGGACATAGTTGGTGATGGCTGTATTAATGAAGGCAGGGGCGGTGCCAGCCCGAGCCTGGAAAGTAAGGCAGCCAAGTTTAAAAAGGGCTCTTTGCTTTATTGGGAGCCAATGAAGGGCGAGGAGAAGAGGGGACGAATGATGGAATTTTGGCAGGCCATGTACCAGGCGGGCTGCCTGGTTCTGCACCAGCTGGAGACGATGGAGTGCATAGGCCGGTGCGCCGTTATAGATGATGTTACCATAATCGATTTTGGATAAAATCATGGCCATAACAATCAGTTTCAAAGCAGAGGGAGAAAAAAAGCGGGAGACTTTCCTGATGATACGTAAAGTGAAAAAGGAAGAAGAAACAACAGAACTAATGTGGGTATGGAGTGTCAACAGAGGATTAAGCCAAATCCCTAAAGTTTTAACCGAGAGAGAGGGGGTGGGGGGGGGACCAAAAGAGACGGGCCAAAAGGAAGGTGACCAAGGGTTACCGCTGCCCCCAGTCAAGATCAGTTCTGTCTTATCCGGGTTGAGTTTGAGATGGTTTGCATTCATCCAACCACGGATAAACAGAAGGACCGACTGGAAGCTAGACGGGGCAAATGAAGAAGGGGAAAAATTAAAAATAAGCTGGAGGTCATCAGCATAATTATAAACTGTGACCTCCATTTGTTGGAGTGCAGAAATAAGGGGAAAAATATATAAGTTGAACAGGAGGGGAGAGAGGGAAGAGCCCTGAGGAACCCCGCAGTTCACTTTGCTGGGTGGGGCGGAAAATTCGCCCAAGTGGACCGCCTGTGTGCGTCCCTCCAGAAAAGAGCCTATCCAGGCAAGAGCTTGGCCACCAATGCCCGCCGCCTTGACACGGGACAAGAGAATGGTATGGTCCACCGTGTCAAAGGTGGCCGATAAGTCCAGAAGGACCAGGGCTTGAGGGATGTTAGTATCAAGGCCCTCCCTGAGTTGGTCCATTACTGAGATGACTACCTTCTCTGTGGAGTGCTGGGGGCGAAAGCCTGCCTGGCAGGGGGAAAGATAGCTGGAGCTTTCGATGAAGGAGCTAAGCACCTGAGTGGCATGGGACTCTGCAATTTTTCCAAGGTAGGGAAGAAGGGATATGGGGCGATAATTTGAAGGGGAGGAGGGGTCCGCTCCGGGTTTCTTCAATATTGGAAGAATAGTAGCTGCCTTGAACGAAGCCGGGACCAGGCCCGAAGCAAAGCAATTGTTCAGGAGGGACAAAACAGGGAAGGGGATCGCCTGAAAAAGCTGGCTTAAAATGCATGCAGGGGCAATGTCGGCCGGGGAGCCCGATTTAACTCGATTAAGTAGGGGGGACAGCAACTCTCTTGTAAGTGGGGGTATGGAAGTGATGGTGCAACGGTTTTCAGAAGGTTGGGGGGATGTGAAAGAAGGGGGGGGAATATTAGATTTGATGAGAATTATTTTGTCAGTGACCACAAAAACAGCTGCAAACGTGAGGGCGCTCATACTGAGCAAAAAAAAAACAACGCTCAATCTAACAGGAGCCATGCAGTAAGGGAGCCCATAACCAGTGGGGGATGAAAATGAGCAAAAGGATGCTCAGCGTCACAGCCCACAACATGGACCAACATCTGCTGCGCAGGGTGGCCTGATCCCCTAAACACCAACTTCTAAAGCGAGTCTCATGGTAGGAAAACACAAAATAAATACTAAAATAAAAGCATAATTAACATACCTGACCTTGCTAGGCAACAGATCTGCAGCGCAGACAGAAAAGAACAGGCTGTCCTAGTGACATGTTTTCCCCTTTATGCATGCTGGGTAGGCAGTGTCACATTGGGGATCCCTCGTACCTACTCGCAGGCCAGGTCGCTCACCACGCCGCACGGCTCCTTCTGTGCACTCGTGACTCCCCCGTGCTGCCTTCCACTGCTGTGAGTTCGCCGCTGGTGTACTCTCCCTGACTCTGTCCTGTTTTGCTGCCTAATTGCTAATTGTTCTTTTCTGCCCATAATTGTTTTTCCTGTTTTCCCCCAGCGCCCCCTTTCTCCTGTACCCCACCGCTCTATTCCCGTCCCCGCTGCTGCTCCCCTGTGGCCCCGCCCTTTTACCTTCTGCGACCCGTTCCCGCCGCCATTCGCCGCCCCGCTCCTGCCTCCCGGGCTGCTCCTCCCTCCCACTTCACCTTATATGGAGGACGCCACGCGGAAGCGCAGCGGATGTGAGCAGCGGGCGTGCCGCAGGCGTGCCAAAGGCAAACCCGTCTGCGCCCTTCCGTGCCTGGACCGCGCCCAGCGCCAGAACCCCTGGACCCCGACGCCGCCACACGACCAGACTGCACTACGACTCCGGCACCCTCCACTCACTCAACCCCGGACGAGATCACTCCTGCTACCGGGCCACCCCGAGCGCACCCAAGGACCCTTCACCTGCCGGAACTGCAGCTTCACCAGCATCCGGCCCGCCAAACCATCAACCTGAGATCCCAACCACCTCCGATGCATCCTCCTCAACACCCGCTCCGCTCGCAAGCACACCATCGAACTCTGGGACCTTCTAGACTCAACCACCCCCGATGTCGCCTTCCTGACGGAGACCTGGCTGAACACCACCTCGGCACCAGACATCGCTATAGCCATCCCAGAAGGCTACAAGATCTCCCACGGACACCTCACCAACAGAGTGGGAGGGGGAATCGCCATCATTCACAAGGACACCCTCAGAGTCTCAACCAACACCGACGACACCCTCACGACCGCCGAGCATATGCACTTCAAGATCCACACCGACCCCAACACCACCCTCAGAGGAAGACTCGTCTACAGACCACCCAGACCCCGACCACAGTTCAGCGACTCCATTGCTGACCTCATCAGCACCCACGTCCTCACCTCCACGGACTACATCCTCCTCGGGGACCTGAACTTCCACCTTGAGAACAACAACAACGCCAACTCCACTGCCCTGATCGACAACCTCGCCAACCTCGGACTCAAACAGCTCGTGACGACACCCACCCACGCCGCTGGACAAACACTGGAGCCCATCTTCTCCGCAAGTCCCCATGTCTCCTTCAACCACACCTCCAAACCCCACTGGACAGACCACAGATGCGTCCACTTCACCTTCAGGAAACCCACCACACACCACCGCACCCAACAGATGCCACGCCACTGCTGGGGAAAGGTCACCGAGGACCAACTGACCACCACCCGCCGACCCCACCGACCCCGACACCGCCGCCATCAACCTCAAAAAGTGGATCAACGATTGCGCCAACACCCTCGCCCCACTCAAGACCTCTGCCACCAATCACATCAATAAGAAAGCCGCATGGTTCACCGAAGACCTCCGGACCTCCAAGCGCACCTGTCGGAAGCTGGAGAAGAGCTGGCTCCACGACCGAACACCAGACAGCTACACAGCCCACAAGAACACCACCCGCAGACACCACCAACTCATCAGGACCGCTAAGAGGACCGCCTTCAAGGACCGCCTAGACAGCAACGCACACAACAGCAAAAAACTCTTCAACATTGTGAAAGAACTCGGGAGCGTGGCTTGGCACGCAATGGCGGCGGGCGCAACGGGGTAGAGCTCCGGTCTGAGCTCCCCTTCCCGAGGCCGATTCTCCGCCAATGTTATCCTGATTTGGCCAAAACTTCAGGCGGAACACGAGGAGCCTGCCCTTCGCTCATCCACCAACTCCGGCACCGATTGCAGACCCGCTCCCGCTCCGGCACCAACTGCCGGGTCCCTGCCGCGCCGGAAGCCACTGGCCCGATGAGAGCAATCACGAGAGAGCGAGGTCTCCGCCCAGACACTAGGCCAGATGACGCGACCTGGGTGGTGAGGCCCCGAGCTACCCAGCGACCTGCACCCGGATCGAGACTGCACCTCCACAACACCAGATCGGGGCTGGTGCAGGGACCCGCTGTGCCACGGTGGTGCCTGAGAGGAACGACCGCCCCAAGCGCCCTCAACAGATACGGCTGCAGCCGGTGAGGCGGCGCTGCACAACCGATCACATCGATGCGGAGGTGAGGCATGCCAAGCACCACGCCGCCAGAGGGGGCCCACGACTGGGCAGACACACCGCAATGCCCTTTCTCCCGGTCCGGGTCTAGAGACCTTGCCCGGAGGGCAGGACTACAGACGACTGGGGGTCCCGCGGGGAGACTGAGCCTGGCGGCGGATTCTCACGGCCAGTGGCGCTGGAACCAGCCTACAGACAAGGAACAGAGGCAGAACACACGCCATTGGCCTGCGCAGGCCTGACCGCAGCCGTGACACGCTGCTGCCCTGGCGCTGCCGCCGGGCACTTGAAGAGACCCCCTGGAACGCGTGACCCCACGGGAAAGTTACTGAGGGCGACGACTGGAGAGAGCAGATGCTCTCCTGTGAGACGAGGGCTACGGACCCGGGGCTAAGTAATCACGATGGGGAGAGTCTGAAAAACGCCGAACGCGTCATTGGCTGCGCCGCTGAGAGACGGCACCGAAATATAAGCCACGTGTCCTGCCCGATAAGCAAATCCAGGGATCGATGAACACACACCTACTTCCCCTGATAGCTGGGATAATTGTGGACAGAGGAGGGGACAACTAGCGGTGCCCACACAGGACACACTACAAACCACGGCCGTCTTTCGGCGAAGCCAAGCATTGTTGCCCCGGCAACCGGATCCGCACACCGGAGCGGTCCCTGCTGCGGAGAACCCCCCCGACCACGACAGGCACTATCGCACGCCGCTCCGCCCATGTCTGGGGGTGTAAAGACACGCACTGGCACTG
This sequence comes from Lissotriton helveticus, assembly GCF_964261635.1. NCBI lineage: Eukaryota > Metazoa > Chordata > Amphibia > Caudata > Salamandridae > Lissotriton > Lissotriton helveticus. The sequence goes on along the minus strand of NC_136059.1, from coordinate 811,326,409 downwards.
GAGGTGCGTTACCGAAGGGAAGGACAGATAAACAAATGCAGAAAATGAACGCCGACCACGTGGCGTCGAAACTGGACAATGTACTACCGGTCGTGGAAAGACTGGAGGAGTCACTCCAACAGACACGTACCTCCCTGGAGACCAAAAAAGACGGCGTAGCGATTGACCTCAATCACCTCAGAGCCGACCACAAGAAACTGGCGGACCGCACCAAATCCTTGGAAGGCACGGTAGCCGATCTGGAGCCCCGAGTCAACCAGGCAGACAAGCAACTACAAGATCTTCTAAATAGAATCGAATTTTTGGAGGACTGCGCCGAGGATGCGGAAGGGCTGGCCCGGAGAAATAACATCAGACTCGTGGGTGTACCGGAGAAATGGGAAGGGAAAGACCCCACACAGTGAGTGGAAGGCTGGCTGAGAGCCATATTACCAGAGGGCGCACTGTCGCCACACTTCGTGGTGGAGCGTGCACATCGTGTGCCGACAGGCTCTAACCCCAGACCGCTGCTCTTACGTGTTCTGAACTACAGAGACCGTGATGCAATTTTGAATGAAACCAGGAAGCTCGGGGAGGTACAGATTGACAACACCAAAGTGATGTTTTTCCCCGACTACACAGTCCAAGTACAGCGCCAGAGACACTCCTTCCTGGCCGTGAAGCGGAGGCTACGGCAGGCCGATCTCAAATATTCCCTCCTCTTCCCCGCCAAGTTAAGAGTGGTGGTGCAGGACAAGACACACTTTACCAACCCGGAGGAAGTTGAAGCTTGGCTGGACAGCGGAGTGGACACAGTACCCAGACGGACGCAGGGGACCACCACAGTTTCGCGCACATGCGGACCAAGACGACGCCGCAGGCACAGATCACCAACGAAGCACAAGACACAGGAGAAGACGCCCCGCTCCCCACCCGCGGAATTGATTCTCTCGGAACAACAGGATGCACTCCGCAAGGTCACGGAAATAAGTAGTTCTCCAACAACGATCTCCGCTCCGAATGCCAGCCCACACACTTTTCCGAGTGACGATGAGGCGATCTATGGTAATCCAGACTCACAACTATCCACGGACCCACCGGAGGTTACTGTTGTAAATGAGGCAAGGAGGTCAATATAGGAATATAAGGCATTTATTATGCAGCAACCAATTTGGTACCGGCTGGACGCCCTCTCATGATACTAAAAGGGATCGTACCGGTCACACTATTTTCAGTAGTTCTGTAGGCCCAAACCAGGTCATTAACCAACCTTTTCACATCTGTTCTAGAAGAGATTGCCATCTGAATTGCTCCTTTAACCATCCGGTTCGCCCTCTCAACTATTCCATTCCCCTGGGGATTGTAAAGTGAGGTCCTTGAATGTGTAATACCACACTTCCCTAAAAAATTAGCCATCTCTAGGGAGGTTAATTGCGTCCCATTATCAGTGATAATCTTTGTTGGAAAGCCTTCTTCTTTAAATATGTCGCTTAACACAGTAATAGTGCTGTTCGTGGTGATTTCTTTCATGAATTTAACTATCAACCACTTCGACGAAACATCAACTACTACTAACCCAAACTTCATATCCTGACCTAACTGATAAAACGGGCCAATGAAATCCAAACAAATGGTGTGCCATGGACTTCCTGGGTCTACTATTGATCCACAACCAGCTTGAGTGCCTACTTTAAGCCTCTTCTCGCTCTCTAAGCAGTCAGTGCATTTCTCTACCCACTGAGAGATTTCCAAGTCCATCCCGGGCCACCAAAAATTTTCTCTAACTCTCCTTTTAGTGAGGGACTGTCCTAGGTGACCTTCGTGGGCTAACTTGAATATAGTAAACCTTACCTCTTGTGGGGGGATAAATTTATCTGTCATCAAAATCAAGAAACCATCCTTATCTAAGACAGACAATTGTTCTAAGACTTTCAAATAAGGTCGAAGTGCGGGGGATAAGCAACTTTCTCTCCTTGCACCCTTCACAATCATATCTTTGACTTCACTTAATACTACATCTTTAGTCATGGAGGCATTCCACCAACTCTTACTAATTGCTCCAGCACACATATCCACTATCTCATCCACTGCAGCCACAGACCCTTCTGAATTGAGAGATTCCACCCCTAATTTGTCTACTGTTTCCCACGGTAGTGGGAGTCTAGAAAGTCCATCAGCTTGGCAGTTCTTCCAACCTGGAATATACTCAACAGTGTACAAATACTCTTGGATTCTGGCAGCGAGTCTGGCTAGTCTCGCTGAACCCTTGCCAGCTCCGCCAGGAGAAAGGATCTTGATTAAGGGTTTGTGGTCTGTCAATAATGTGAACTTGAATCCCCACAAGTACATTCTGTAATATTCGCAACCCCATGCTGCAGCTAATGCTTCTCGCTCAATTATAGAGTAGTTCCTCTCAGTCGTTGTGAGTGTCCTTGAAGCAAAAGCCACGGTCTTGAGTCCAGATTCATGTACTTGAGCTAACACTGCACCGACTCCCACAGCACTCGCGTCTACTGTTAAAACTGACTTACGTTTGGTGTCAAACGGTGTCAGGATGCTTGCTTCACAAATTTCTGCTTTTATCTTTTTAAAACACTCTTCCTGTTCTACGCCCCACATAAACTTGCATCCTTTCCTCAGTAATATTTTAATCTTTTCAGTTTTCTCTGCAAAATCTCTTACAAATTTGGCATAGTACTCAATGAGGCCAAGAAAAGACCTTAACTGATCCTTGTCACTTGGTGCAGGTGCATTCCTGATAGAATCCAATAAGTCTCTCTTGGGTTTGACTCCATCAACAGACAAAGTATACCCAAGGTATTCAACTTCCTCTACTGCAAATTTACATTTCTCTTTCTTTAGAGTCAATCCGGACTGTTCCATCCTTTCTAAAACAGTCTTTAAGATCAAATTGTGTTCTTCAATAGACTCTCCGAATATCAAAACATCGTCCTGGAAATACACTACATTGTCTATACCTTTCAGAACAGCTCCCATCATCCTTTGAAAAACTCCAGCTGCCGAAGCAAGACCAAAAGGCATGCGTGTGAATTGATATACTCCTTCAGTTGTTATAAATGCTGTTAGTGCTTTTGAGTCTTGATGAAGTTTTATTTGGTGATAAGCGCTGCGGAGGTCTAGCTTAGAAAAGTACTTTCCTCCTTTCAATGACAAGACTAACTCGTTGATATTCGGTAACGGATAGTTGTCTACTATGATATTATGGTTTAAGGTGCGAAGGTCCACACAAAAACGAAATTTTCCATCCGATTTGGTCGTAATAACTACGGGAGAAACCCAGGGTGAAGTTTCAATTTGTTCTATCACCCCTTGATCAAGCATTTCCTTCAACATTTTCTTCACTTCTTCACGTGCTATGAATGGAACTTTCCTTACTTTGTGTTGTGTGGGTACGGCATTATCACGTAGTACTATTTTATGCACATAACCCTTCAACTCTCTAATGTGCTCATTAAACAAACTATTCATCCCATCAACAATTGAATCTGTGGTTATATTATCTACGACCATCACCTGTTGTGCTGCCCTTGGATTGATGATTATACCGAGGTCGTATTGTTGTCCCCATCCTAAAATTGCAGGACCTGATCTGGCTACATATACTTTCCCTTTAGTGGAACGGTCTTTAAATGATATAACACATATCATAAATCCAATCACTTCTATACTCTCACCCTGATATCCACAGGGACTAATGTCGCTAGTTAATAGTTGCACATCTTTCCAATATTCTAAGTACATATCTTTGGGGATAATTGTCCATAGTGACCCTGGATCAACCATCAACTGGACTTCAATTTTATTGATGTGAAATTGGGCTTTGGGTCTGTTCCTTCTACCAGGTACACTTCCTCCCACACTATCTTCGCCCAAACATAATATTTTGTTGATACCTTCAACACCAATTATGTCTTTTACTGCTTCTCTGTTTTCTACTACAGCCACTTTATCAGTATTCATACTCCTACACATTTTAGCGAAGTGTCCTTTCTTTCCACACTTCTTACACGCCTGGTCAATGGCGAAGCACTTCCTGTAGTCTGAGTTGTGGAAAGTACTCCCGCATCTACTGCACATTCTCCCGTGGAATCTATTCCTGTCGTTTTTTGAAAACTCACTGTTAAACCTTTTCGGACCTTTGTCGTTGAAATCTATACTTTTCTTGTTCACAGCAGCCACTTCAACATGTTCAACACAAGACACTCCATTCCCTTGTACGTTTTCCTTTGTGTTATCTTTCTTCTCCATCTCTTTCATGCATGCGTTTGACTCTTCAACTACTTTCGCAATATCAATGGCCATTTGCAAGGTGGGATTTTTTGCTGCCCACAGTTTTTCTTGCATTTTTTTATTCCTGCATTGAACTATTAACTGATCGCGTATCATTTCGTCTCTTATTTCTCCAAAGTTACATTTAATGGATAACTCACGTAGTCTAGCCACAAATTGATCTACTGATTCATCATTTCTTTGGGGTTGAGTATAAAATTTGTGTCTTGCCATGACAATATTTACTTCTTTTGCATACTGTTTCTTCATGCGAGCTTTTGCCTCAGTGTATACGTTGGTTATTGCCCTCCCATCTTGGCTCAGTCCTACTGGAAGATATTTGAACGAACGTTGACCTTCTTTGCCTAAAGCGCTCAATAAAAGTGCTTTTTTCCTAGTTGCGCTGAAATCTTTCCCATCTAGTGCTTCTATATAGTTCTCAAAAATGTCTATCCATTCATCCCACTCGATGGGTGGTTCTCCAGTATTTTGTAGGAACATAGGAGGTACAATTATATTCAAGTTCTCCATTTCGAATGTTGCTATATATATATAACTTGTAAAATGTAGTAACTATTCTCTTTCTCTTTTTTTTTTTTTTATACAGGTGGCTGTTTTCCTAAGTGTTGCTGCACTAAGCACTGATATATAGAAGTGTTGCTGCACTAAGCACACTGATATATAGTTATTAATTTTTTTTTTTTTTGTATTAAACCATCCATTCATTCAATAATATAAGTAATATGGATTATATCAAAGACTATCTGACATTGGTGTACTTCTGATTATATCTAATTTGTTTCTCACCGTTCTCATGACTTCCTTCGTTGTGCCCTGCTATTCATTTGCGGATTGAATCACTGGAGAGCGTGTCTGGTTGCTGCGATGCTCTAGTTGCACGTTGTAGGTGTGGCGCTTGTGTGTTTACAATGCGCAAATTATTCGTTCGGTGTGCGCGATGGGTTGCTAGGTTACAAGGCAAACAAAATGGCGCTTACGTTGCGTCTACACGTAATGCCGCCCGACGTTGCTTGTCAATGATGTCGTCTGCTCGTCTGTTTAGACCCTCGCGTGTGACGTCTCTGGTGCGAATGGCCGGTCTGGCAGTGACTCGAGGAGAGAAACGGTAGGCTTGTTTGCGTGGGCTGCTCGCGCTTGTGTTTTCAAAAGGCGCCGTTGATTCAAATGATGCAGGAGGCCGATATTATAAAATTGGTGTACAAATGGAATAAAAATTGTGTATTTCCTTTTTAAGTGAGGAATTGATCCTCGGAAAGCAAAAGGGGAGCGTAACAGTCTTTTTTGAGTAGATGTCTTGTTATGAAGACGATTTTCTATTACTCTCAAGGCGCACAGTTAAATTCAAAGTTGAAGTAAAAGAAAAAAAATGTCTTTCAAACTCACCGATGATTTGTTTAAACAGTTGGAGTCACTTGTCTGTTTCTTCTGATGATGGCACAAGTTGATTTCGCTTTATTCTTTTGAAGTACGTCTTTCTATTTGAAAGCAGGTGTAGTTATCTTCCTGGTACTTCTCAAAGAGAGTGAAGTATTTCCCTTCATGGTGGTTTGAATTAATCCTTGAGTAATTCTCTTCCGGTGGTATTTTCTTTAACTCTTTTTGTCAAATCTTTTATCTGTCCATATATATATATATATTCTTGTTGCGTGGTTCTTCTCTCACCAGTGGAGTTCTTCTCCCTCTGTAGTTATCTAGCTCGCTCTGCTCATCGTCGCCATGTGTTGTAAATGAGGCAAGGAGGTCAATATAGGAATATAAGGCATTTATTATGCACTACAGAGAATAACTGGTGGTCCCATCAGAAAGCAGGGAGCTAACTGACTGATGAGAACATTGTGGATAATGACATCAGGAATATGGAATGTATGACTTAAAGGGATACTGTAATATAAAAGTGCAGAGAATACAACAGTTACACCACAGACAGCAGACCTATTCAACTAAAGGTCATTGCAGAGTCTTCCTGCAAGACACACAGTCAGCGGCGCCTAAACTGTGGCGTTGTCAGCCGCCTCGATGGGGCCGGAGCCCTGGGACGATGGGTGTGAAGCTTCCTCGTCGCTGGGTGACAGCAGCGGCGAGGCGCAGTGAGTACCACTCCTCAACACTACACGTCACTGGTGAGTCGCATTAATGCTTCCCTCCCCTCACCTCTGTTAGCTGCGCTCTGGTCACACAGGACACGGGTGCACCTGAAACGCATGACCCTATATAGTCTTTTCCTTAAGGACTTGCTTGGGAGCGACGCTCATATACGGAGCCGAGCTGTGGTGCCCTCTGCGACGCCTGCTCACCATGGCCTGTTGCCTCAGGCCCGGGATGGGCAGACACCCATGCCGCCAACTGCACTGCAGTAACACTATAACTGTGCCCAGCACTCACCACCCCCAGAACTGTGAGGTTTATTGTCTCTATTGAGAGGTTGGACGGTGGCATGTTCAGCAACCAACCTTTTGACATTCTTTACTGTTATGACCTTTCCTGGTCTGTTATGTTTACATATTCCCCTCCCTTTTGCTTTGCTTTTCTGAGGACTACATTTCACTGCTCCTACAATTGTTTCTGGATGCGGGAAGAGAGGAGATGCGGGAGGTACAGGGGAGGCTACATGCGGAAACTGGGGAGGGGACGCGGGAACTGGGAGACACTTAACAAAACGGAATGGCTGAGATAAAAATATGTACCTGGAACATTAGGGGCATGCACACATCGTCACGCAGGTATCAGATATACTCCTACCTAAAGCGGCATCGGATAAATATCGCACTCCTGCAAGAGACGCACTTAAACAAAACAGAAATACAATCGCTACACCGCAGATGGCGTGGACAGCTTTACGCCACGGAATACTCCTCATACGCCCGCGGTGCACTACTATGGGTTAGACCTAGCACCCCTTTGCCAGTACTACATTCACACATCGACCCAGATGGCAGATTTGTAATAGTCCAGGGCCGACTGGACGGACAGCCAGTGGTTCTGGCCTCCTTGTACTCTCCTAACACAGATCAAGGAGATTTCTTAACGCGACTCTCCACAAAACTGGCGCCATGGCATGGCATCCCATGGATCTTGAAGGGAGATTATAACTGTATCTTAGACGCGACACTGGATCGCTCCTCCCCCCCTCAAGCCGGTACATAAGCACACGGGCCATGAAAGCGCTGACCAGCTGGGCAATGCAATGGGACTTACATGATGCTTGGCGCGCACACAATCCCAGCACTAAGATGTATTCCTACTACTCGGGAGCACATGCCTTACATGTACGACTGGATCGATACATGGTGTCAGCTGAACTTCTGACCCATATTGTAGACACATGCTACATGGGATGTACCCACTCTGACCACAACCCACATATATTAGACATAGCATGGGAACGACCACACCCACCCATTCCCACCTGGAGGCTACAACCAGCCTTACTCCAAGATGCACCTTTCCGTGATTCCCTTCTCACGCAAACAGCGCAGTATTTCGAAGATAATTCCGAAACGGCCTCCTCCCCACAGATTGAATGGGACGCTTTCAAGGTTGTGATTAGGGGACACTGCCTGGGCACACAGGGACGCATGCAGAGACAGATAGAGAGAGAATTGGCACAGGTGGAGACTGACCTGCTAGCACGGGAACAGGGCGCGATAGGAGGCACAGACAAACCTCTGTTGGCAGCGCGCGCAGAAGACACGCGGCTATTGGAACGGCTATGTAACCTTAATTACGCAGCACATTCAGCGCACACACATCACCTCAGCGACAAACCAGGCAGGCTGCTAGCCTGGCTAATTAAACAGGAAGACCGTAGAGCGCCAGTGTCAGCGATAAACACTGATAGGGATGGGGTAGTCTACACGCAGAACAAGATACACGAAGCCTTCACAGGACACTACAAAGCACTGTACCGCTCCCGACTATGAGTCCCCCATGTTGACATCAAGGAATATCTATTGGACATATACGTACCAAGATTAACTGTCGCACAGCAGGGAGAACTCGGAGCACCGCTCACATCTGAAGAACCACGCACGGCCATTTTCGCTTTATCTAATGGCAAAACCCCGGGCCCAGATGGGCTGCCCGCTGAATTTTATAAGGCCTGCTCAGACATCCTAGTTCCCAGACTCCTAAAGATGTACGCTGAAGAAGACTCCTCGCTCCCTCCCACGCTTAATGAAGCCAACCTCATTTCCATCTTAAATCCTGACAGAGAAGGCACACATATGGGCTCCTACCGCCCATTAGCCCTTCTAAATACGGATTACAAAATACTTGCTTCCACTCTAGCCCAGCGGCTGGCCCCTTTAGTCCCGACACTAATACACCATGACCAAAATGGCTTTGTACCCACGCGTAGTACATCTCATAACATCCGCAGGCTATTTCGGAAACAAGAATATGCCACTCATCAATGGCCGAGATCGGGGTGCCTAGTATTGGACCTCGAAAAGGCATTTGATTAAGTGGAATGGCCTTACCTAGCGGCGGTGATGGAAGCATACTACACAGGGGACGGTTACACAGATATGGTTGACTTACTATATCAAAGACCTACTGTGCGAGTACGCACGGGCAGGCTCCTCTCAGACGCCATTAGAGTGCAAAGGGGCACTAGACAGGGCTGCCCTCTGTCCTCCTTGCTGTTCTCTATGGCCATAGAGCCCCTTGCCATTATATTATGAACGCGGGGAGAAGAGTGGGGAATCTCAATGGCGGATGGTATACACACAGTCTCGCTTTACGCGGATGACCTAAAGCGACATATTCCGGACCTTTGAGGCCATATCGGGCCTTAGAGTCAACTGGGCCAAATCTAGAGCATATCCCTTTAGCCAGGATACGCCTGAGAGTGATGTCCGCATTGAAGATGAAAAACTTACTTGGCACCACACTACGTTCAGGTACCTGGGAATACATATATATAGGAACCCGCCAGACATACTGGAAGGGAACCTGATGAGAGCGATCTCCTCTTTGCGCGCTCTCAAATGACCTTCTGGAAATCCCTACCCCTGAATGTACCAAGTCACGTAGCACTGACGAAAATGATAGTCCTACTGCGACTTTTATACTACTATGCCAATATCCCATGCTACGTCCCCACCAGAGTGTTTCGCGAACTGGAAACCCTAATTCGAAACCTAATCTGGAACACGGGACGACCCCGTGTGGCATTAGCAAAACTGTACACGCCCACTGAAGCGGGTGGCCTTGCGGTCCCCAACCTGGAGCTGTATTATCTGGCAGCACAGCTGCAATGGGTGTCGGGATGGCTGTGCGGCAGGCATTCGGGAGATACTGCCACAGATACCACCATTTGGACCCACACAAAAATGTGCACATTGTTCCATCCCCTGACTAAAGCACCGTGCCCTCCACAAATACACTTAATGGTAGCGTGCAGGTGTTTCATGCGCAGCTTAAAACTAACTCGGGTAGTGAGACCATACGCCCCGGTACTCCCACTGCTGGGTACTCCCATAGAAGTCGGCATGGTAACGGAGGCCATGCTGGAGAGCTGGACGCAAGCGGGAGTGGAGACACTAGGAGACCTATATGCCGACGGAGCTCTGCTCCCTTTTGAAGAGCTCACAGAGAACACGGGCCTACCGGCTGGGCAGTTTCTCTTACATGCGTCACTGACACGCACAATGACAGATACCTGGGGAGACATGTCTGAGGAACCACAAATGCATCACTTCATGCAGTACCTACATGTCATGGGTAATGGCTCCCACATAATACACTGGTTAGCGCAGGCCCTCCTGGTGCATACACAACACCCAACCACACAATTACGAGACAAGTGGGCGGGAGACAGGGGAAGGGACTGGACGGACAAAGAATGGACAATGGTATTGAATAGCCCCGTTAATATCCCTCGCAATGCCCGCTTCAAGATCATACAATTTTACATCCTGCATCGTGCATACCTATCGCCTGATAAGGTTAACAGATATTTCTCGATCACCACCACTGCATGTCCGCGATGCTCCCTGGTTGGAGCGGAGCTCTTACACATGATCTGGTCGTGCCCTAGGATCCAAACGTACTGGGATGCAGTTAGAACGCTGCTGACGCACAGCACTGACGAGGACATACCACGCACGTGGGAAGCCTGCATCCTGGGACTATACAAGAGAACAAAACTAAATAAAGTACCGGCTAGGTTCTGGGACCTGGGACTTGTTACGGCCAAACGACTACTCACCAAACGCTGGAAAAAAGCGAACCTCCACAAGCTAGGCACTGGTATGCCTCTTTCACTAATTGGGCGAGAGCGGAAGGCACAATATTGCAACGGGAGGAAACAGCAGGGTTGAGAAAACTCCCTATTGCACGGCTCTGGGACACTACCCTGAAGGCCTTCCAGCAGGCAAGCATGGAACAGGGACTCACTTGAAACGCGCCCCCCTTTCAGAACTGACCATAGTAGTGAAATGTGGCAGACGGCCCCAGACGTCCACCGTCCCCTACCCTGCTAGTGCCAGAACGCAAGGCGCACCACATGAGCTTGCAATGAGGCAACGCAGCGGAGACATAATACGGAGTTCGCAGAGAGCCCCCACGCCCCGTAGCACTAACATGAACACTGACACGTTAAAGCGCGCTGGACGCAGATACAATATTTTTCCCCTCCCCTGAAACAGATCCTCCCCCACAAAACAGTCATTGACCGGAGTCCTCATCACGGCCCACAAGACCTGCCCCCTCGACCACGCACGGGCATTCCTCATACCTCATTAGCACCTACACCTTATTTCAATTGTCCTCCAACCCTATTTTTCTTTATGACCCTCCCCCCCACCTGCTTGAGAGCCTGAAGGGGTTTCTCTCTGCTTATCTCCCTATTCATTTCCTGGTTTTATTATACCCCCTGCTTCTACCATAGTTACGTTACGAAGACAGGGTTTTTTCACAGTTGATATGACTTTCTTAAGTTTGCATGTATAACATTGGTTGCTGTACTCCATTTTGCGCTCAGCACTCTTCATGCGTGGCACTATCACATGACACATCGCAAAATGACTGTAGGGAACGGCAAGGGTCTAATGTGCCCTAGCGGAAGCATGCCGCCCCACGCTACAACACATCGTCATGTTCTTCACCATAATATCATCAATGCCAGAAGGCACTACACTCATCAGGCCTTACACTCCAACACACATTACTGCGACACTTTCCCTGGAAGAACAATGCTGGGAATACACTGTCTTATCCTGTGTCATCACTACACCATGTTGTAACCATAATAACGTGTGAACTGTAAGTGATGTTCCTCCATCCTATCGTATGCTGTAATGATGTGTACTGAATATTGATGTTATAAACAAGAAATGTTAATAAAATACATTCAAACAAAAGAAAACATTGTGAAAGAACTCTCAAACCCCAGCTCCAACACCAATGACATTCCACCATCATATGACCTGTGCAACTCCCTGGCCACCTTCTTTCACCGCAAGATCACCGACATCCACGACAGCTTCAACACTGCCACCCCCACATCCACCGCCGAGACCACCACCCCTGCGACCACCACCCGCACCAGTCGCCTGACCGCCTGGCCCAACGTCAGCGACGAAGACACCATCAAGACCATGAACTCTATCCACTCCGGATCCCCATCTGACCCATGCCCTCACCACATTTTCAACAAAGCCAGCACCATCATCGCACCCCATCTCCGGAAAACAATCAACATCTCCTTCGAGACAGCAACCTTCCCAGAGAGCTGGAAGCACGCTGAGATCAATGCCATACTAAAGAAACCCAAGAGGGACCCCAACGACCTCATGAACTTCCGGCCCATCTCCCTGCTCCCTTTCCCGGCGAAAGTAACAGAGAAGATTGTCAACAGACAGCTGACCCGATACCTCGAAGCAACAACATCCTGGAACCATCCCATTCCGGCTTTCGCAGCAACCACAGCACCGAGACCGCCCTCAACGCTGCCACCGACGACATCACGATCCTTATGGACAAAGGAGAAACAGCCGCCCTCTTCCTTCAGGACCTATCGGCAGCCTTCGACACCGTCTGCCACCGCACCCTAACAGCACGTCTCCATGACGCCGGAAACCAAAAAAAGGCCCTGTCCTGGACCCCATCCTTCCTCTCCGACAGAAGCCAGAGCGTCCGCCTCCCACCCTTCCTCTCCAAGACCACCAAGATCATCTGCGGCGTTCCACAGGGCTCATCCCTCAGCCCGACGCTGTTCAATATCTACATGGCACCACTCGCCCACGTCGCACGACAACACAGCCTCAACATCATCTCCTACGCCGACGACACCCAGCTGATCATATCCCTCACCGAAGACCCCCACACCGACAAAGCTAATCTCCACAGAGGAATGAAGGCCGTCGCCGAATGGATGAAAGACAGCAGGCTGATGCTGAACTCAGACAAGACGGAGGTCCTCATCTTCGGCCCCACCCCCTCAGCCTGGGACGACTCCTGGTGGCCAACATCGCTAGGGACAGCCCCAGAACCCACCGACAACGCACGCAACTTGGGGGTCATCCTCGACTCCGCCCTCTCCATGACCAAGCAGGTCATCGCCGTCTCCACTTCCTGCTTCCACACCCTCCGAATGCTCCACAGGATCTTCAAATGGATCCCCTCCAACACAAGAAAAACCGTCACCCAGGCCCTCATCACCAGCAGACTGGACTACGGAAACACCCTCTACGCACGAATAACAACCAAGCTCCTGAGATGGCTGCAACGCATCCAGAACGCCTCGGCACGACTGATCCTCGAAGTCCCCCGGCGCAGCCACATCACACCCCACCTGAGAGGCCTGCATTGGCTCCCCGTCAACAACAGGATCACCTTCAAACTCCTCATCCACGCACAAAAAGCCCTACACAACGCTGGACCAGCATACCTCAACAACCGACTCAGCTTCGACATGCCCACCCGCAGCCCCCGCTCTGCCGCCCTCGCCACAGTTCCACGCTTCCGGAAAACCACTGCCGGCGGCAGATCTTTCTCCTACCTTCGCCGCCAAGACCTGGAACACTCTCCCTACCGGCCTACGACAGACCCAGGACCTGCTGGCCTTCAGAAGACTTCTCAAGACCTGGCTTTTCGATCAGGAGCAGCTCCCCCCCCTCCTTTCCCCCCCAACGCCTTGAAACACTCATGGGTATGTAGCGTGCTTTACAAATGGAATGATTGATTGATTGATTGATTGAAGTCTTCCGACTTCAGCTTGCTAATAGGTTCTGCTTAGAAGGCAAACTGCCCGTGCGTAAGGAATGGAATGGGAGGATGGACGAGAAGGGAATGACCATTCACTTAAGTCACCATTTTATTTTAGCAATGAGTGTTAAGGGAACAGCAATACATAACCTAAAGCTTTGTAGCAAAGAACAAAGCAGTCAGTTGCATTCACACAAGTCTGTCTTTGAGCAGGGTGCAGAGATATTTATTGCCCTTTGAAATATTCCCCCTTGACCCTGCTGTATGCAGGTCAAAGTGAGCTTTTCTGAAAAGGAGTGCTGCAAAGGCTCCAAATAGACCATTTACTCAATTGCCCTTCTAATATTATACTTCAAGTATGTTCTGGATACATATGAAAATGAACTGTATAACTATATAATACTTGTTAGATTTTTTCTTTCAATAAATTAATTTGTTTTGTACTTTTAATTTAGTTTTCTTTTATATAAAAAACCAATATTGAAAAGTAACATGGTAAGTACAGTGCATCTACATGTTTAATTACTTTAAACTTTAGATAAGTGTTTATCAATTGGAATGCATGGTTATTATTGCAGAGAGCTGCCTTTTCAAGATAGCTTCTGCAGTGTAGCAAAAAATCACTGTCAGCTACAATTTCTTCTGAGAACCATGCAACTTATGCTCTACAATGGACAGCTCTCTCTCTACTGGTGCAGTTAGACATCTATTATCCAATCAAGTAGTAGCAGCATGCCAGTGAGAAAGAAATGCTCCTCTGGTTTGATCCAAAATTTGAATGTCACTTAATTGAAGTATCATCTAAAGTGTACTGCCCAAAAGTAATCAGTGGCTAAAAGAACTGACCTAAAGCCCTTTCTGTGCAATTTTGATCATCTGGCTCGACAACGCAGCTGTCGCCAGACAATTATGTAAGAATTACCAAGAGAGTGGCTTTGGCTCCGCTCACATGTTGGGCACCAGAATTACATGTTTTAATTGGGCAAAAGTTTTGTTCTTCCACAAAAAAGTGTTTGCCCTCCACACAGCTGTGACAATTTTGTTTATTTTTATTCAGCTGCTGAGCTTGAATATTCAGTGGCACGCAATTAACACTGAAATGCTATTAATGTGGAACGCAGGAACAAAAACCAAGCTCCTGAGATGGCTGCAACGCATCCAGAACGCCTCGGCACGACTGATCCTCGACGTCCCCTGACGCAGCCACATCACACCCCTCCTGAGAGGCCTGCATTGGCTCCCCGTCAACAACAGGATCACCTTCAAACTCCTCATCCACGCGCACAAAGCCCTACCCAATGCCGGACCAGATACCTCAACAACCGACTCAGCTTCGACACCCCCACCCGCAGCCTCCGCTCTGCCAACCTTGCCCTAGCCACAGTTCCACGCTTCCGGAAAACCACTGCCGGAGGCAGATCCTTCTCCTACCTCGCCGCCAAGACCTGGAACACTCTCCCTACCGGCCTACGACAGACCCAGGACCTGCTGGCCTTCAGAAGACTTCTCAAGACCTAGCTTTTCGATCAGTAGCGGCCCCCCTCGTCCCCCCCTCACCGCCTTAAAACACTCACGGGTCTGTAGCGCGCTTTACAAATGGAATGATTGATTGATTGATTGATTGAAGTTTTCCGACTTCAGCTTGCTAATAGGTTCTGCTTAGAAGGCAAACTGCTCAAACATAAGGAATGGAATGGGAGGATGGACGAGAAGAGAATGACCATTCACTTAAGTCACCATTCTATTTTAGCAATGAGTGTTAAGGGAACAGCAATACATAACCTAAAGCTTTGTAGCAAAGAAAAAAGCAGTCAGTTGCATTCACACAAGCCTGTCTTTGAGCAGGGTGCAGAGATATTTATTGCCCTTTGAAATATTCCCCCTTGACCCTGCTGTATGCAGGTCAAAGTGAGCTTTTCTGAAAAGGAGTGCTGCAAAGGCTCCAAATAGACCATGTACTCAATTGCCCTTCTAATATTATACTTCAAGTATGTTCTGGATACTTATGAAAATGCACTGTATAACTATATAATACTTGTTAGATTTTTTCTTTCAATAAATTAATTTGTTTTGTACTTTTAATTTAGTTTTCTTTTATATAAAAATACAATATTGAAAAATAACATGGTAAGTACAGTGCATCTACTTGTTTAATTACTTTAAAACTTTAGCTGTTTATCAATTGGAATGCATGGTTATTATTGTGGAGAGCTGCCTTTTCAAGATAGCTTCTGCAGTGTAGCAAAAAATCACTGCCAGCTACAATTTCTTCGGAGAGCCGTGCAACTCATGCCCTATAATGGACAGCTCTCTCTCTACTGGTGAAGTTAGACATCTATTATCCAATCAAGTATTACCAGCATACCAGTGAGAAAGAAATGCTCCTCTGGTTTGATCCAAAATTTGAATGTCACTTAATTGAAGTATCATCTAAAGTGTACTGCCCAAAAGTAATCAGTGGCTAAAAGAACTGACCTAAAGCCCTTTCTGTGCAATTTTGATCATCTGGCTCGACAACGCAGCTGTCGCCAGACAATTATGTAAGAATTACCAAGAGAGCGGCTTTGGCTCCGCTCACATGTTGGACACCAGAATTACATGTTTTAATTGGGCAAAAGTTTTGTTCTTCCACAAAAAAGCATTTGCCCTCCACACAGCTGTGACCATTTTGTTTATTTTTATCCAGCTGCTGAGCTTGAATATTCAGTGGCACGCAATTAACACTGAAATGCTATTAATGTGTTAGAGATAATAGACAATTTACTGTGTTTGTCTTTCTGTGGCAACAGTACATATGGGAGGAGGGCATCCATGAGGAATGTGTTGCAGTCCCAGCACCCTCACTTCCATCATTAACTTTAGATATTGAAGTGCGGATTTGTGCTCGAGAGCAGTATGGGGAGTCCAGGGTCATACTTATCTACAGGGATCTTTAGGTCTGGCTTGACAGTGCAGCTGTTTCCTGAATATATGTGATCAACAAAAAAGAACTTTCAGGGTACAACTGAGAGAGGAGATTAGACTCCATCTATATATTGGTTCCTCCGAGTACAGGATTTGAGTGGGCTGAATTTGTATGTTTTCGCTAAAAAGACTGCTTGTATTGCCCTTTTTGGCTTGTGATAAAGCTTAGATTTGATACACTAGAACTGAGTTGGTTGTGGTGGCATGCCAACGATCATGGCTATAAGTCTGAACTGTTTATTAATACATGTACAAGGCTCTAGGTCTGACACGTTTCACTGATTGTCGTAGTAGGCAAGGATTCAGCATTGGCCTCCCACTCACACAAACTATAGGAATACTTCACTATTAATGATTCATTCTAGGCCCTGTTGAGTGAGTTTGTATATTATTTTGCAAGCTGTATTTTTGTAATTTTGTAAATGTATGCATGATGATTGCCGGCTTATGTGCACTTGAATAGGCCAGTTTTGGGTCACATATATAGCCATAGTAAATGATATAGGCATCATCGGTTCATTGGGAAAAGTCCATCTACCTGTTGTACTCAGCCTTGATAAAATCCAAGAGGTGGATCAAGTGTCGGCTGCCCTGACTGCTCTTTGTAATCAGCTGTTCATTTTTAGCAATTCACAATCACAACTACTGTTAGAAATGAGGGTCTCTCGTTGGTAGAGGTAGATACCTTTGTCTAAATAGGGATCCTTGCTTCTAGTCAGGGAAAGGGCAGTGGTATGCACCCTGTCCAAGTAGGGATCCTTCCTTTTAATCATGGCAAGGGAGTTACACGCCAAGATAACCCCTGCTCACTCCTTGGTAGCTTGGCGTGAGCAGACAGGCTTATCCCAAAGACAATTTGAAAAGTATTTGTACTCAAAACCACAAATGGACACCACACCAATTTAGAAAAATAAAGTATCTTTGTATAAACGTAACAAGACCAAAACGACAAAAATCTAACATACAAGTATTAAGAAAAATGACTTTCAACAGGATTTAGCAACTGAGCCCATAGAAAACTATGGATGCATGATTTCTTGCTAAGTACCTGTAGTTGCGACAAAATTCACCAAACCAAACAGCCGCAGTAAGGAGAATCGTCAAAAAACAAAGAGATGCGTCGATTGCTGAGACCTTCGTAGATGCGATGCAACAGTTCCACTGGGCGCAGGGGAGCAGTGCATCGGGTCCAGTCGGTAGGGGAAGCAATGTGTTGATTCTGAAATGGATCTGAACTGCGGATCAGGGAAAACTTGCCACACAGGGACGATGCGTGGAAATCCGGGATGCGTTGGTGAACGATGTGGGGGCGTCGAGCAGCGATGTGTCGAATTCTTCAGCCACGATCCGTCGATGCATCAATTCTTGCAGCGGCAACAGGCGCTGCGTCCATTTCAGCAGTGGCGCGGCGGTGTGGGGAGATTCTTCTTGCAGCGAGTAGTGTATGCAATAATTGCGAATACATCCCCTGTCGAGGCACACCGGGCGTGATCAATAACGTGATTCACAATCAATGAAGTTTCATGATTTATTTGTTATAGTTCATTGTATGTTACTTTAAACACCTGATATTATTGTCATATCAGTCGTGTGACAATTATTTCATTTTACTGGCACATGAACTTTTCTCCAATGCATTTCGGACCAAAAGGCCCTTTATCACGGAGTGCTGCGGAGGAAAACAGAAAAAAGCGGCGGTGAGGCGCTGATGACCAGGGGGTGCTTTGAAAGGAATTAACCGTGTTTATGTGTGAGGGGGTAAAATGACTAGTAAATCGGCGTGACTAGGGGGCGTGTACAGCGGGAGGTGAGGTGGAATTTTACCGCGTGGGGTGAAGTGAGAATGACTGGAGGCGTGAATTTAAACAAGGTCGGGTGACTTACTTCGTGCTCAAGCGTAGCGGAGTCCGCTGGCAAACGGCTGCAAAATCTGTGTCAATGATATTCGTGGGAGGAGACTATAAGGACGTGTGGCTAAACAGGGAGAGTGACGCAGGTGGGTGGTAGACATAGAAAACGGTGCTAAGGGGAAAAGAAGTGAGGTGGCCATCTTGTAACGGTTACTGAACGTGAGGGAATGAGTCAGTGGGGGCAAGGGGCAAAGTCATCAAGGTACAATGTACAAGATACAGTAAATATGCTTTACAGGTAACAACTATATTCGATGCGGTCATTAAGGCCGTACGGCTTCTGAGTCTGTAACAGGTAGATCCACTCAAGTTCACGTTTTAACAACTGTTTATGGTTGTCAGTTCCTTCCCTTTTGCTGACAATTTCCAAAACAATGAATTTCAGTTGTGCGATGGTATGGCGTGATTCAGCAAAATGCATAGCAATGTTGGATTTTTCTTGTTTCACCCGTATGTTGGATTTATGTTCATTTAAACGTGTTTTTATTTTTCGTTCTGTTTTCCCAACATAGAGCTTCCCACAGGGACATTTCAAGGCATAAATTAAGTTCATTGAGTCGCATGTGGCATCAACTTGTAATCTGATGGTGTGACCCTTCATGGGGTGTTGAATAGTGCTACCCTTGATTATACAGTTACAGTGACTGCAGTTAAGACAAGGTTGAGTTCCTCGGTGTTGCTTGGTTGTTGGAGTGGGTTTAGACAAAATTTCTTTAAGGTTCTTGCTTCTTGTGTAAGCGAACAAAGGAGGTTTTTCAAAAATTCCCCGGAGGTCGGGTTCAGCCTGTAAGATGGGCCAGTGCTTAAGTATGATTTTCCTGTATGTCGAACTTGCTGTAGAAAAGTTGGATACAAGCACCATACGAGATTCCTTATCTTTCTTGGTTTTTTTTTAGACAGTCTTGTCTGGACATCTTGGCTACGCGATTCTGCGCGTTGAGAAGAACATCCTCTGGGTAACCACGGTCTGTGAATCGTTCATGCATTTCTTTGATGCGTGTTGTTAATAAATGGTCATCTGACACTATGCGCTTTACGCGTACCATTTGGGAGAATGGTAAATGCTTTTTCAAGGAGCCTTGATGGAAGCTGGAATAGTGCAGGGTGTTGTTCCAGTCTGTGGATTTTCGGTGAAGGTCAGTGATGAACCCTTGGGGGGTGATTTTTATGTTAACATCCAAGAAGGATATAGCTGTGTCACTGATTTGCCATGTGAGATTAATGCGTGGATCCTTGGTGTTTACTTCTGTAAGTACTTGATTCAATGTCTCCTTAGTATCTGACCACATTATGAAAAGATCATCTATGTACTGTGCGTACATTTTGGATTTGTTTTGGAATGTTGCGTTGCTGTATATATACTGATTTTCAAAGTTCTCCATGTATATATTAGCATACGTGGGAGCAGCGCAGTTTCCCATAGCCATTCCGGATAGTTGTAGGTACCACTGGTCATTTTGTTGAAAGTAGCTATGGTAAAGAGTGAAGGTCATAAGCTCCATTAGAAAAGACTGCATTTGTGTGTTGATGTTGCTGTTAAGGAGAGCGTGTTCAAAAGCTTCAATGCCCCTAAGATGGGGTATCGAGGTGTACAAGGAGCTAACGTCTGCTGTACATAAGATGAGAG
Source organism: Lissotriton helveticus (assembly GCF_964261635.1). NCBI lineage: Eukaryota > Metazoa > Chordata > Amphibia > Caudata > Salamandridae > Lissotriton > Lissotriton helveticus. The sequence continues at coordinate 811,306,408 of NC_136059.1, read as the reverse complement.
GTTCTTTTTCGCTGATTTGGATTCCTGCTAATTTGTCTAAAAAGTCAGCGGTATCTCTGATGTAGCTAGTTGTGTTGGTGACAAAGGGTTGAAGATACTTATCTATGAACTTTCCAGTCGGTTCGTGTATGGATCCTTTCGTGGACACGATGGGTCTGAACGGGGGGTCCAGAAGGTTCTTATGTATCTTGGGACACATATGGATGGTAGGACTCTTCGGGTAATCTAGCAATAGATACTTTTTTGTGCGGTCTTCTATGGTACCTGCTAGGTGAGCAGTGGTGACAATGTCTTTAAGGGTGCTCTGGAATTCCTTGGTTGGATTGTAGTCAAGTATCATGTACGTCGAAGTATCTTGTATATGCTCGTTAAGTTTGTCGGTATACATGGTGGAGTTGAGTATTACTAAAGCTCCTCCTTTGTCAGCTTTAACACATCGGATTCGTGTATTGTTAGCTAGCGATTTCAGGGTGTCTCGATCTTTGTTGGTTAGATTTTGTAGTTTGGAAGTTTTCTTGAAATTGATTTTCTGAACATCATTATGTACTAACGTTTCAAAAAGATCAATGCTCTTATGACTTTGAGGTGCTTGGTAAGTGCTCGGAGGACGTAAACCTCGGAGTTCATCATCTTTGTCAGCAGTTTTAGCGGGTAGGATGTTGTCAAAGAAGTGTCGAAGTTTCATTTTCCTTGTGAATTTGAACGTACTCACTTCTAGTTCAAGAAGATTGGTTGATGCTGTAGGGATGAATGAGGTACCTTTCTCAAGTAAGTTCATTTGGTAGTTAGGAATGGCCATATCTGATATGTTGATCACTAAGTGTTCTTTTTTGGTTTGGGGTTCTTGGAGACTGTGCTCCGTGTGTTTGGAGGGCTCTTTTCTCTTTCCTTTTCTTTTGCTCTGGCTCCTCATGAGTCGTCGAGTTGGTCCGGGCTTATCTCTAAAAAATGAGATGTGGTGGTCTGTCCTTGATGAGTGGATGACGTGCTGGCTTGTTCAGCATTAGAACTCGTTTTGGATGCTGGAGGTCTACGAAATGTTCGATGCGTGGAGTCCGTATCTGAGGATGATGTATCCGTCTGGGTATTGGGTGGTTTGTTACGGCACCTCTGGGCATAGATGTCTGCCCACGAGTATACTTCGTCGAGCTTGTAATCAAGCGTGTCCCTACGGAATTTTCTCACTTTTCGCTCATTTATTTCATTTTGATGTTTGTCTAAAGTGTTTTTTATATCTTCAAGGGTGGAGGTCAATTCTTCTGCGGTTATCATGTTCTTAAGCTCGTTATCAATCTCCTTGATTTCTGTTTCGAGTTCTTTAAGAATTCCAGCTAATTCTTCGACAATTAGCAATATTAAGTCAAGGCTACATTTGTTAAGTATCCCATTCCACTTATCCAAAAAGGTCTTGGAGTTCTTACAGAGAGATGGTTTTAAAGCTATCCGTAGTCCGCGAGGGATCCTGAGTGCTCGGTGGTATTTCAGTAATGTACTCGCGTGGAGTTTCTGATTAATGTGACGCTTGGAAAGGTAAAGTAGTTGTTTGATGCATTGCTCCTTGCTCCGACTAGTGGTGGATGGGCTGATGTCTTCCTCTATCAGCGAGTAGATTCGTTGTTTTTCTGTGTCATCATAGGCTAGGGTGTGGGCTCTGGCATCCGTGCTTTTGCTAATTTCTTCAAACTGCATTATATTGCGTGCTGCCCACCTTTTGGCGGAATAATAAATTGACAAGAAAGAAGAGTCGGTGGTGCACTGCTAGGTAGTGTTGCTTTTGCAAATATTTTTCGAACTTGTGGGTGCTCTCAAGGGTGGTGTCTTCCGTCAGACACCCAAGAATCATGGAGCGAGTAGTGTATGCAACAATTGCGAATACATCCCCTGTCGAGGCACACCGGGCGTGATCAATAACGTGATTCACAATCAATGAAGTTTCATGATTTATTTGTTATAGTTCATTGTATGTTACTTTAAACACCTGATATTATTGTCATTCTTCTTGCACCATGGCCTTGCATCAGAAAAATTGTCGCAAGAAGAGCGATGCATCGATTTTATTGTGGTTGCATTGATTTCCAGCTCCCAGCAGCAGAAACAACCTACGGAGGACCCACACAGTCACAGGCACTTCTGGTAGGTCAGAATTCCCAGCAAGAAAGTTCAAGGGAGCTGGGGGTGAAGTATTTGTGTTCCTGATATGTCAAAACAGCAGGCAAGCTCTACTCAAGCCCTTGGAGACTTTCCTCAACCAGGGGACACTGCACGCAGCAAAGTCCTTCTCCTTTCCTTGGCAGAAACAGCAACTGCAGGCCGACCCCAGACACACAGCAATGGCAGTATTTCTCCTCAGTTTCTCCAGCTCTTCTCCTTAGCAAAGGTTCCTCTTGATTCCAGAAGTAGTCTAAAGTTAAGGGGTTTTATGTCTAATACTTACACCCCAAAATGTATTTGTTCTCTTTGTGCAGAGAAGCCCTGTGCCCAGCCAAAACCAGTTCTGTCCTCTCTGGTGCAGCCGCCCGGCAGGAAGTGGAGCTAGCATTGTGGAAGGTAGACCAGGCCCATTCACGTTAAAGGAAATCTCTTCCCCCTACTCTAAATGCAACCCAGGTCCATTCAGCCCAGCCCTGACTCATCAGGCTCTCTGGAGCCACTGCTCCTCCCCAGCTCCTGACACTCCAAACCCAGTCAGTCAATCCACATCCTAGCAGAGGCACACTGGATGGCTAAACAAGAAACTACCTACTTTCTAAAAGTGGTATTTTCAAACATAGAATGTAAACATCACCCTCACTAGAAGATGCGTTTTAGCATTCTGAGTTCAGGCATACTAAACATTATTTTCCTACCTTGTTCCCAGGGGCAATTATGTTTGTAAGTTGTTATAAGCAAACTCCCCATTCTGTCCTATGGGAACAGGTAGCCTTGCAATAGTGAAAAACGAAATTTGCAGTAATTCAGTAACAGGACATGCCACACATATCAGGGCATGTCCTATCTTTCACCTACACTGTACCCCGCTCACAGGGGTACCATGGGCCTACCTTAAGGGTGACTGACATGTAAGAAAATAGAGGGTTAGGGCCTGGCAAGTCGGTGCACCTGCCAAGTCGACGTGGCAGGTCAAATCTGCTCACAAACACTGCAGTGGCAGGTCTGAATTACCGTTTCAGAACTACTCATGTGGGTGGCACAATCAGTGCTGCGGGCCCACTACTAGTATTTGACCAGTAAATCAAATATGTCAATCAGGGAGAACCAATTCTAATAACAATTGACACAGGGTGCACTTGCACTTTGATACTGATCAGCTGTTGCAAAGTGCCCAAAGCATCTAAGCTAGCAAAACTAAATCCAGCACAGCATCAAAAATACAGGATATAGAAGCAAAAATTCAGGGGAAACGACACCTAAGATGCCAAGTCTAACGACTACCTTTGAAGAAAAATAAATTGGAATGATTGGATATAACTTCAAGTCTACAAAATATCTTATTAATACTTTGAAACTGATTTGAAGTGTGTTCCAACCTTTCTTTTCCAAGTCTAATATTGTACACATTTGCAATTTATATGACTATATGCCTGATGGCTGCCTTGTGGGAAGGTTTACAGTCAGATAAGTAGGCCTGAACTGGTCAATGATAACAGGTATAGGCTTCATTGGTGTGCAGGGAAATGTTATGCAAAATTCAATATACCTGGCCTGTTTATTATGAAACATTATTTCAAAGGTAGTAGGTCTGTATAATTTAATATGGATAGCTATTGGCAAAACCAATAGGCCTCTATCAGTGGATTGTTGTCAAAATATGTTACAGGTGGTAAAATGATATTTGGTTACATATAATCACCAATATTACCATAGTAGGCAACTGTTTTGGTGTTGGCCACCAACTCTGACAAACCCTGGAACAGAATTTCCCTTTCATGATACTTGTTAGTTCTATTGAGAGGTGTTGTAGAATGTTTTTCCAACTGTAGTGTTGTAAATATTTGTAATTTTATTAACCCTGGATGTAGTGGGTGTAGCGGGGCTAAGCAGAGGTCCACGGAGTTGTGAACAAACTCCGTGGAACTCCGCTCCGCCACCCGCCTCCACCCACCTTATTAACAATTACTTCTACATTAATAAAAATTAAATTAAAAAACACTTACCTGTACTGCAGCATCCCCAGGCTGCCATCCTCCTCTTTCTCGCCGTCTGGGTAATCTTTGAGAAAACTGCACATGTGCACATGCCCGCGCATGTCCATTTCTTGATGATATTGATGGTGTACTATTGGCACGAATAAAGCACTTTATTGAAGATTAATTTTGTCTCTGCTATTCGTGGTCCGTACCTGGGTGTACTCATCGGCAACATGATGCATGATGAGCCGGGATTGTTATTTTTCATATATATATATATATATATATATATATATATATATATATATATATATATATATATATATATATATATATATATATATATATATATATATATATATATATATGCACATATATATATATATATATTTGCAAAGCAACTCGGCAGATCCCCGCAGAGCATCCACAGCACAAAGAGGTCCACAGCACAGCAGTTTCCTTTAAGGTGTCTTTATTATTTCTTCTTCTCTACACCATGTGCAAAACAAAAGGATGGTCGACGCGTTTCAGCTGATCCCTTCAACTTGACAATAGAGTCCCACCGTCTAGACAGTCTTTTTAAAGTGACAAATGCAATTGTTCCCTTGTTTGTTTTTGAAAAAATAGACTAGACCACTCACCCACTCAAAAACATTTGTGAATTGGCAGTTGATAGTTGCCATTTTCTAAGAGCATTCATTAAATACATTATTATATTTTAGGACAGTATTGGCGGCATTCTCAGTAAAGTACTTTTGTGTTACTGGTAGAGTGGAAATGTGTGTTAGGCAGGTCCGTGACTGGAATTTATAAATATTTGTTTATATATATGTGTATATCTCTGAGGTTTGTATGTCTCAATGGGGTATAGAGGGTCATATCACCAGATGATTACAATTTTCATTGTTCATTGGAGAAAGAGAAAGTGTCATGTGCTTAAGTGCAAAATATGCATTCATAGGTCTTAAAGGTAATCGTCCATCAGTTTGCATAATAAATCTTAGTTGATCAGGTAAGCAGATTAATTGATCATAAAATTAAGTTTGTAATGTACATTGTGCAAATTGACATTTCCTGGACCTGTACTCTAGTGGTTCATCGATCTCGTCGGTTACCTTTTAAGACCCAGTATATAAAGTGACAAGTGCATTGTGCAAACATGTTGTGCAAATTTGCAATTTTAAGAAATGTGTCTTTCACCATATATTCCATCTTTCCTCTATTCTAAGGAACACGTAATCCATGTTCATTTGGCGCGTTGCTTCAGTTACTTTCTCAGTTTGTATTCACGCCTGGATAGTTTCCCTCTTTATTCAACATGATGATGGTGGTTATCTTCACCTGTGTCCCCAACAATATCATTTTGAGTACCCAGAAACTTGTTTCTTCCCTCACCAGTTGTTTAGAACTTTCAATAGTTTGGTAGAGTACCATAACAGAGATGTATTCACTCTTTTATCAATCTTCTTTACTTCTTACTTTCTTATCTGCATCTGTTAATTTCATAAGTTCTAGGCATGTCACAAAGATTAAAAATGAGTCATATCTCAGAGGTGTACATGTAATTCAGCATTCAGATTATGGCCAAAGTGTTTTTCAGTCCCAAGGGCCGATATGAGTTTTGACTCTGCTCTTCTGAGTTCCAGGGTTTTGTCACCCCCTCTTTCATTTAGTTTTATCATCTTAGCTCCATAAGAACTCAACCCTTGAGCATTTCCTTGGTGTTTTTCGGAAAAGTACTTTACCATCGGATATGCCAGATCTTTGTTTTTAATTGCTCTCAGATGCTGTAAAATCCGTAGTTTTAGTTTGTTGATGGTACTCCCGACATAAAGTTGTTTACAAGGGCATTCTAAAACATACACCACGTGCTTTGATTCACTCGTGATGTGTACAGTAATCCATTCCTTTTTTCCATTGGATAGTACATATGATTGTGTGTTTGTTCCGTGTTCACAGGCCTTGCATTTGGAACATTTCCAAAATCCTGGAGTTGTTAACCAAGTTGCCTTTTCCTTTTCTGATGTTTCTAGGAGGCTCTGTGTTAGGATGTCGCCTAGCGATGCAGTCTTCCTGTATGTTATTTTAGGTGTTGATGATAATTTCCTCTTCAGTGACTCATCAAGCAATAGTATCTTCCAATGCTTTTTCATTATATTTCGTAAGCTTTTATTTTCCACATTGAAATCCTGAATGATTCGGATCGTATGTCATCTTCCACATCTGTTCTCTCATTCAGTAACTCTGATCTTGTTTTCTCGATTACTTTGTTCCTTGCTTCCTCAATTGTTGCAGGGTTTCTGTACTCACACAGAACTGTGCACAGAGGAGTGGAACCTCGGCAAATTAGGATGTCCCAAAACTTACCTTAGCAACCAACTCACCCCTTACCGAGCTAGCTACAGTGTCTCATTGGACATATCAAACACCCAATGTTTAGACAAACCAGAACATGAACTTACAGTACCTCAGGGTACGTGGGACTCATGAACACTCTTTCGTTATATTATCATTACAAACCAGAACATGGAGTAAAGAAGACACATGTGCATTTGAAATGTTTATTTACTAATGCCGTCTTCTCAGGCGCAGTATCTTAGATAATACAAGTATACTTATTATCAGTATCAAAATTATCAGCATAGTTACTAAGACATAAAAAGCGAATGGTGACAGCATGTTAACATGCTGTAATGAATAAGAGTTAACAACACTTATATCTCACCCTCCCTAACACATATATTATATTATTAGCTAAGAAGGTCTCTTTGGGTTGTTTTAGGGCGGGCCCATACCTTAGTGTCCTAGCATGAAGGAATCACATCAGCATACACCAGCTCTCTTCTGCATGTGCACCGCATCAAGTGTGTTAACAATTCTCGTGCAAAGCAATATCAATCCCGCCTCAAGCCCAAGTTGGCAAAGGCTGCACTTGTGTTATGACTATGAAAGCGTGGAGATCAGACCTCATAACAATTCCATATCGTGTTGCTCCTGAAACTTCAGCACTCTCCGTGCAGACATGGTTTATTAAACAAGACTGATATCAGAGCAATAACATATTATTCTCACATACACCACGGCAAACCACTAGGTTGAAAGCTAAGTCAACAATTAAGGGTTGTGTGCAGAAGTTGCAAGAAAGGAAAAATGGCGTTTAAATCTCAAATGTACCTATGCTAACTTAACACGATATAAGGATATATAGGAGCTATACAACACCCCCCCATGATCCGAGAACGGACTAAATAAGATAACAGAAGTGCCATCACATGAGAGCAGAATCCAAATATAAACGAGCATGAATAAAAATTCAATTATAAAAACTAATGCTAAAAAATAGCCCACAAGTATAATGTGGCTCAAGCCAATAGGCAAGCAAAAAATAAAATGTCTTGACCAAAAAGTCAATAAAATCAAGGAAATGCTATCAATCAGCATGTCAATTTGAGGCAGTGTCTATGATAAGACAGTATATGAAAAGTAAGCCGCAACAGCCTCCAGGAGGAAGTCACTGTCCTCATCAGAAAACAGTTCAGCCATCCAATTTAAAAGATGAAAGGAACATACGTGATCTTCCAGCACCGGATCCTCTATAACCATCAGAGGACAGCTCGGTGGGTTCTCAAGAAAACTTAGTTCCAAGAAATTTTGCGCTGCCGACAACACATCCCAGGGACCCATTAGTCCATGTGCCACCGCCAAGGCCATAATCCTTTCGTCAGAACAAACCAACTCGTGAGCAATGATAGGACTCATCAGTTGATCAAAATCGACGTCAGAAGATGCTGGTCCGCAGAGACACAAATCAATGGCCCAAAGGAAATCGCAGGTCAGACAGCGAAATACAGGCTGGACACAGGTGAAATAGGAGAACCGAAAAGATAATCCAAACGCCGTGCTTAGAGTCGCTAACGGCAGTGTGCCATAGTAATCAAGCATGCGGTTGCGAAACCGCGTCAGTAGTAGCTGTGCGTGGTCTTGCACAGGAAGGGCATCCATATTTAAAAAGGCAGAAAACCACCAATGCGCCAGCCGCTAATGCAAGCAAAAACGGGAACCCTCCAAATAAGGATGAAAAAATAGAATGGAAGAAGGCAGGGATGACTCCAAATATCTTCTCAAAGGAAGTCACGAGACCACCGCTAACAACTTTAAAAAAATGTGCTAGGCCCGTTGTGGAGGATGCGTTAAAGATAGAACGGACCATGGCTCCGAAATGCAAAGGCAAATCAGTGTTTAATAGAGCCTGAACCTCCGTACGGGTGTTAGCAATGTGAAGCACGAAAGTTTCACGGGCCGAGCTCAAGGCCACCTCTTTCTGGGACAATAGAGCTCTTATTCTAGCCATGCCGCTGAATTCTGCTCCCAAGGTCGGTATCTGTGGCCAAATGGAAGACTCCCTATGTTCACGTGTGGGAGGATAAAGAACATTTCTGCAGCAAATAACTCGCTCACTAACCGTTACTATGAAAGCTATACCTTTAATTAAACCACAGCAGTTTTCATTATTGAGCATTAAATAACTACCATTCTCTAACAATTTAAACGTGGGGATGATAGCAGGAACTGGCGTGCCCTGTAAAACGCAAGCCATATTCGGTCGGTCCTTGTTACATGAACCGTGTAACTGTATGTGTCTGCACATTAAAGAATGATCTGGCGTCTCAGTACACTCATCCCCTGTTAGATAAACCTCTTGTTCATCCTTGAAACATCTGTATGTGTATGGGAGTGACCAGACTTCATGAAGAAAACCGCTACCTAAGGGTTCAAAACGACCTATTGGCACATACTTCATACAATTTGAAAACTTATATAAAGCAAAAGGCAGCGTTATTAAACCGTGGATAAGCCACGTAGCAGCAGTGGCTTCTGCCACAGAAAAAGGTAAAGATTCCAACCTTTCAATACGGAGCATAGAAAAGGAAGCTTCACGCATTGAAAGCAAGCGTTGTTTGTCTGTCAAATTAAACGGTGCAAATAAAGAAGAAACATTCATGTATCCCCAGGGAACTTTACCCATTTTCAGAGTCTGAAGTGTCCATGCAAACTGCATGATTGAACGTAATTGATTTTGACCATGGTATAATACAGACACTTCATCATGCACAATATCAACAACAGACGACACAATATTATCTAATGTGTAAATTCTAGAGGAAAGCACGTTAATGCTATTGTCAACCACTGCAAGCACTTTCTCAAGATTTGCCTGATCAATAGCCCTAAGGCGTGAAGCAGCCTCAATCTGTGAGAGTTTCCAAATTTCATTGTAAACACCATATAACCAACGTTTCGACCTGCCACTAGCTGGGCCCTTAATGAAATCATTCAAATCCACGTCTGCATTCAGTTTGGAAAGGTGATACTTAACCGCAGGTAAAGTTGAATGTTTCAGCCAAGCTTGACACAACTTGCCCACAGAGTAAGAGGTGACAGTATGACTCAAATCAAAACGGGGATCAGATCTAACAGCCTTAAAACCGTCAGTTATATTTAAAAATCTCTTTTGGCAAGAATCAGCACTACGGTGCCAAAGCAGCCAACCCTTGGGATTCATACTGGAAATGTTAAAGGAGGAATTCAGAAGCAGAGCCTGTATATCTCTAATGGACAATTTAGTAAAATTACTCCAATTCTCATATTCCTCCAACTCCGGGAAAGACGGGGTGTTTAACCTTTTAGATGTAGCCAATCCAAAGCATGTTGTCTGGGAAATGGTTTCATTTAAAAACCACATATGATGTGGGATGAGACATGCACGGTGCAAAGCCTCAGTGCCTCGTACCTGCCAGGCTCTTGAGCCCCAAACTGATTTAAGGTCTATGGTATCCTTCCATAGCTCATACCCCCCAGTAACTAATTGATCCAGGAAGGCCTTCGAATACAACAATTTTGTATTTGTAAGTCAAACCTTGGACAGTGGCTGTTTTTGAAATTTAAAATAAAAGGACTCGGGATTGGACTGATTAAAGTCAGTGAAATAGGTATACTTTTTAAGAAACGTTTCTGAACTCCCTTGTGTAGGTGCTGGACAATGTTCCCACTGAGTAAAATTAACCGCATCCCTTCGGGAAGATGTCTTGTGTAAGAAGTGATTGCCATAATGTTGGTAACAGAACAATTCACCATAATTAGCAGATTCTAAATATAAATCCTCAGCATCAAAGGCAGCATAGTATTTCAAATCAGAAAACAAACTTTCCACAGCATTAACATCCCAATCATCAGAACGAATGTTTTGTTTCACCACATCCCCCATATTAACTCTCAGTACATTAGGAACATTAACGACTTCCGTTGGACCATGAATCTGAAAACGAACTGCATCCCACGCGATTCCATCCAGAACAGGCCACGCTGTGATGTTAACCAAAGTCAAGTCTCTTTTTAATCTGTGTGTAGAATGTGAAGAGGAAAGTGGGGCCAATGTTCCATTTAAATGAGTAATGCAAGTTCTCTCCTCGACATAGTGTCCATTCATACTTCGAAAAAAATAAAACACAAAACCAATTGACATAAAAAGGTAAACTGAAAAAAGGACCAGCCAAATGTATATCCACGGAGATATCAAAAAATGTTTTTTAAACAGGCTAGCATATACTGCAATTTTAGAGGGTTTTTTCGAGGCAAGGGAAGCAGAGTCAAATGAAAATCTGGATTCCGTGGCTAAACGAGCTTGCAGGTCAGGCATGGACAAATCAGTGGGGTATGTATAGTCTGTCTCATCAAGGTTAGTTCCTGGTAAATTATTCAATAATGGACTGGAAACAGCAGGTAATTCGATGGCCACCTCAGGTTCATTATTAGAAGCAGTGGGCATAATTGAATTTCTCACAATGGAAGGACAGGAAACAGCCGGTGTCATGCTAAGAAGAATCGGCCACTCTGTGTATCTTGACATTGTCAATAGAAATAAACCTGTTTTCCTTACGACCTGGGAGTGGTGGTAAAATGACTGTTCTTGTGCCCTTCACTCCAAGCACTGGGACTGGAGCTCGATAGGAGGGACCAAACTCTTTCTTGTTGTCGATCTTCTCTCGAACCAGTTCTCCAACTTGGGGTAGCCAGCCAACTACCGGGATCTGCAACGCATCCTCCGAAGCGGAGGGCAAATGTTCCTTTGCAAGAGTGTCTCTGGTCTTTTGTAGATTCTGTAAAACATTGCAATGTTCATCTGCGTCAAAGGAAGTGGCGCGAATCACTGAGTCTAGACCGTCAAGGTCAGGGACGAACATCTTGATGCCAAAGAGCATTTCGTATGGGGTCCGCCCACCCAGAGACCTTCTAGGGAGATTATTAAGAGCACGCTGCACGCCATAGAGGTGAGCCAGCCAGTTTCTGCCAGTGCCTATAACTCGGGCTGTCAAAGATTGCTTTAAATCACGGTTCATTCGTTCAACTACACTATTACCCTCAGGTCTGTAGGGTGACGAAAACTTGACTTGGACCCCCATCGAAGTCATGGCATCCTTATACGCCTTAGAGGCGAAAGCCGGACCCTGATCCGAATGGAAGGCACCACAGGCAAAAATCCCTATAAAGATACGCAAATCTCTGATGACAGTCCGGGAATCAGCGCTGCGATGTGGCCATACCCACACAAAGCGTGTGCATGAGTCAACTGCTACTAAGATGTATTTATACGCAGTATCAGATGAAAATGGACCGCAGTGATCTAAATAAACACAGCCTAGTGGTTTATTAGAAATGTACAACTGAGTCTGAGGCGGACGCGTAGCAGTTGAAGGTTTAATCTGCTGGCATATGTCACAAAGAAGGACATAATCACGCGTCTGTTTGTACAGTCCCCGCCACCAGAAACGTTGTTGTAGTTGCGTTACAGTGGCTGAGACGCCCGCATGCGCAGACGCCACACCTTCATGAGCCGCTGTAATCAAGTCTGTTCTGCGATCCGAGTTGGGAATCAGCCGTTCCCCAACATCAGGAATTGTCACAAAAGGAACCTTTTCGGGACTTAAGTGGTATTTATACTTCGAAGGGAATCCCGAAGGATGTTTACTTCCCTTCTCAGAGGCAGCAATCGCTGCCAAGATGTCGCTATCAATCTTGGTTTTAGACCTAGTAACTGCTGCAACTAAGTATGTAGATACTGCTGATTTCGCCGCTTCATCAGCAAGCGAGTTGCCAACAGCGTATACTCCCACGCGCTGATGACCGAGAGTATGAATCACATAAACGAGTGGCAACATAGCCTTAAGCTCTGCCACTCGAACCCAGATCATTTTATGTTTTATTGTGCTACCCTTGGAATCATGAAAATCATTTTGAATCCAAAAGAACAAGTTTTCATTGTAAGACTGGACACAGTAGTAAGAATCACTTACAATTAGAGTAGTAACACTTGGATCTGCATACTCCACAGCTAGTAAGAGAGCACGAAGCTCTGCCAATTGTGCGGTGCAATCGCCCAGGGGCAACGTGTGTACCTCCCTGGAAATGAACTCATCATTCAACATAGCACCGACCACAATGGCGCATGCGGAAACGTAGGCATGTTTAGAGCCATGCGCAACCTGCGCCGACCCATCAGTGTAAATGATGCAATGGAAGTCCTCCAAAGGTCGCATCGCCATAGGAGCAGGGTGAACGAATTCATACTGCAAGTACTCCTGCGACCGTAAGGAAGCGTCAAAAATAAACATGACATCCGTGGATGACAATGACGCAGCCCACTGAATCCACCGAGGGTGCAAAGCCTTTGAATTTGGTACACTTGCTTTCGTGACTGCCTCCAAATGAGGACAGGGTGTTACCACTAGCATGCGTTTCCCCTGTGACAGAGCTCGTTCCTTTAGAATAGCCATCTGTACAGCAGTTAAAACCTTTTCTATGGTGGGAAACCGCATCTCAGCCGAAGTGTACAAGTGTGACTTGTAAGCAATAGGTACCGTGTCACCTTCATTAAAAGTGAGGTACGTGAAACCCACCGTCCCAGGAATTATTCTTATGACCAGGTTGGTGTGGTTATCACGAGTCAGTAAATATTTAGAAGCGAGCAGATCAGCCTGCAAGGATTGCAAAATGGCTGAATGCTCAGGCAGCCAGCATGATTTAGAGAAAGTCGGTTGTATCAAAGCATACAAAGGCTTGATACGCTGGGCATATTCCGGAATGTAAGTTCTGCCGAAATTCAAAAAGCCCAGTAAGGATTGTAATTTTTTCAGTGTTGTTGGTGCGCGCAATTGTGCGCACTTCTCCAAGAAGTGAGGAGCCAAACCTCTACCTTCATTGTTGAGCTCATAGCCCAAAAACAACACTGTGTGTTCAGCAATGTGCGATTTTGCAAAGTTGAATTTGTAACCCATGTCTGCGAAGTTGCAAACAAGAGAATTTACACGACACAGATGCTCCCAAATATCGTCGTCTGTGAGATATATGTCATCCACATACGAAAAAGCATCAGGGTCGAGTGCCTCCAGAATAGAGACAATTCGAGCGGTAAATACACCAGGACTATTCTTGTAGCCCATTGGAAGACGCCGGAATTGCTTTTGGACTCCAGCGCTTGTAAAACTGGTCCATTGGGAGCTAAAGCTGTCCAATCTGTGGGCATAAAAACCATTGGATATGTCAAGCGTTGTCTTGAAACGCTTACGCACGAGACTATCCACTAGGGCAGAGCCGTGGGTATTCTGTACAGCACAGTTACGGCAATGCGAGTTTAAATGCCGGTAATCCAAAACCAAACGATATGATCCGTCAGGTTTATTCACAGTAAAAAGGGGATTATTCATCGGTGACACACACGTTTCAATAACTCCCTGATATTCCAATTGTTCAAGGATTTCTGCGACGGAAGATTTTGCTTCACGCCGAATGGGATATTGAGGTTGAGGCTGCGGCTGAGACCGCAACTGAATTTCGTGGCAAGGCGACAATTTATCCCAACCACATTGGTTACGGTACAGAGCCGGCGCGAGAGCCCGAGCCCACTCTTCTGCAAAATGCTGCGCATGCTCTTTCGAGACAGTGTTCGCGAAACTGGGTAGGATTACCTCCTCCCCTCGCGGCGCCGCGAGCACAAAAGGTGGGGGCCAGTCAGCCTCCGAAAGTAAAATATCATATGTAGAAGACAGATTCTCCCAAAATACACCTTTAACGGTACGCTGTATGTCACCTTCAATTAACAGGACAATTTCATATAGTCTTTCAGGGGGAGCAAGTCTCGTATCCGCTGTTTCTATCACAACGTAGACATCAGTCGCTGTCACCCTCAGTAGTGGACGCAGCGCCTCTCTGACTATGGTTATCTCCGCCGCGCTGTCCAGCAAGGTCAGAGCCCACGTCAGATTCCGAAGCCGCGTTCTCACTATCTGTGGCATATCGATGCGCTGTTAAGGCTGCGACTTTCTTTTTCGCAAACTGCGGACGCCTAGGCGTAGAATCCTCCTGCTTCACTGCGCCGTCCGTCTGGCGGGACTGACCACGTCCTTGTTGGCCACCACGTCCACGTCCACCCCCTCCTCCTCCACCGGTCTTCGGGGCCGATGTGTCCTGAAAGGAACGAGGAGAGCGTTGATCAGAACCCTGAAAACGATCAGGTGATTTAATCATCGCGCGGTCGCGCAAATCATAAACTTTTTCGGATGGCGCAGGAGCTTGTATTGCAGGAAAAGTACCCTGAGTCTGCATTGTCTGCTTCCCCTGTGTCTGTTTTTTAGGCCAATTTTGTTTCTTGGACTTTGGCTGGGCATCTGTCACTGCAGATTGCCCCTGTGGTTGTTTTTTCTCCTTCACTGGAAAATATTTCAGACCTCTACTTGTGCGGCCAATCGTTTTATAAGCGGCCACCACAATCTTTGCTAACTGGCGGGGTTTGTCGGCATCGGGCAGAGCAGCCAAAGCATTCGACACCTGAAAGTTAACTGCATCTCCTTTAACATTGGAGAGAATGAGATCACTTACAATCTCAAAAGAACCACACAGGCGCATACCCAATTCAACCGCTGCCTCTGGACCGTGATCATTCTGAACACGTCTAACGATTTCAGGCAGGGCAGTCATAGACGGGGTGCCGAAGCACCTTGTATAAACTGCCGCAAATGTTTTTCCCCAGCTGTCACAGTCAGCAAGTTCAGGAGTAATATCCTTCGGGAGAGTAATCGTCAACATTCTATGTTTATCAGCAGGAGTAGAATTCGGAAAAACCGCTTCCAGTTGATCAAACTTCTCTGCTAGCCAGAATGGGAAGTCATCGTTGTCAACAGGACGCGCACCAAAAACCGAATTTACCATCACTGGATTGAGACGCATTCCGCCTCGTTCCATGGGAGCGGCCGCACCCCCCTGGGGACCACCAGGAAGATGTCGACCGATGTATTGCACTAAAGCACGAATCACGGAAATGGAAACTACATGTAGCCTGCGAATTTCTGCCAGGGTACAAGCCCCGTGATTCGGGTGCGGGGTAAAGCCACCCAACGCAGGCCAATTAGTACCTGGAATTGAGAGTGGACCTAACCTCGCACGGGACAAAGAGTGGGGGAGGGCGCCATCAAACCAAACTCGATGCTGCCAATGATCAATAGGTATTTCCAATGCCCTGTATGGCGTATATTCAGCCGGGACATCCGAGGCGGTGTAGGAGTGGTACAAACCAGAATTAGCGTCCACAGCCGGAAACGTAACCCAAGAGTAAAACAACTCGTAAGGAAACGCCGGATCTGCACTTACCACGAAAATCACAGCCATCCCATCTACAGGGACCTGGTACGTCTGAAGATGGTTGCGTACCGCTACGCGACTATGCTGCGCAATAGCCACCGCTGCCGCCATTACAGAATTGGAAACAAGAAAACACAAAGAATACTTTGTAGCACAACTGGGTAGTAATTCAAAGAAACCGTTTAAGTAAGAATCAAGCTTGAATAAAGACCTATTTCAAAAAATAGGTAGGTTTCACCAACACCCCGTTTTCCGGAAACGGATGTGAAGGGGTTAAGGCATGAACGATAAACTACTCGAGTGTCATGATATAAGACCACCGAAACCGTTGGGCGCCATGTTGCAGGGTTTCTGTACTCACACAGAACTGTGCACAGAGGAGTGGAACCTCGGCAAATTAGGATGTCCCAAAACTTACCTTAGCAACCAACTCACCCCTTACCGAGCTAGCTACAGTGTCTCATTGGACATATCAAACACCCAATGTTTAGACAAACCAGAACATGAACTTACAGTACCTCAGGGTACGTGGGACTCATGAACACTCTTTCGTTATATTATCATTACAAACCAGAACATGGAGTAAAGAAGACACATGTGCATTTGAAATGTTTATTTACTAATGCCGTCTTCTCAGGCGCAGTATCTTAGATAATACAAGTATACTTATTATCAGTATAAAAATTATCAGCATAGTTACTAAGACATAAAAAGCGAATGGTGACAGCATGTTAACATGCTGTAATGAATAAGAGTTAACAACACTTATATCTCACCCTCCCTAACACATATATTATATTATTAGCTAAGAAGGTCTCTTTGGGTTGTTTTAGGGCGGGCCCATACCTTAGTGTCCTAGCATGAAGGAATCACATCAGCATACACCAGCTCTCTTCTGCATGTGCACCGCATCAAGTGTGTTAACAATTCTCGTGCAAAGCAATATCAATCCCGCCTCAAGCCCAAGTTGGCAAAGGCTGCACTTGTGTTATGACTATGAAAGCGTGGAGATCAGACCTCATAACAATTCCATATCGTGTTGCTCCTGAAACTTCAGCACTCTCCGTGCAGACATGGTTTATTAAACAAGACTGATATCAGAGCAATAACATATTATTCTCACATACACCACGGCAAACCACTAGGTTGAAAGCTAAGTCAACAATTAAGGGTCGTGTGCAGAAGTTGCAAGAAAGGAAAAATGGCGTTTAAATCTCAAATGTACCTATGCTAACTTAACACGATATAAGGATATATAGGAGCTATACAACACAATCACATTCAAGGGCTAGCCTCTTGCTAGAAATCTGTTTCCAGTGTCATCAAGATTTTTATCTACATCATTGGCTTCCGAACAGTTCCTCTTTATACGGAGCATTTCTCCATACGGAATGCTCCATTTGAGATGTTGTGGGTGTCCGCTATTCGCGTGGAGGATTCTGTTGGTGGCAGTGGGTTTCCTGTGTATTCTGGTACAGAGCATCCGATTTTGAACAAACACTTCTATGTCCATATATATATATATATAGTTGGTGTGTCAGTTGTCTGTGGATATAGATATATAGATATAGATATATATATATATATATATATCTATATCCACAGACAACTGACACACCAACTGTACTAGAACACGACACCGCAATCCAAGCTTCAGGTAAGATTATATTTTATTTCAAAATCTGGGCTATGGCACGTTTCAACAGAACCCCTGCCTTGATCACATACAGAACCAAACGACCAACTTATTTTAAGTGCAATGTTACCATCAAGTGGTAACATAAACATAGACAAAACACTACACAGTGAAAATTAGAGTTAATTTTTTGCATTTCAGATATTGTGTTTTCTGAGAAAGTGAGACTCACTTAACTCTTTTATATTGCTTTTACAATTTTACAATTTTATCTTTTGTTTTGTTTATATTTCCTTACCTCCCTCCACTCGCTTTACCTTTTTCTGTGTCTTTTTCAATTAACTTTATTGTACCCAACAACCAAGCCCTCCATTAGTGTTTGATATAGAGAGAGTCATGTCTCTAGTTGCATCTACCGGTACGAAGTTTTAACCAAGTCTATAGATTCATTTCTTATATTTTAACATTGAGTATCCAGCATGGCATTTTACATATTTTGTTTAGCGTGTGATACAGGTCCAACCATTTGCATTCGGGCTGGGCATCCAGGACACAATATCCAGCATTAGTGCTGCATTCAGTCAAGAACCAAACTTGTTAAATGCGGTAGCTGCCATTCTTTGTCTATTTTCTAATAGAAAGTGCAAGTGCAGATTTCAAGTAGTCTTATTACCACAAGTAAATGTTCTATGCAATTTTGGAAAACAGATGTATTTCATGTCTAGTGAGTAGACATTATCCTACCCCTGGCTGCCAATCCTGAATAGTTCTTTGCCATGGCGGAGTTTTAGTATTTGAACATAATATGCACATGTACACTTGATTCTACCAATTCTCTATTGGAAAATGATTATTCAATCTTCTAAAGTATTGTGTGCTACATGAAAAACACCTGCTATTTAAAGTGCTTATAGCACTGTTCTCATCATAGCAGCGTAGGATCTCGTAGGGATTATCCTATCCCTCCATGTGCAAACTTGCATTTACAACTGTAGTTATAGTACAGTGCTGGCCCTCAAATTGCAAGCTTGCAACTACTGCTGTGGATATAGTAAAGTGCCTCCCAAAGGATATTGATGTCACTAAAGTGCAAGAAGACCTATACTCATACCTGTGTATTAATATGCACTGTCCTCGATCATCATAGATGATATAATATCTCAGGACAATGTATCAGAGGATTTATGTGCAAAGTTGCAATTACAGCTGTCAATTACAATAAAGTGCAAGTGCAGGTGCTCTTTAGCTGGTTAAAGCATTGCTAACTATGTGCAAACATACAAAATCCTACTTATAAAAAGCCAAAGTTAAATAAAATGGATCTTTAAAATTATATCCTAACACATCAAATTATTAGAAACATTCCTTAACTGTATTTTATTAAATTCTAATAAACACCTTCCCAAACACTCTGGGGAATATTCCATCATCTGATTGGTTTAAACAGATGTCAATGTACATTATACACGATTTAAAACGAGGTCATAAAAGTGCACACAGACTCATTTTCTTCAATTCATTATATCTTTCGGGATTTGCCTTACACCTGCCTCTATGTGGGGTAGAGGGTGAGTGAGGAGGCTGCAATGGAGAATACCCATCAAACAAGATGGACATATAAGTCTTCATCCAAATTTAAGCCATTAAGGGCCAGATGTAGGTAAATCTGAAATACAGAGTCCTTAATAGCAAATTTAACCGATTCGCTATTAAGAACTCTGTATTTCGGATGTAGGTAAAAATTCGGTAAAAGTTACCGAATAGGTAAACTCGGTAATATATAGCGATTTGGTAAAAATTGGTAAAAAAATATTACCGATTGCCCATTACCGAATCGGTATCACCGATTCCTTAATAAAGATTCGGTAATTAGCGAATCGGTATTTTAAAAAATTGTGAATTGTTGAATCAGCCAATCCTGTGCTTCCTCATGACCCCACAACCAGGAAGTGGCCACACCCATGCAGCTGCACTGATTCTGAAGCTGTTGGAGAGGCAGGGAGCACAGCAAACATCCAAGGAGCAACTTTCCCAAGTTTTTTCTCACATTACAGACCAGATATGGACAACCAGGAGAGGGAAAAGGAGGCAAGTGAACGCAAGAGGAAACATAAATTTAGTGAGCAGAGCAGGAGGTCCTTATTGAGGAGGTTACAAAGGACCATCACAAACTGTTTGGAAAGAATTTCCTGCGTGCGCCTGAATCTCAGAAGAGGCAGATATGGCTGGTTATCCAGGAAAGGAATAATGCCATTGGAGTAACCCATCGCTCAATTGAAGAACTTAAGAAACGCTGGTATGACCTCAGGAAGCGTACAAAGGAGAGGCTGGCAGAGAGAATGAAGCAAGCCAAGCAGACAGTTGGAGGCAGAAACACAGCACCTGCACCAACTGCCCTGGATCTCCTGGGTGAGTCCACCCTCCAGCCGGAGAATGTACGTGGGATTGGGGATGCAGACAGCTCAGCCAGAGCTGGCAACAGGCAAGGTAAGATGCATGCACAGCATGCTGTGTCCCCCACTCCCTAACCCCAATCCCCAATCCCCAATCCCCAATGAGGCAGTATGAATCCCACTTCAGTACATGTTTCACTAAAACCAGCAATGCATTATGGGTGATGTAGTCAGAAGAAACACATATCATAACAGTCAGTCCACTGAGCTCAAAGGCATGTGACACACATCAACAATTAGCAAGCAGAGGAAAGTCAGTTTGATTGGCAGTCATGAAATGTATTATTACACAAATGCTGCCAGACAAGTGAGCAAATGTACATTCTGTCTCCATATGCGAGCCATCACGCAGGGCTGCAGAAGGGGACATAGGAAAGGCACCAAGGAGAAAAGGGAAAACAGGAGGAGGAGGTCGTGTCGCCTGCAGAGCACACCACACCACCACCACCAACACCATCACCACCACCACCACCATCACCGTCACCACCATCACCAGCATCACCACCACCGAGCGTACCCACACAGGTGCCAGATGTCGCAGAGCAAGGGCAGCCAGTCCAGTTTCACAGGGCGAGGATTTAAGTGTATTTGCCGGTCTTGAGAGGAATATGCTCAAGGTGCAGCACCTGCAAGGCAAAGCAATCAGATCAGTCCAATGGCAGATGGTACACATGAATAGACACATGCTGCAAATCAAGGAGGACATCAGCAGCGTGAACAATGCTGTGGCTGAAGGCATGAGGGACATGCCCGAGGCAGTGAGGCTGCTGTGCAGCAAAATGGATGAGGAACGTTTGGCGAGGCGCAGGGACAGGCAGAAACTGGACCACTACACTAAGGCGGTGAACCGCCTCTCCACTGCCACCTCGCTGCTCTGCAGGCGCTGGGTGGCCATGCAGGAGGAGATGGCCCACTGCAGCCGTGACATGGCAAGGGGGCGGGTCACAGTGACCAGTGCACTGGAAGTGCTACAAACAAACCAGATAGCCACTACAGGTGCAGGTGATGGGGGGAAAGTGAAGAGGCAACTAGCTGCAGTAGCAACACGACCCCTATAACTGAGTCCAGGATGCGCAGCGAATGGCACAGCACTGCCACGGGGCAGACTGCCAGTGAGGACTAGTGTGCCCAGGGAACGCAGCAGTGCTGCGTGTGGGCGCAGGAAGTAATGCCAGCCATCACCTGGTATTGCGAAATGGATGATGTAACCCATTTCGCCATTGTAATCTGCATTACACATTGGCCTGGCATTTTAAGGCCTTCATGTTGTGGCGGTGTGCTATGTTAATAAAACACCGTCACTCAATTACAGTAACTGGCTGCGTCTCCTTACTTACTCAGAAGTAGTTGTGTGTGATCTCAGCTTGTCTCTATCTCCCATCTGGTGCTGCTCCCACACCTGCTGCGCTGTTCTCTGGCTGTGGACAATCCTAACCCTTGTCGATGGAGTCAATTAGTTCCACTGCTGTTCCTTTCTTTGTGACATTGTTATGCAGCAGGGCACATGTTGCTAATATTTTACAGCAGATAATGGGACGGTACTGACATGCACCTCCACTTTTGTGTAGGCAGCGGAACCTGCTTTTTTAGAGTCCGATGTGCACTCCACAACGTTGCACGTAGACCTCTGTGCCACATTGTATCCTCTCTCATTTGGGGTGGGTGGGTTGAGGTATGGAGTCAGGATGAATGCCCACTCGGCATCTCTTGAATGCGTGTCTGACTGATAGAGAACAGAGTGTGGCAATGGGAGAGTATGTATCAAAATCTTTCGTTCTACCATGTGGGGTCCCTCAGGGCTCCTCCCTAAGCCCCACTCTGTTCAATATATATGTCACCTCCTTGGCCCTGATTATTAAGTCTTTCGGCTTTAATCTAACCTCCTACGCAGACGATACACAAATTGTGGTATCAGTGCTGCCAGGGAGGGAAGATGGAGTGGCCTTACAATTTCAGGAATGTATGTTGGCGGTGGGTAGGTGGATGGGCGAAAACTGCCTGAAGCTGAACACATCTAAAACTGAAGTAATTGTTTTTGGCATAAATAATGACTTTTGGAGCCCGCAATGGTGGCCAGAAGGGATGGGTGTTCCCCCCCTTCCTGTGGCAAAGGTGAAGAACTTAGGAGTTCTAAAAGATGACCAACTCACATTTAGGCCCCAGGTCAACGCCTTAACATACTCAATTTATTTTCTTTTGAAAATGTTGCGGAAGATACTTCCTTTCCTCCCCGAAAGCAGTAAAAAGACAGTCGTTACTGCCCTGGTCTTACCCCAGCTGGATTACTGCAATAGCCTGCTGCTGAATGCCCAACAGGGGCTTCTTAACAAGATGCAGGTGCTGCAAAATGCAGCAGCCAGACTCCTGACGGGCATTCCAAAGTACGCATCCGTGTCGGGTGAACTCACAAAATTACATTGGTTGCCAGTGTGGAAGCGGATTGCTTTTAAGGCCTTGTGTCTGGTTTTTAAGGCCCTCCAAGGCAATGGACCGGCCTGTCTGAAAGATTATTTTCAATGGTATAACCCCCTCAGACAGTTAAGATCATTGAGTTTGCGACTGGTCATAGTTCCTCACATAAGGAAAGCACGATGGGGGGTAGGAGCTTTGTGTTGGGGGCCACAAAGGCCTGGAATGCCTTGCCCTTTGCCTTGAGAAATACCACTGATCTTATGACCTTCAGGAAAGGCATTAAGACTTGGTTGTTTACACAGTAATCCCGTCGGTTCATACCCTTTAGGAGCATTTCATCAGCGCCAGGACACCTCCGGGTAACAGTGCACTCTACAAATGTTAAAAATAAATAAATATGCACTATCACCTGAGTGAGAAAGGAAGTACCATTAATAACAGTCTCCAACCCATTCATCCAAGGTATACATCAGGGTGTGTCATATTGATTTACCTAGCAGGTATCCTTCTCAAAATTCGCCCTCAGCCAGATGTGTGTAGATCCCACTGTTCCTGAATATGTAGGAGTCATGGGTACTCCCTGGACATTTGGCTACAATGTCAGTGATGATGTGGTCCGCATCGCATAATACCTGCACATTGATGGAATGTGTACATTTGTGGTTCCGATATATGTACTCTGTAGCTCCAAGTGGGCAGATTGGTATGTGTGTCCCATCAATGCACCCTATTACATGTGGTAACGGTGTCTTTTGGTAAAATTCCCTCTTGGTTTTCTGCAGTTCCACCTGTGTGCCGGGGAAGCGTATGTAGTAATGCATTCTTTGCATCATGGCATCCAGGAAAGTGTTGAAAAAACGGGACAGGCAACTCTGTGACACACCACCTGCCACAGCTATCACCCCCTGGTAACTACCTGATGCAAGTAGGTGCAGGCTATAGAGCATCTGAACATGTGTTGGTCTACCGTGCGCCCTTGGTGTCTGATGTTCCAGGAGTGGGTACAGGTTCCGTATCAGGTCAAGGATAGTTTCGGGGTCTAGCCTGTACCGCTCATGAATTTCAGCCTCAGTCAGTTGGAACAGTGTAATGCGGAGTCTGTACATGCGCTATTCCCGTCTCCAGATCCTCAGTCCTGCTGCTTGCATACGTAGCCTCCTTGCAATAAAGTAAGAGGCAGCCATTGTGTTCACAGTGTTGCATTTTGGGGTTGTTTAAATGCAGTGCACCTGATTACCGCCTGCTTTGAGTCAGTGGTAATTAGCAACACCTAAATACCCAAAAAATGGAAAAATCGCTATTACCCAATTTTGGTACATCGATTTGCGAGTTTTTAAGGATTTCTTATTTAGCGATTCGGTATTTGGGGATTTTGGTGTCTGCTATTCGCAAATTAAGGAATCGGTAACTGGTTTCCCTTCTATTTATGATTCCTTATTTGCAAGGGTGTTTGGTGTTACCTACATTGTACATGGCTAAATACCAGTCGGTAACGTAGAAATTCTGAGAATTTCTGCGTTACCATCCGGTATTTAGCCACCTACATCTGGCCCTTGGAGTCATGCAGTCAAACATTAAAATATTGCGCAACTCCAATTTCCTCAGTTTGCCTTCACGGTTCCCCCCTCTTCTCTTTTTGGGGACCGTGTCTATTACATAGTCATCAGTCATCCGTGATGTCATTAGTGATGTCACTGACCATGTCATGAATTATATAATATGTGATGTCACCAGCAGTGCATTGTGAGGGCGTGAGTTATAGTTAGCTCAAATAACTATAACGGCTGAATTTCTCAGGTTTTGTATGAGGGAAATGTCAAACTAACTATAATGTCCCTGAAACCTATGGTTTTTTCAGTGAATTTCTATGGTTTTTTACATGCTCATTTCTAACTATAACATCCCTGAAACATCTGTTTTTTCAGTGAATTTCAAAGATTTTGTAAATGATCATTTCTGTCTATAACGTCCCTAAAACCTATGCTTTTTTCGGTGCAGAAAGAAGCAACTGAGGTACAGAAAGAGGCAAGAGTGTTGCAGAAAGAGGGAAGAGGGGTGTAGAAAGAGGCAAGAGAGTTACAGAAATAGGGAAGAAGGATGCAGAAAGAGGCAGGAGGGGTGCGGAAAGAATTAACAGATGTACCGAAAAAGGCAAGAGAGGTGCAGAAAAAAGCAAGGGAAGTGCAGAAAGAGCTAAGAGAATTGCTGAAAGAAGCAACAGAGGTTTAGAAAGAAGCAAGAGAAGTACAGAAAGAGACAAGTGAGGTGCAGAAAGAAGGAAGAGCAGTGCATAAAGACCCAATAGAGGTACAAAAAGAGGCAAGAGGGTGTAGAAAATGATAGGAGGGGTGCACACAGAGTAAAGAGAGGTACAGAAAGAGGCCGGATGTCTGCAGAAAGAAGGAAGAGAATTGCATAAAGAGGTAAGATAATTGCTGAAAGAAGAAACAGAGGTGAAGACAGAAGCGAGAGAATTGTAGAAAAAGGCAAGTCAGGTGTAGAAATAAGAAAGAACAGTGCAGTTAGAACGAACGGAGGTGCTGAAAGGGGCTCAAAGGATGCAGAAACAGCAAGAGAAGTGCAGAAAGGTTACAGAGGTACAGAAAAAGGCAAGAGATGTGCAGAAACAGGCAGGAAAGGTGTAGAAATCGGGAACTGAGGTGCAGAAAGAGGCAAGAGAGGTGCAGGAAGTGTGCAAAAAGAAGCAAGAGAACTGCAGAAAGATGCAAGAGAATTGCTGAAAGAAGCAACAGGGTTGTAGAAAAAAAGAAAGAGAAGTGCAGAAAGAGACAAGTGAAGTGAAGAGGGAAGGAAGAGCAGTGCAGAAAGAACCGACAGAGGTGCAAAAAGATGCAAGAGGGGTGCAGAAAATGGTAAGAGGGGTGCACAAGAGGCAAGAGCGATACAGAAAGAGGCCAGAGGAGTGCAGAAAGAAGGAAGAGAAGGGCAGAAAGAGGCAAGAGAACTGCTGGAAGAAGGAACAGAGGTGTAGAAAGAAGCAAGAGAAGTACAGAAAGAGGCAAGTGAGGTGCATAAAAAAGAAAGAGCAGTGCAGAAAGAACCGACAGAGGTGCTGAAAGGGGCGCGAAGGGTGCAGAAAGAGCAACAGAAGTGCAGAAAGAGGTAACAGAAAGAGGCAAGAGGTGTGCAGAAACAGGCAGGAAAGGTACGGGAACAGAGGTGCAGAAAGAGGCAAGAGAGGTGCAGAAAGACAATAGAGGGTTATAGGAAGGGGCAAGAGATCTACAGAAAAAAGCAACAGAGGTGCTGAAAGACACAAGTGAGGTGCAGAAAGAAGAAATAGGTGCAGGTTTTAGGATCTGCAGAAAAAAGCAACAGAGGTGCTGAAAGAGGCTAGTGAGGTGCAGAAACAAGCAAGAGAGGTGCATAAAGAAGCAAGAGCAGAGCAGAAAGAACCAACAGAGGTGTAAAAAGATGCAAGAGGGGTGCAGAAAGAGGTAGGAGAGGTGCATAAATAAAGAGACAAGGGAGGTACAGAAAGAGGCAGGAAGTGTGCAAAAAGAGGCAAGAGAACTGCAGAAAGATGCAAGAGAATTGCTGAAAGAAGCAGGAGAGTTGTAGAAAAAAGCAAGAGGAGTGCAGAAAGAGACAAGGTAATTGCACAAGGAAGGAAGAGCAGTGCAGAAATAATCCAACAGAGGTGCAAAAAGAGGCAAGAGGGGTGCAGAAAATGGTAGGAGGGGTGCACAAGGAGGCAAGAGAGATACAGAAAGAGGCCAGAAGACTGACGAAAGAAGGAAGAGAAGGGCAGAAAGAGGCAAGAGAATTGCTGGAAGAAGCAACAGAGGTGTAGAAAGAAGCAAGAGAAGTACATAAAGATGCAAGTGAGGTGCAAAAAAACGAAAGAGCAGTGCAGAAAGAACCAACAGAGGTGCTGAAAGGGGCGCAAAGGGTGCAGAAAGAGCAACAGAAGTGCAAAAAGAGGTAACAGAGGTACAGAAAGAGGCAAGAGGTGTGCAGAAACAGGCAGGAAAGGTGCGGGAACATAGGTGCCGAAAGAGGCAAGTGAGGTGCAGAAAGACAATAGAGGGTTGTAGGAAGGGGGAAGAGATCTGTAGAAAAAAGAAACAGAGGTGCTGAAAGACACAAGTGAGGTGCAGAAATAAGTAATAGGTGCAGCAAGAGGTAATAGAAGTACAGAAAGAAGCAACAGGCGAGCAGAAAGAGGCAAGATTGCTGCAGAAAGAGGAGAGAGAAGTACAGAAAGAAGCAAAAGTGGTGCTCAAAGAGGCAAGAGGGATGCAGAAAGAGGCAAGAGCAGTGCAGAAAGAACCAAGGGAAGTGCAGATAGAAGCAACAGAGGTGCAAAAGGAGTCAACAGAGGTGCTGAATGAGGCACAAAGGGTGCAGAAAGAGGCAGAAAGAAGCAACAGAGGTACAGAAAGAGGCAAGTGAGGTACAGAAAGAAGCAAGAGAGGTGCGTAAAGAAGCAAGAGCAGTGCAGAAAGAACCATCAGAGGTGCAAAAAGAGGCATGAGGGATGCAGAAAGAGGTAGGGAAGGTGCTCAAATAAGGTGCAAGAGAGGTACAGAAATAGGCAGGAAGTGTGCTCAAAGAGGGAAGAGGGATGCAGAAAGAGGCAAGAGCAGTGCAGAAAGAACCAAGAGAAGGGCTGATAGAAGCAACAGAGGTGCAAAAGGAGTCACAAAGGGTGGAGAAAGAAGGAAGAGAAGTGCAGAAAGAAGCAACAGAGGTGCTGAATGAGGCACAAAGGGTACAGAAAGAGGCAAGAGAAGTGCAGAAAGAACCAACAGAGGTACAGAAAGAGGCAAGGGTAGTACAGAAAGAGGGAAGAGAGGTTTAGAAAGAGGCAAGAAAGCTTCACAAATAGGACAGATGGGTCCAGAAAGAGGCAGGAGGGGTGCAGAAAGAATCAACAGAGGTGCCGAAAGAAGCAAGAGAAGTGCAGAAAGAGACAAGTGGGGTACAGAAAGAAGCAAGACCAGTGCAAATAGAACCAACAGAGGTGCAAAAAGTGGCAAGAGGGATGCATAAAAAGATAGGAGGGGTGCACAAAGAGGCAAGAGAGGTACAGAAAGAGGCCGGAGGTGTGCAGAAAGAAGGAAGAGAATAGAGGTAATAGAATTGCTGGAAGAAGCAAGAGAAATGCAGAAAGAACCAACAGAGGTGCTGAAAGGGGCGCGAAAGGTGCAGAAAGAGATAACAGAGGTACGAAAAGAGGCAGGCAAGAGATGTGCGGAAATAGGCAGGAAATGTGCATAGAAAGGGATCAGAGGTGCAGAAACAGGCAAGAGAGGTACAGAAAAACAAAAGAGGAGTGCAGAAAGGGGTAAGAGATCTGCAGTAAAAAACAACAGAGGTGCTGAAAGACGCAAGTGAGGTGCAGAAAGAAGCAAGAGAGGGGCAGAAAGAGGCAATAGAAATGCAGAAAGAAGCAACAGAGGTGCTGAAAGAGGCAAGAGGGCTGCAGGAAGAGGGGAGAGAAGTGCAGAAAGAAGCAAAAGAGGTGCTCAAAGAGGCAAGAAGAATGCAGGAAGAGGCAGGAGTAGTGCGGAAAGAACCAAGGGAAGTGCAGATAGAAGCAACAGAGGTGCAAAAGGAGGCACGAGGGGTGCAGAAAGAAGGAGGAGAAAAGAAGCAAGAAGCAATAGAGGTGCTGAATGAGATACAAAGGGTGCAGAAAGAGGCAACAGAAGTGCAGAAAGAAGCAGCAGAGGTACAGAAAGAGACTAGAGTGGTGCAGAAAGAGGGAAGAGACGTTTAGAAAGAGACAAGAGAGTTGCACAAATAGGGAAGAAGGGTCCAGAAAGAGGCCGGAGGGGTACAGAAAATTGCAGGAAATATGCAGAAACAGGGAACAGTGGTACAGAAAGAGGCATGAGAGGTGCAGAAAGAAGCAAGAGAGATGCATAAAGAAGCAAGAGCAATGCAGAAGGAACCAACAGAGGTGCAAAAGAGACAAAAGGGGTACAGAAAGAGGTAGGAGAGGTGCACAAATAAAGAGGCAACAGAGGTACAGAAAGAGGCAGGAGGTGTGCAAAAAGAAGCAAGAGAACTGCAGAAAGAGGCAAGAGAATTGCTAGAAGGAGCAACAGAGTTGTAGAAAAAAGCAAGAGAAGTGCAAAAAGGGAAAACTGAGGTGCAGAAAGAAGCACGAGCAGTGCAGAAAGAACCAACAGAGGTGCAAAAAGATGCAAGAGGGGTGCAAAAAATGGTAGGAGGGGTGCACAAGAGGCAAGAGAGATACAGAAAGATGCCAGAGGAGTGCAGAAAGAAGCAAGAGAAGTACAGAAAGAGGCAAGTGAGGTGCATAAAAAAGAAAGAGCCGTGCAGAAAGACCCACCAGAGGTGCTGAAAGGGGCGCGAAGGGTGCAGAAAGAGCAACAGAAGTGCAGAAAGAGGTAACAGAGATACAGAAAGAGGCAAGAGGTATGCAGAAACAGGCAGGAAAGGTACGGGAACGGAGGTGCATAAAGAGGCAAGAGAGGTGCAGAAAGACAATAGAGGGTTGTACGAAGAGTTAAGAGATCTGCAGAAAAAAGCAACAGAGGTGCTGAAAGACAGAAGTGAGGTGTATAAAGAAGAAATAGGTGCAGGTTTCAGGATCTGCAGAAAAAAGCAACAGAGGTGCTGAAAGAGGCAAGTGAGGTGCAGAAACAAGCAAGAGAGGTGCATAAAGAAGCAAGAGCAGAGCAGAAAAAACCAACAGAGGTGCAAAAAGATGCAAGAGGGGTGCAGAAAGAGGTAGGAGAGGTGCATACATAAAGAGACAATGAAGGTACAGAAAGAGGCAGGAAGTGTGCAAAAAGAAGCAAGAGAACTGCAGAAAGATGCAAGAGAATTGCAGAAAGAATCAACAGAGGTGCCGAAAGAAGCAAGAGAAGTGCAGAAAGAGACAAGTGGGGTACAGAAAGAAGCAAGACCAGTGCAAATAGAACCAACAGAGGTGCAAAAAGTGGCAAGAGGGATGCATAAAAAGATAGGAGGGGTGCACAAAGAGGCAAGAGAGGTACAGAAAGAGGCCGGAGGTGTGCAGAAAGAAGGAAGAGAATAGAGGTAATAGAATTGCTGGAAGAAGCAAGAGAAATGCAGAAAGAACCAACAGAGGTGCTGAAAGGGGCGCGAAAGGTGCAGAAAGAGATAACAGAGGTACGAAAAGAGGCAGGCAAGAGATGTGCGGAAATAGGCAGGAAATGTGCATAGACAGGGATCAGAGGTGCAGAAACAGGCAAGAGAGGTACAGAAAAACAAAAGAGGAGTGCAGAAAGGGGTAAGAGATCTGCAGTAAAAAACAACAGAGGTGCTGAAAGACGCAAGTGAGGTGCAGAAAGAAGCAAGAGAGGGGCAGAAAGAGGCAATAGAAATGCAGAAAGAAGCAACAGAGGTGCTGAAAGAGGCAAGAGGGCTGCAGGAAGAGGGGAGAGAAGTGCAGAAAGAAGCAAAAGAGGTGCTCAAAGAGGCAAGAAGAATGCAGGAAGAGGCAGGAGTAGTGCGGAAAGAACCAAGGGAAGTGCAGATAGAAGCAACAGAGGTGCAAAAGGAGGCACGAGGGGTGCAGAAAGAAGGAGGAGAAAAGAAGCAAGAAGCAATAGAGGTGCTGAATGAGATACAAAGGGTGCAGAAAGAGGCAACAGAAGTGCAGAAAGAAGCAGCAGAGGTACAGAAAGAGACTAGAGTGGTGCAGAAAGAGGGAAGAGACGTTTAGAAAGAGTTGCACAAATAGGGAAGATGGGTCCAGAAAGAGGCAAGAGAGGTGCAGAAAGACAATAGAGGGTTGTAGGAAGAGGCAAGAGATCTGCAGAAAAAAGCAACAGAGGTGCTGAAAGACACAAGTGAGGTGCAGAAAGAAGAAATAGGTGCAGCAAGAGGTAATAGAAGTACAGAAAGAAGCAACAGGTGTGCAGAAAGAGGCATGATGGCTGCAGAAAGAGGAGAGAGAAGTACAGAAAGAAGCAAAAGTGGTGCTCAAAGAGGCAAGAGAGATGCAGAAAGAGGCAAGAGCAGTGCAGAAAGAACCAAGGGAAGTGCAGATAGAAGCAACAGAGGTACAAAAGGAGTCAACAGAGGTGCTGAATGAGGTACAAAGGGTGCAGAAAGAGGCAGAAAGAAGCAACAGAGGTACAGAAAGAGGCAAGTGAGGTGCAGAAAGAAGCAAGAGAGGTGCATAAAGAAGCAAGAGCAGTGCAGAAAGAACCATCAGAGGTGCAAAAAGAGGCATGAGGGATGCAGAAAGAGGTAGTAAAGGTGCTCAAATAAGGTGCAAGAGAGATACAGAAACAGGCAGGAGGTGTGCTCAAAGAGGCAAGAGGGATGCCGAAAGAGGCAAGAGCAATGCAGAAAGAACCAAGAGAAGGGCAGATAGAAGCAACAGAGATGCAAAAGGAGTCACGAGGGGTGGAGAAAGAAGGAAGAGAAGTGCAGAAAGAAGCAACAGAGGTGCTGAATGAGGCACGAAGGGTACAGAAAGAGGCAAGAGAAGTGCAGAAAGAACCAACAGAGGTACAGAAAGAGGCAAGAGTAGTACAGAAAGAGGGAAGAGAGGTTTAGAAAGAGGCAAGAAAGCTTCACAAATAGGACAGATGGGTCCAGAAAGAGGCAGGAGGGGTGCAGAAAGAATCAACAGAGGTGCCGAAAGAAGCAAGAGAAGTGCAGAAAGAGACAAGTGAGGTACAGAAAGAAGCAAGACCAGTGCAGATAGAACCAACAGAGGTGCAAAAAGTGGCAAGAGGGATGCATAAAAAGATAGGAGGGGTGCACAAAGAGGCAAGAGAGGTACAGAAAGAGGCCGGAGGTGTGCAGAAAGAAGGAAGATAATAGAGGTAATAGAATTGCTGGAAGAAGCAAGAGAAATGCAGAAAGAACCAACAGAGGTGCTGAAAGGGGCGCGAAAGGTGCAGAAAGAGATAACAGAGGTACAAAAAGAGGCAGGCAAGAGATGTGCGGAAATAGGCAGGAAATGTGCATAGACAGGGATCAGAGGTGCAGAAACAGGCAAGAGAGGTACAGAAAAACAAAAGAGGAGTGCAGAAAGGGGTAAGAGATCTGCAGTAAAAAACAACAGAGGTGCTGAAAGACGCAAGTGAGGTGCAGAAAGAAGCAAGAGAGGGGCAGAAAGAGGCAATAGAAATGCAGAAAGAAGCAACAGAGGTGCTGAAAGAGGCAAGAGGGCTGCAGGAAGAGGGGA
Organism: Lissotriton helveticus; assembly: GCF_964261635.1. NCBI lineage: Eukaryota > Metazoa > Chordata > Amphibia > Caudata > Salamandridae > Lissotriton > Lissotriton helveticus. Next base: position 811,274,923 of record NC_136059.1, on the reverse strand, counting down.
GAGAAGTGCAGAAAGAAGCAAAAGAGGTGCTCAAAGAGGCAAGAAAAATGCAGGAAGAGGCAGGAGTAGTGCGGAAAGAACCAAGGGAAGTGCAGATAGAAGCAACAGAGGTGCAAAAGGAGGCACGAGGGGTGCATAAAGAAGGAGGAGAAAAGAAGAAAGAAGCAATAGAGGTGCTGAATGAGATACAAAGGGTGCAGAAAGAGGGGAATAGAAGTGCAGAAAGAAGCAGCAGAGGTACAGAGACTAGAGTGGTGCAGAAAGAGGGAAGAGACGTTTAGAAAGAGACAAGAGAGTTGCACAAATAGGGAAGATGGGTCCAGAAAGAGGCCGGAGGGGTACAGAAAATTGCAGGAAATATGCAGAAACAGGGAACAGTGGTACAGAAAGAGGCATGAGAGGTGCAGAAAGAAGCAAGAGAGGTGCATAAAGAAGCAAGAGCAATGCAGAAGGAACCAACAGAGGTGCAAAAGAGACAAAAGGGGTACAGAAAGAGGTAGGAGAGGTGCACAAATAAAGAGGCAACAGAGGTACAGAAAGAGGCAGGAGGTGTGCAAAAAAGAAGCAAGAGAACTGCAGAAAGAGGCAAGAGAATTGCTAGAAGGAGCAACAGAGTTGTAGAAAAAAGCAAGAGAAGTGCAAAAAGGGAAAACTGAGGTGCAGAAAGAAGCACGAGCAGTGCAGAAAGAACCAACAGAGGTGCAAAAAGATGCAAGAGGGGTGCAAAAAATGGTAAGAGGGGTGCACAAGAGGCAAGAGAGATACAGAAAGATGCCAGAGGAGTGCAGAAAGAAGCAAGAGGAGTACAGAAAGAGGCAAGTGAGGTGCATAAAAAAGAAAGAGCCGTGCAGAAAGACCCACCAGAGGTGCTGAAAGGGGCGCGAAGGTTGCAGAAAGAGCAACAGAAGTGCAGAAAGAGGTAACAGAGATACAGAAAGAGGCAAGAGGTATGCAGAAACAGGCAGGAAAGGTACGGGAACGGAGGTGCATAAAGAGGCAAGAGATGTGCAGAAAGACAATAGAGGGTTGTACGAAGGGGCAAGAGATCTGCAGAAAAAAGCAACAGAGGTGCTGAAAGACAGAAGTGAGGTGCATAAAGAAGAAATAGGTGCAGGTTTCAGGATCTGCAGAAAAAAGCAACAGAGGTGCTGAAAGAGGCAAGTGAGGTGCAGAAACAAGCAAGAGAGGTGCATAAAGAAGCAAGAGCAGAGCAGAAAAAACCAACAGAGGTGCAAAAAGATGCAAGAGGGGTGCAGAAAGAGGTAGGAGAGGTGCATACATAAAGAGACAAGGAAGGTACAGAAAGAGGCAGGAAGTGTGCAAAAAGAAGCAAGAGAACTGCAGAAAGATGCAAGAGAATTGCTTAAAGAAGCAAGAGAGTTGTAGAAAAAAGCAAGAGAAGTGCTCAAAGAGACAATTGAAGTGCAGAATTAAGGAAGAGCAGTGCAGAAAGAACCAACAGAGGTGCAAAAAGAGGCAAGAGGGGTGCAGAAAATGGTAAGAGGGGTGCACAAAGAGGCAAGAGAGATACAGAAAGAGGCCAGAAGACTGCAGAAAGAATGAAGAGAAGGGCGGAAAAAGGCAAGAGAATTGCTGGAAGAAGCAACAGAGGTGTAGAAAAAAGCAAGAGAGGTACAGAAAGATGCAAGTGAGGTGCATAAAAAAGAAAGAGCAGTGCAGAAACAACCAACAGAGGTGCTGAAAGGGGCACGAAGGTTGCAGAAAGAGCAATAGAAGTGCAAAAAGAGGTAAGAGAGGTACAGAAAGAGGCAAGAGGTGTGCAGAAACAGGCAGGAAAGGTGCTGGAACATAGGTGCAGAAAGAGGCAAGAGAGGTGCAGAAAGACAATAGAGGGTTGTAGGAAGGGGCAAGAGATCTGCAGAAAAAAGCAACAGAGGTGCTGAAAGACACAAGTGAGGTGCAGAAAGAAGAAATAGGTGCAGCAAGAGGTAATAGAAGTACAGAAAGAAGCAACAGGTGTGCAGAAAGAGGCATGATGGCTGCAGAAAGAGGAGAGAGAAGTACATAAAGAAGCAAAAGTGGTGCTCAAAGAGGCAAGAGAGATGCAGAAAGAGGCAAGAGCAGTGCAGAAAGAACCAAGGGAAGTGCAGATAGAAGCAACAGAGATACAAAAGGAGTCAACAGAGGTGCTGAATGAGGTACAAAGGGTGCAGAAAGAGGCAGAAAGAAGCAACAGAGGTACAGAAAGAAGCAAGTGAGGTGCAGAAAGAAGCAAGAGAGGTGCATAAAGAAGCAAGAGCAGTGCAGAAAGAACCATCAGAGGTGCAAAAAGAGGCATGAGGGATGCAGAAAGAGGTAGGAAAGGTGCTCAAATAAGGTGCAAGAGAGATACAGAAACAGGCAGGAGGTGTGCTCAAAGAGGCAAGAGGGATGCCGAAAGAGGCAAGAGCAGTGCAGAAAGAACCAAGAGAAGGGCAGATAGAAGCAACAGAGATGCAAAAGGAGTCACGAGGGGTGGAGAAAGAAGGAAGAGAAGCAACAGAGGTGCTGAATGAGGCACGAAGGGTACAGAAAGAGGCAAGAGAAGTGCTGAAAGAACCAACAGAGGAACAGAAAGAGGCAAGAGTAGTACAGAAAGAGGGAAGAGAGGTTTAGAAAGAGGCAAGAAAGTTTCACAAATAGGACTGATGGGTCCAGAAAGAGGCAGGAGGGGTGCAGAAAGAATCAACAGAGGTGCCGAAAGATGCAAGAGAAGTGCAGAAAGAGACAAGTGCGGTACAGAAAGAAGCAAGAGCAGTGCAGAAAGAACCAACAGATGTGCAAAACGTGGCAAGAGGGTTGCATAAAAAGATAGGAGGGGTGCACAAAGAGGCAAGAGAGGTACAGAAAGAGGCCGGAGGGGTGCAGAAAGAACGAAGAGAATAGAGGCAATAGAATTGCTAGAAGAAGCAAGAGAAATGCAGAAAGAACCAACAGAGGTGCTGAAAGGGGCGCGAAGGGTACAGAAAGAGGTAACAGAGGTACAAAAAGAGGCAGGCAAGAGATGTGCAGAAATAGGCAGGAAATGTGCATAGACAGGGATCAGAGGTGCAGAAACAGGCAAGTGAGATACAGAAAAACAAAAGAGGAGTGCAGAAAGGGGTAAGAGATCTGCAGAGAATAGCAACAGAGGTGCTGAAAGATGCAAGTGAGGTGCAGAAAGAAGCAAGAGAGGGGCAGAAAGAGGCAACAGAAATACAGAAAAAAACAACAGATGTGCAGAAAGAGGCAAGAGGGCTGCAGGAAGAGGGGAGAAGAGTGCAGAAAGAAGCAAAAGAGGTGCTCAAAGAGGCAAGAAGAATGCAGGAAGAGGCAGGATCAGTGCGGAAAGAACCAAGAGAAGTGCAGATAGAAGCAACAGAGGTGCAAAAGGAGGCACGAGGGGTGCAGAAAGAAGAGGGAGAAAAGAAGAAAGAAGCAATAGAGGTGCTGAATGAGATACAAAGGGTGCAGGAAGAGGCAACAGAAGTGCAGAAAGAAGCAGCAGAGGTACAGAAAGAGACTAGAGTGGTGCAGAAAGAGGGAAGAGACGTTTAGAAAGAGACAAGAGAGTTGCACAAATAGGGAAGTTGGGTCCAGAAAGAGGCCGGAGGGGTACAGAAAATGGCAGGAAAAATGCAGAAACAGGGAACAGTGGTACAGAAAGAGGCATGAGAGGTGCAGAAAGGGGCAAGAGATCTGTAGAAAAAAGCAACAGAGATGCTGAAAAAGGCAAGTGAGGTGCAGAAAGAAGCAAGAGAGGTGCAGAAAGAAGCAAGAGCAATGCAGAAAGAACCAACAGAGGTGCAAAAGAGGCAAGAGGGGTACAGAAAGAGGTAGGAGAGGTGCACAAATAAAGAGGCAACAGAGGTACAGAAAGAGGCAGGAGGTGTGCAAAAAGAAGCAAGAGAAAAGCAGAAACAGGCAAGAGAATTGCTATAAGGAGCAACAGAGTTGTAGAAAAAAGCAAGAGAAGTGCAAAAAGAGACAACTGATGTGCAGAAAGATGCGTGAGCAGTGCAGAAAGAACCCACAGAGGTGCAAAAAGATGCTAGAGGGGTGCAGAAAAAGGTACGAGGGGTGCACAAGAGGCAAGAGAGATACAGAAAGAGGCCAGAGGAGTGCATAAAGAAGGAAGAGAAGGGCAGAATGAGGCAAGAGAATTGCTGGAAGAAGCAACAGCGGTGTAGAAAGAAGCAAGAGAAGTACAGAAAGAGGCAAGTGATGTGCATAAAAAAGAAAGAGCAGTGCAGAAGGAACCACCAGAGGTGCTGAAAGGGGAGCAAAGGGTGCAGAAAGAGCAACAGAAGTGCAGAAAGAGGTAACAGAGATACAGAAAGAGGCAAGAGGTGTGCAGAAACAGGCAGGAAAGGTGCGGGAACAGAGGTGCAGAAAGAGGCAAGAGAGGTGCAGAAAGACAATAGAGGGTTGTAGGAAGGGGCAAGAGATCTGCAGAAAAAAAGCAACAGAGGTTCTGAAAGACACAAGTGAGGTGCAGAAAGAAAAAATAGGTGCAGTTTTCAGGATCTGCAGAAAAAAGCAACAGAGGTGCTGAAAAGGGCAAGTGAGGTGCAGAAACAAGCAAGAGAGCTGCATAAAGAAGCAAGAGCAGTGCAGAAAGAACCAACAGAGGTGCAAAAAGATCCAAGAGGGGTGCAGAAAGAGGTAGGAGAGGTGCATAAATAAAGAGACTAGGGAGGTACAGAAAGAGGCAGGAAGTGTGCAAAAAGAAGCAAGAGAACTGCAGAAAGATGCAAGAGAATTGCTGAAAGAAGCAACAGAGTTGTAGAAAAAGCAAGAGAAGTGCAAAAAGAGACAAGTGAAGTGCAGAAGGAAGAGCAGTGCCGAAAGAACCAACAGAGGTGCAAAAAGAGGCAAGAGGAGTGCAGAAAATGGTAAGAGGGGTGTACAAAGAGGCAAGATAGTTACAGAAAGAGGCCAGAGGAATGCAGAAGGAAGGAAGAGAAGGGCAGAAATAGGCAAGAGAATTGCTGGAAGAAGCAACAGCAGTGTAGAAAGAAGCAAGAGAGGTATAGAAAGAGGCAAGTGAGTTGCAGAATAAAGAAAGAACGGTGCAGAAAAAAACAACAGAGGTGCTGAAAGGGGCGCGAAGGGTGCAGAAAGAGCAACAGAAGTGCAGAAAGAGGTAACAGAGATACTGAAAATGGCAAGAGGTGTGCAGAAACAGGCAGGAAAGGTGAGGGAACAGAGATACAGAAAGAGGCAAGAGAGGTGCAGAAAGACAATAGAGGGTTGTAGGAAGGGGCAAGAGATCTGCAGAAAAAAGCAACAGAGGTGCTGAAAGACACAAGTGAGGTGCAGAAAGAAGAAATAGGTGCAGGTTTCAGGATCTTCAGAAAAAAGCAAGAGAGGTGCTGAAAGAGGCAAGTGAGGTGCAGAAACAAGCAAGAGAGGTGCATAAAGAAGCAAGAACAGAGCAGAAAGAACCAACAGAGGTGCAAAAAGATGCATGAGGGGTGCAGAAAGAGATAGGAGAGGTGCATAAATAAAGAGACAAGGGAGGTACAGAAAGAGGCAGGAAGTGTGCAAAAAGAAGCAAGAGAACTGCAGAAAGATGCAAGAGAATTGCTGAAAGAAGCAAGAGAGGTGTAGAGAGAAGTAAGAGAACTGCAGAAAGATGCAAGAGAATTGCTGAAAGAAGCAAGTGAGGTGTAGAAAAAAGCAAGAGAAGTGCAGAAAGAGACAAGTGAAGTGCAGAAGGAAGGAAGAGCAGTGCAGAAAGAACCAACAGAGGTGCAAAAAGAGGCAAGAGGGTGCATAAAATGGTAGGAGGGGTGCACAAAGAGGCCAGAGAGATACAGTAAGAGGCCAGAAGACTGCAGAAAGAAGGAAGAGAAGGGAAGGAAGAGGCAAGAGAATTGCTGGAAGAAGCTACAGAGGTGTAGAGAGAAGCAAGAGAAGTACAGAAAGATGCAAGTGAGGTGCATAAAAAAGAAAGAGCAGTGCAGAAAGAACCAACAGAGGTGCTGAAAGGGGCGCGAAGGGTGCAGAAAGAGCAACAGAAGTGCAGAAAGAGGTAACAGAGGTACAGAAAGAGGCAAGAGGTATACAGAAACAGGCAGGAAAGGAGCAGGAGCAGAGGTGCAGAAAAAGGCAAGAGAGGTGCAGAAAGACAATAGAGGGTTGTAGGAAGGGGCATGAGATCGGCAGAAAAAAGCAACAGAGGTGCTGAAAGACACAAGTGAGGTGCAGAAAGAAGAAATAGGTGCAACAAGAGGTAATAGAAGTACAGAAAGAAGCAACAGACGTGCAGAAAGAGGCAAGATGGCTGTAGAAAGAGGAGAGGGAAGTACAGAAAGAAGCAAATGTGGTGCTCAGAGAGGCAAGAGGGATGCAGAAAGGGGCAAGAGCAGTGCAGAAAGAACCAAGAGAAGTGCAGATAGAAGCAACAGAGGTGCAAAAGGAGTCAACAGAGGTGCTGAATTAGGCACCAAGGGTGCAGAAAGAGGCAGAAAGAAGCAACAGAGGTACAGAAAGAGGCAAGTGAGGTGCAGAAAGAAGCAAGAGAGGTGCATAAAGAAGCAAGAGCAGTGCAGAAAGAACCATCAAAGGTGTAAAAAATGCATGAGGGGTGCAGAAAGAGGTAGGAGAGGTGCTCAAATAAGGTGCAAGAGAGGTACAGAAACAGGCAGGAGGTGTGCTCAAAGAGGCAAGAGGGATGCGGAAAGAGGCAAAAGCAATGCAGAAAGTACCAAGAGAAGGGCAGATAGAAGCAACAGAGGTGCAAAAGGAGTCACAAGGGGTGGAGAAAGAAGGAAGAGAAGTGCAGCAAGAAGAAACAGAGGTGCTGAATGAGGCACGACGGGTACAGAAAGAGGCAAGAGAAGTTTAGAAAGAGGCAAGAAAGTTTCACAAATAGGACAGATAGGTCCAGAAAGAGGCAGGAGGGGTGCAGAAAGAATCAACAGAGGTACCGAAAGAAGCAAGAGAAGTGCAGAAAGAGACAACTGAGGTACAGAAAGAAGCACGAGCAGTGCAGAAAGAACCAACATAGGTGCAAAAAGATGCAAGAGGCGTGCAGAAAATGGTAAGAGGGGTGCACAAGAGGCAAGAGAGATACAGAAAGAGGCCAGAGGATTGAAAAAAGAAGGAAGAGAAGGGCAGAAAGAGGCAAGACAATTGCTGGAAGAAGCAACAGAGATGTAGAAAGAAGCAAGAGAAGTGCAGAAAGAGACAAGTGAGGTACAGAAAGAAGCAAGAGCAGTGCATAAAGATCCAACAGAGTTTCAAAAAGTGGCAAGAGGGATGCATAAAAAGATAGGAGGGGTGCACAAACAGGCAAAAGAGGTACAGAACGAGGCTGGAGGGGTGCAGAAAGAAGGAAGAGAATAGAGGCAATAGAATTGCTGGAAGAAGCAAGAGAAATGCAGAAAGAACCAACAGAGGTGCTGAAAGGGGCACGAAGGGTTCAGAAAGAAGCAAAAGAGGTGCTCAAAGAGGCAAAAAGAATGCAGGAAGAGGCAGGAGCAGTGCAGAAAGAACCAAGAGAAGTGCAGATAGAAGCAACAGAGGTGCAAAAGGAGGCACGAGGGGTGCAGAAAGAAGGGGAGAAAAGAAGAAAGAAGCAATAGAGGTGCTGAATGAGACACAAAGGGTGCAGAAAGAGACTAGAGTGGTGCAGAAAGAGGGAAGAGACGTTTAGAAAGAGACAAGAGAGTTGCACAAATAGGGAAGATGGGTCCAGAAAGAGGCTGGAGGGGTACAGAAAATGGCGGGAAATATGCAGAAACAGAGAATAGTGGTGCAGGAAGAAGCATGAGAGGTGCAGAAAGGGGCAAGAGATCTGTAGAAAAAAGCAACAGAGGTGCTGAAATAGGCAAGTGAGATGCAGAAAGAATCAAGAGAGGTGCATAAAGAAGCAAGAGCAATTCAGAAAGAACCATCAGAGGTGCAAAAAGAGGCAAGAGGGGTACAGAAAGAGGTCGGTGAGGTGCACAAATTAGGAGGCAGCAGAGGTACAGAAAGAGGCAGGAGCTGTGCTCAAAGAGGCAAGAGGGATGCGGAAAGAGGCAAAAGCAATACAGAAAGAACCAAGAGAAGGGCAGATAGAAGCAACAGAGGTGCAAAAGGAGTCACGAGGGGTGGAGAAAGAAGGAAGAGATGTGCAGAAAGAAGCAACAGAGGTGCTGAATGAGGCACGAAGGGTACAGAAAGAGGCAAGAGAAGTGCAGAAAGAACCAACAGAGGTCCAGAAAGAGGCAAGAGTAGTACAGAAAGAGGGAAGAGAGGTTTAGAAAGAGGCAAGAAAGTTTCACAAATAGGACAGATGGGTCCAGAAGCAGGAGGGGTGCAGAAAGAAGCAACAGAGTTGTAGAAAAAAGCAAGAGAAGTGCAGAAAGAGACAAGTGAAGTGCAGAAAGAGGTAGGAGAGGTGCATACATAAAGAGACAAGGAAGGTACAGAAAGAGGCAGGAAGTGTTCAAAAAGAAGCAAGAGAACTGCAGAAAGATGCAAGAGAATTGCTTAAAGAAGCAAGAGAGTTGTAGAAAAAAGCAAGAGAAGTGCTTAAAGGGACAATTGAAGTGCAGAAGGAAGGAAGAGCAGTGCCGAAAGAACCAACAGAGGTGCAAAAAGAGGCAAGAGGGGTGCAGAAAATGGTAAGAGGGGTGCACAAAGAGGCAAGAGAGATACAGAAAGAGGCCAGAAGAGTGCAGAAAGAAGGAAGAGAGTGGCAGAAAGAGGTAATAGAATTGGTGGAAGAAGCAACAGAGGTGTAGAAAGAAGCAAGAGAAGTACAGAAAGATGCAAGTGAGTTGCAGAAAAAAGAAAGCGCAGTGCAGAAAGAAACAACAGAGATGCTGAAAGGGGCGCATAGGGTGATAAAAGAGCAACAGAAGTGCAGAGAGGTAACAGAGGTACAGAAAGAGGTAAGAGGTGTGCAGAAAGAGGCAGTAAAGGTGCAGAAACAGGGAACATAAGTGTAGAAAGAGGCAAGAGAGGTGCAGAAAGACAATAGAGGGTTTTAGAAAGGGGCAAGAGATCTGCAGACAAAAGCAACAGAGGTGCTGAAAGATGCAAGTGTGGTACAGAAAGAAGAAAGAGGTACAGTAAGAGGCAATAGAAGTACAGAAAGAAACAACAGAGGTGCAGAAAGAGACAAATGGCTGCAGAAAGAGGAGGGAAAAGTGCAGAAAGAAGCAAAAGTGGTGCTCAAAAGGGCAAGAGGGATGCAGAAAGAGGCAAGAGCAGTGCAGAAAGAACCAAGAGAAGTGCAGATAGAAGCAACAGAGGTGCAAAAGGAGTCACAAGGGGTGCAGAAAGAAGGAAGAGAAGTGCAGAAAGAAGCAACAGAGGTGCTGAATAATGCGCAAAGGGTACAGAAAGAGGCGAGAGAAGTGCAGAAAGAAGCAACAGAAGTACAGAAGAGGCAAGAGTTGTGCAGAAAGAGGTAAGAGAGGTTTAGAAAGAGGCACAAAGTTGCACAAATAGGGTAGATGGGTCTAGAAATAGGCAGGAGGGGTGCAGAAAGAATCAACAGAGGTGCCGAAAGAAGCAAGAGGATTACTGAAAGAAGATAGAAGCAATAGAGGTGCAAAAGGAGGCACGAGGCATGCAGAAAGAAGGAAGAGAAGTGCAGAAAGAAGCAACAGAGGTGCTGAATGAGGCACGAAGGGTGCAGAAAGAGGCAAGAGAAGTGCAGAATGGGTGAAGAGAGGTTTAGAAAGAGGCAAGAAAGTTGCACAAATAGGGAAGATTGGTCTAGAAAGAGACAGGAGGGGTGCAGAAAGAATCAACAGAGGTTCTGAAACAGGCAAGAGAGGTGCAGAAAGAAGCAAGTGAAGTTCAGAAAGAGTCAACAGGGAGGGGTGCAGAAAGAGGTAAGAGAGGTACAGAAACAAGCAAGAGAGGTGCAGAAACAAGCAAGAGAAGTGCAGAAAGAGGCAAGAGAATTGCTGAAAGAAGCAACAGAGGTTTAGAAAGAAGCAAGAGAAGTGCAGAAAGAGGCAAGTATGTACAGAAAGAAGCAAGAGCAGTGTAGAAAGAACAAAACGAGGCAAGAGAGGTGCAGAAAGAGGTAGGAGAAGTGCACAAAAAGGCAAGAGAGGTACAGAAAGATGTAAGAGAGGTGCATAAACAAGCAAGAGAAGTGCGTAAAGAGGCAAGTGAGGTACAGAAAGAAGTAGGAGCAGTGCAGACAGAACCAACAGAGGTGCAAAAAAAGACCAAATGGGTGCAGAAAGAGGTAGGAGAGGTGCGCAAAGAGGCAAGAGATGTACAGAAAGATGTAGGAGGGGTGTAAAAAGAAGGAAGAGAATTGCAGAAAGTGGCAATAGAATTGCTGAAAGAAACAACAGAGGTGTAGAAAGAAGCAAGAGAAGTGGAGAAAGAGGCAAGTGAGGTGCAGAAAGAAGCAACAGCAGTGCAGAAAGAACCAACAGAGGTGCAAAAAGAGGCAAGAGGGGTGTAAAAAACATAGGAGGGGTGCACAAAGAGGCAAGAGAGGTACAGCAATAGGCAGGAGCGGTGCAGAAAGGAGGGCGAAAAGTACAGAAAGAGGCTTGACAATTGCTGAAAGAAGCAACAGAGGTGTAGAAAGAAGCAAGAGAAGTGCAGAAAGAGGCATGTGAGGTGCATAAAGAAGCAAGAGCAGTGCATAAAGAACCAACAGAGGTGCTGAAAGAGGCAAGTGAGGTGCAGAAAGAGCCAAGAGATCTGCAGAAAAAAGCAACAGAGGTGCTGAAAGAGGCAATTGAGGTGCAGAATGAAGGAAGAGAGGTGTCAAAAGAACGAAGAGAAGTGCAGAAAGAACTAACAGATATGCAGAAAGAGGCAAAAAGGGTACAGAAAGACATAAGATGGATACAGAAAAGGGCAAGAGAGGTGCAGAAAGAAGGAAGAAGGGTACAGAAAGAGGTGGGAGGGGTACAGAAAGAAGCAAATGAGGTGCAGAAAGATGCAACAGACGTGCAGAAAGAGTGAAGAGAGGTGCATAAAGTAGAACAGATTTGCAGAAAGAGGCAAAACAAGTGCAAAAAAAGAAATGTGCAGAAAGAAGCAACAGAAATGCTGAATTTATTTATTTATTATTTATTATTTATTTGTGTCATTTATAAAGCGCGCAGCTGCCCCAGCGGGGCGTCCCGGCGCTAGAGAATCTGGAAACAGAGGGCAGATATACGAAAGATTACAGATCAAAAAGATGAGTTTTTAGAGCCTTTCGGAATAGAGATTCAGATGGACAGGCTCTGAGGGACAAAGGAAGTTTATTCCATTGTTGAGAAGCGCAAACTTCAAAGGTTTTCCCTCCTTTCCGAGTTCTCTTAAACCTAGGAGTGACTAGGAGAGACTGGGAGTTTGAGCGCAATGACCTGGCATTGTGATAAGGACGTAGGCAGGTTTTAAGATAGGCCGGACCTTTGCCCTGTGAGGCCCTGTAGGCCAGTGTCATAGCTTTAAATAGACATCTTTTACTAACGGGTAGCCAGTGCAGTTTACGAAGATGCGGGGTAATGTGATGTCTGGGAGGGATACCCTCCACCAAACGTGCTGCCGCGTTTTGGACCATCTGGAGTCTGTTACACAGACCGGCCGTAATGCCTACATATAATGCGTTGGCATAATCGAGATGGGCAGTTATCAGGGCATGAACCACTGTTTTTTGACAATCAGTGGGCAAGTAGGTGATAAGTCTTTTTATTGTTCTGATCTTTGCAAAACAGGAACCTGCTACCTTTTGCACCTGAACCTCAAAGGTGAGCTGGTTATCCCAGCACACCCCGAGGTTCCGTACAGAGTTTTTTGGTACGGGCGCTTGGCTCAAATCATCCGGCCACCACAGATTAGATGATAGTGGGGATGATAAGTTGAAAAACAAAACCTCAGTTTTCTCTGCGTTTAGCCTAAGGGAGTTAGAGTCCATCCATCTAGATATGTTCCTAAGGCAGGTTTTCATAAGATCAAAGGCCTTGACATTGGGCTCTTTAAAGGTAAACAGGAGCTGGATATCATCTGCATAGGAAGTAGTTTTGACTCCGGCCTGCGCAATCATTTCAACTAGTGGGGTGAAGTAGACATTGAAAAGAAGCGGGCTTAAGGAGGAGCCCTGGGGGACTCCCCACTTAAGTGGTCTTGCAGGGGATGTGTAAGGGGGAGTGAATACCTGCTGAGTGCGTTCTGAAAGAAAAGAAGCAAGCCACTTCAGTACAGTACCCCCTATACCTAAAGTGGCCAGTCTTTTCAGAAGGATCTAGTGAGAGATGGTGTCGAATGCTGCCGAAAGATCTAGCAGCACCAACACCGCCCTCGATCCCTGGTCCAGTGTCCATCTCACTGTGTCTGCCATTTCTATCAATGCCGACTCCGTGCTGTGACCAGAACGGAAACCGTGCTGCATCTCATGCAGGAGTCCATTGGCTTCTATGTAATTGGCAAGTTGAAAATGCGCCAATTTTTCAAGGACCTTGGCCGGAGCAGGCAGGAGGGATATCGGTCTGTAGCTGCTAGGGTTTTCCGGATCTGCATTAGGTTTCTTAAGAATAGGTATAAGAGAGGCATGTTTCCATTTGTCAGGATAATTTCCTGTTTTCAAGGAATCATTCCAAATGGAATTGAAAAGGGGGTTAAGGAGTGATGCCAGTGTCTTATATTGTTTGGCCGGCATAGGATCATTGGGAGATCCGGATTTACATTTCTGTAATTCAGCAAGAGTGACTTCTTCTGATACAACTTTGAACTCTAAAAGGGCGGGGGATAACTCAATCAGCGTAGCTTCTTCCTCGCTCTGTTTGAGGCTGTTGGTAGTGGGGAAAGAGGCATATATAATTTCTATTTTGTCTTCAAAGTTATCAGAGAGTTTATCACAGAAGGACTGGGTGGCTGGCACTCTCCTGTTCATTGCTTGAGGATCCGTAAAGGATCTAACAATGTTAAAAATCTCTCTAGTCCCATTCTTGGCTGTGTTTATTCTATTAGCTAGGTAGTCCCTTTTATGTGCCACTATTGATTTACGATACTCCTTTAAGGCAGCTCTATAGATGAGTTTACTTTCAGTAGTGTACTTTTGCCTCCAGACACGTTTGAGAGTTTTACACAATGCTTTTTCTTGACGAAGGGCGTCAGAATACCATGGGGCTGATGGTTCTGCTCTATAGGTTTTAATAGGCTTCAATGGGGCTAGTGATTCCATGGCCTGGCCTAACCAGTCGTCAAGATTGGTAATGCGAGAATTCAGGTCTGGTGTTGGAGTGGGCTGTGAGTCTTTTAAATGTTTCTGGAGTGATTCCAAAGTGATACGACTCCAGTTTCTACCTGAAGTCTTAGGGATTATGGTAGGCCTATCTAACTGAGGTAGATTGATCGTGAAGGAGATCAGGAAGTTATCTGACCAGATCACAGGAGTGGAATTGGCGACCAAGGTGTTAGCAAGGTTAGTGCAAATTAGGTCAAGAGTATGCCCTTCTTTATGCGTGGGCCCCTCCACCAATTCATTCAGACTGCATGCGGCCAGTGTTGCAAGAAAACAGTTACTGTGAGAGCTGGTCTTATCATCCACATGCAGATTGAAATCCCCTAAGGCTGTAAAATTAGCATAGCGGGTGCTGGTCTGAATGATGTAATCTGCCAGGGCCGGCAGATGGGAGATACTAGAGCCAGGGGGGCGATAGATCAAGAGCCCTGAGCAAGCTATAGATGCAGATACCTTAACACAAAAAACCAGTCCCTCAATGTTGTCAATTTGCTCATATGAGGGGATTACCACGGGCCAATCGGATTTATGAATGAGTGCTACCCCGCCTCCTTGTTTGCCGTTAGATCTATTGGCACAGATGATGTTATAGCCATCAGGGATGGCTAATGTGATGGTAGGATTAGTAGTTTCACTCAGCCAAGTTTCCGTGAGGAAAAGAAGATCCCACTTATTGTCCTCAAGTGACTGCCAAATGTCAATGGCATGTCTTGACAGCGATCTGCAATTGATCAATGCTGCTCTAAGGGATATGGAAGCACCAGCTCCTCTAGGAATGCTCGGAATCCGGATGTGGGAATAATTCCCCTTGAAATCGCAATTGACAAGATCGAAATCGCAATCTTTACAGGAAAAGATAGAACTCCGTGAATGTAATGAAATCAAGGGTCCACCATGGCATCGCTTGGGCCTCAGTGCGAGCAACTCCGCTCTGCTATATATCCCCGTCGTTTGGTCTGTCAAACGAACAGGGGGTCCGGCCCCGGTCGCGTCGTGATCGCGGACGAGGGCAGACGGGCTCGCCTTTGGCGAGCCTTCGGCGCGCCCTAGGCGCGCCTGCTGCGCTCGTCCGCTGCGCGGCCGAATGATAGCAACCATTTCTAGGAGGGGAAAGGAGGGAGGGGTCGGGCAACTGGAGCGTCAACCTTCCACTTCCCCCAAGATGGCGGCAGGGTGTATCCGGACCTCCGCAACAGCGTTCAATCGGCTGTGCGGTGTCTCGGCAAAGAGTGTAGCCTCCCAGAAAGTGAGCGTGAAATAAGTAATTAAAATGCGGTGTGCATAGCATGAATTACCGTTAACAAACGTGACAATTCTAAAATCAATTTTTAAAACATACAATATACTAATAACGCCGCAGTCTTCCCGGCTTCCGCCTCAAGAAGAACTGCTGCCAGAAAGAGGCAATAGAGGTGCAGAACGAAGCAAGAATGGCTTGCACACCATTAGTACCAATTTAACATCCACATTTATCAATACGTAACAGATGACCACTTTAGGTTTGCAATGGGCCTTCCACCATAATGTAACACTTGTCGCTGCATTTTTAGCAACGTTTGAACTGTTTGAGCTTTTTTTTGTTCAAATGTGCAGATTAGGGAGCATATGCTGAATTATGTGGCTAATGCAGACATTTTTTTTCTCCGCCAGATTCGCGCACCCAGCGTGAATTCAGCGGATTTTTTTTTAATGCTTTTTTGGGCCTGTTGGACGCCCTGAGCAGGCCTCGGGTTTAGGGTGTTTCAACCCTGTTCCCTTTTCTTATTTTTCATCTTCTTTTTTCTGATTTCTTGTGACTCAGTTACCGAGTCCCAAGATGGCTGCCTACAGTTTCTGGTTTGGAGTGATGGCAGCCAATCAGAAGTCAGCTCGTGCTCGGGAGGAGTCACGACTCCTCCTCAGTCCTCAGATATATACTTTTTTATTTTTTTTATTTCTCAGGAACTACTGAATGGATTTATACCATTTGAAAAAAAGGTCGCTTTCTGAACCAAGAGCTACCTTTTTGCCAAATTTGATGTAATTCGGTTCAGCAGTTCGGGCTGTAGCCGTGTCTAAAGTTCCAATGGAAACTACAATTGGGAAAACGAGGTTTTGGACCCCCTTTTTTATCGCCCCCACTTGACGAATCACCCGAAACTTTCAACACAGGAGCTGACCAGAGCGCCCCATTAGTTTTTTAAATTTTGCGAAGATTCTTCAAACGCCACCAAAGATATTGGCAAATCAAAAAATGCTTTTCCTATGGTAACTAGGTCCTAACTATAACTACCTACTGGTGACCGCCAGTAGGTAATACATATATATATAAATATATATATAGATATATATATATATATATATATATATATATCTATATATATATTTATATCTATATATATATATGGCACAGGAGAGGCAAGCTGCAACGAGGTTAGAAGAGGCCTGCGGGTAACGAGCGCTGTCGAGTGCTCTTTCAAAAGCTTGGTCTGTTTGTTTAAGAATATATATATATATATATATATATGCTTGCTCCCAACGATACACCAGCCTGCTGCACTCACGAGTGGGTGCTCCTTTAGGTGGGGGTGTGCCCATCCAATATATTGTCGCTACAAAATCCAACACGCAGTCCTGCGAAATTAGAAGCAGCACTCACAGGGGGGTACAAAGCCAAAACGTCTTTATTTGGCAACCAGCACACACAAGACGCGTTTCGGCGATGAGCCTTCGTCAATTGCAACTTGGAACGCGACGCCATTGCTTTTAAAACAGATACAATGTAATCGTCATAATGATGGCATGAACAACAACAAAGGACTACTCGTGTGCTACAATGAGCACCATCTTAGGAGTACTTTTTACAGTGAAAAACGACAAAGATATATATCACTCGCTTTTCCTGTTGTTATGGATATGAGAGCGTCAAATACATATTTGGCAATCTACAAACCATTTACTCTAGCCCTGAATGGGCATAAATTTTAACCACATATAATTTTGCCCTCAGATGGGCTTACGTTGTGCCACCAATTTTTGCTGACATGATTACATACACACACACTAGTTAAAAAGGCAGTTTATGAAACACACAATGCTCCTAAGATGGTGCTCATTGTAGCACACGAGTAGTCCTTTGTTGTTGTTCATGCCATCATTATGACGATTACATTGTATCTGTTTTAAAAGCAATGGCGGCGCGTTCCAAGTTGCAATTGACGAAGGCTCATCGCCGAAACGCGTCTTGTGTGTGCTGGTTGCCAAATAAAGAAGTTTTGGCTTTGTACCCCCCTGTGAGTGCTGCTTCTAATTTCGCAGGACTGCGTGTTGGATTTTGTAGCGACAATATATATATATATATATATATATATATCTCGAACCACACTTTCTCCGTTCAGAAAGTACTCGGGACACTCCGGGATGCTTCCAATAACTTTATTTGCAACAAATGGTTACAAACCGACGCGTTTTGCCGTTAGGCTTGGTCACCGTGAAGTAAAGCGAACTCACAGTGTTTTCGTTTTAAATAGCGGCAGGCGAAGGGATGTACAGGCACAGTCATTACATACTGCCAATAAAGTTTTTTTGCGATTGAAGCGCTATCTGGCCTTTCATTGGCCAAGGATCCACCAACCATATGGCAGTACTATTTAAATGACTGTGCCGCTTTACTTACAGCTTTCCGCACTGATGACGGCAAGAGCCAGAAACGCGTCTGCGGATTTTCCATAGCCGACATACAGCCCGAGTGTGCACCGGACCTTGGGAGTACCATTAACTCCTTGTGTTTTGCTGTGTTACAGGCGGTTTCCACCACCGCTTCCGGATTGCACTCGCCACGAGTTCGGCTGGCCCCAGGTGGGATACTGTGTTTTGCATTCAATTTGGGCTGCTGAACCGCCGCTTACGAACTCTGTTGACCTATTTAGGTTGTGGCTTATTCAAAGCTAGAGTACTTCACTAATATGTGACACTCACAGTGTTTTCGTTTTAAATAGCGGCAGGCGAAGGGATGTACAGGCACAGTCATTACATACTGCCAATAAAGTTTTTTGCGATTGAAGCGCTATCTGGCCTTTCATTGGCCAAGGATCCACCAACCATATGGCAGTACTATTTAAATGACTGTGCCGCTTTACTTACGGCTTTCCGCTCTGATGACGGCAAGAGCCAGAAACGCGTCTGCGAATTTTCCATAGCTGACATACAACCCGAGTGTGCACCGGACCTTGGGAGTACCATTAACTCATTGTGTTTTGCTATATATATATATATATATCCATCAAAACGAAGGTGACCCCTCGGTTGTCCTCATGGAAAGAGCCACTCAGCAGGTAAGTATGTTCTTAGCTTTAATCATGAAAGCTGCAGCATCACATCCGAAAACAGCATTAAATATCAAGGGAGTCCATACGCCGACGCGTTTCGTGCGCTGTGCGCACTTCTTCAAAGGCGGACTGTTGAAATACCACACAGCAATCCACGGCACCTGAACACTTTATGACGCTCGCTGAGTAGGGCGGGGACAGCTCGCACTGTCTTCTGGTCAATTGAGTGCAGTGGACGATAAAGTTTTGCTAGTGTGCTGTCATATTCAAATAAAGTTCCACAGTGGGTTAGTGCTCGTTTCTCTTCTGGGAGGCTGCACTGTAAACCTTCCATTAAGCCCTCGCCTGCCCCTTCAGCTAGCGTGATTAGGCGCCAGCCTGGGCTGTGGAACACAGCGGGGTTCTTTCCGCGGCTGGACTAGCCGCTATGAATCCATCAAAACGAAGGTGACCCCTCGGTTGTCCTCATGGAAAGAGCCACTCAGCAGGTAAGTATGTTCTTAGCTTTAATCATGAAAGCTGCAGCATCACATCCGAAAACAGCATTAAATATCAAGGGAGTCCATACGCCGACGCGTTTCGTGCGCTGTGCGCACTTCTTCAAAGGCGGACTGTTGAAATACCACACAGCAATCCACATATTTGAATATGACAGCACACTAGCAAAACTTTATCGTCCACTGCACTCAATTGACCAGAAGACAGTGCGAGCTGTCCCCGCCCTACTCAGCGAGCGTCATAAAGTGTTCAGGTGCCGTGGATTGCTGTGTGGTATTTCAACAGTCCGCCTTTGAAGAAGTGCGCACAGCGCACGAAACGCGTCGGCGTATGGACTCCCTTGATATTTAATGCTGTTTTCGGATGTGATGCTGCAGCTTTCATGATTAAAGCTAAGAACATACTTACCTGCTGAGTGGCTCTTTCCATGAGGACAACCGAGGGGTCACCTTCGTTTTGATGGATTCATAGCGGCTAGTCCAGCCGCGGAAAGAACCCCGCTGTGTTCCACAGCCCAGGCTGGCGCCTAATCACGCTAGCTGAAGGGGCAGGCGAGGGCTTAATGGAAGGTTTACAGTGCAGCCTCCCAGAAGAGAAACGAGCACTAACCCACTGTGGAACTTTATTTGAATATGACAGCACACTAGCAAAACTTTATCGTCCACTGCACTCAATTGACCAGAAGACAGTGCGAGCTGTCCCCGCCCTACTCAGCGAGCGTCATAAAGTGTTCAGGTGCCGTGGATTGCTGTGTGGTATTTCAACAGTCCGCCTTTGAAGAAGTGCGCACAGCGCACGAAACGCGTCGGCGTATGGACTCCCTTGATATTTAATGCTGTTTTCGGATGTGATGCTGCAGCTTTCATGATTAAAGCTAAGAACATACTTACCTGCTGAGTGGCTCTTTCCATGAGGACAACCGAGGGGTCACCTTCGTTTTGATGGATTCATAGCGGCTAGTCCAGCCGCGGAAAGAACCCCGCTGTGTTCCACAGCCCAGGCTGGCGCCTAATCACGCTAGCTGAAGGGGCAGGCGAGGGCTTAATGGAAGGTTTACAGTGCAGCCTCCCAGAAGAGAAACGAGCACTAACCCACTGTGGAACTTTATTTGAATATGACAGCACACTAGCAAAACTTTATCGTCCACTGCACTCAATTGACCAGAAGACAGTGCGAGCTGTCCCCGCCCTACTCAGCGAGCGTCATAAAGTGTTCAGGTGCCGTGGATTGCTGTGTGGTATTTCAACAGTCCGCCTTTGAAGAAGTGCGCACAGCGCACGAAACGCGTCGGCGTATGGACTCCCTTGATATTTAATGCTGTTTTCGGATGTGATGCTGCAGCTTTCATGATTAAAGCTAAGAACATACTTACCTGCTGAGTGGCTCTTTCCATGAGGACAACCGAGGGGTCACCTTCGTTTTGATGGATTCATAGCGGCTAGTCCAGCCGCGGAAAGAACCCCGCTGTGTTCCACAGCCCAGGCTGGCGCCTAATCACGCTAGCTGAAGGGGCAGGCGAGGGCTTAATGGAAGGTTTACAGTGCAGCCTCCCAGAAGAGAAACGAGCACTAACCCACTGTGGAACTTTATTTGAATATGACAGCACACTAGCAAAACTTTATCGTCCACTGCACTCAATTGACCAGAAGACAGTGCGAGCTGTCCCCGCCCTACTCAGCGAGCGTCATAAAGTGTTCAGGTGCCGTGGATTGCTGTGTGGTATTTCAACAGTCCGCCTTTGAAGAAGTGCGCACAGCGCACGAAACGCGTCGGCGTATGGACTCCCTTGATATTTAATGCTGTTTTCGGATGTGATGCTGCAGCTTTCATGATTAAAGCTAAGAACATACTTACCTGCTGAGTGGCTCTTTCCATGAGGACAACCGAGGGGTCACCTTCGTTTTGATGGATTCATAGCGGCTAGTCCAGCCGCGGAAAGAACCCCGCTGTGTTCCACAGCCCAGGCTGGCGCCTAATCACGCTAGCTGAAGGGGCAGGCGAGGGCTTAATGGAAGGTTTACAGTGCAGCCTCCCAGAAGAGAAACGAGCACTAACCCACTGTGGAACTTTATTTGAATATGACAGCACACTAGCAAAACTTTATCGTCCACTGCACTCAATTGACCAGAAGACAGTGCGAGCTGTCCCCGCCCTACTCAGCGAGCGTCATAAAGTGTTCAGGTGCCGTGGATTGCTGTGTGGTATTTCAACAGTCCGCCTTTGAAGAAGTGCGCACAGCGCACGAAACGCGTCGGCGTATGGACTCCCTTGATATTTAATGCTGTTTTCGGATGTGATGCTGCAGCTTTCATGATTAAAGCTAAGAACATACTTACCTGCTGAGTGGCTCTTTCCATGAGGACAACCGAGGGGTCACCTTCGTTTTGATGGATTCATAGCGGCTAGTCCAGCCGCGGAAAGAACCCCGCTGTGTTCCACAGCCCAGGCTGGCGCCTAATCACGCTAGCTGAAGGGGCAGGCGAGGGCTTAATGGAAGGTTTACAGTGCAGCCTCCCAGAAGAGAAACGAGCACTAACCCACTGTGGAACTTTATTTGAATATGACAGCACACTAGCAAAACTTTATCGTCCACTGCACTCAATTGACCAGAAGACAGTGCGAGCTGTCCCCGCCCTACTCAGCGAGCGTCATAAAGTGTTCAGGTGCCGTGGATTGCTGTGTGGTATTTCAACAGTCCGCCTTTGAAGAAGTGCGCACAGCGCACGAAACGCGTCGGCGTATGGACTCCCTTGATATTTAATGCTGTTTTCGGATGTGATGCTGCAGCTTTCATGATTAAAGCTAAGAACATACTTACCTGCTGAGTGGCTCTTTCCATGAGGACAACCGAGGGGTCACCTTCGTTTTGATGGATATATATATATATATATATATATATATATATATATATATATATATATATATATATATATATATATATATTCACTGAAAAAACCATAGGTTATAGACCATATATAGTTAGGAATTAGCATTTACAAAACCTTATTTTACTCACACAAAACCATTGAAATTCGCATATATAGTTAGTTGCACTAACTATATATCGCGCACCCGCAATCCACTGCTGATCATGTCACATATTACATCATTCATGACATGGTCAGTGACATCACTGATGACATCACTGATGACATCTCAAATGACATCACTGATGACATCTCAAATGACATCACTGATAACATCTCAAATGACATCACTGATGACATCACTGATGACATCACTGATGACATCTCAAATGACATCACTGATGACATCACTGATGACATCACTGATGACATCTCAAATGACATCACTGATGACATCTCATTTGACATTACTGATCACATCACTGATGACATCATTCATGTGATAATACGATGAACCTCTTCAATCAATCAATCAATCAGTGACACTTGTAGAGCGCGCTACATACCCGTAGGGTCTCAAGGCGCTGGGGGGGGGGGGGGGTGCCGCTACTGCTCGAACAGCCAGGTCTTCAGCTTCTTCCTGAAGGAGAGGTGGTCTTGGGTCAGGCGCAGGTCGGTCGGGAGGGAGTTCCAGGTCTTGGCGGCCAGGTAGGAGAAGGACCTTCCTCCTGTAGTCGCTCTTCGGATGCGGGGGACGTCGGCGAGGGTGTGGTTGGCTGATCGGAGGTGGCGTTTGGGAGCGTAGAAGTTGACTCGGCTGTTGAGGTAACTCGGGCCTCGGTCGTGTAGGGCTTTGTGTGCGTGGGTGAGGAGGCGGAAGGTGATTCTTTTGTTGACGGGGAGCCAGTGAAGGTCTCTCAGATGTCCGGAGATGTGGCTGGTTCGTGGGATGTCGAGGATGAGTCTGGCTGAGGCGTTCTGGATCCGCTGGAGTCTCTTCTGGAGCTTGGCGGTGGTACCGGCGTAGAGGGCGTTGCCGTAGTCCAGACGGCTGGTGACGAGGGCCTGGGTGACGGTCTTCCTGGTCTCGGTGGGGATCCACCAGAAGATCTTCCGTAGCATGCGTAGGATGTTGAAGCACGCCGAGGAGACGTTGTTAACTTGCCTGGTCATGGAGAGGGAGGAGTCCAGGATGAAGCCCAGGTTGCGTGCATGGTCTGTCGGTTTGGGTGCGGTGCCCAGGGCGGGAGGCCACCAGGAGTCATCCCAGGCGGAGGGTGAGGAGCCCAGGATGAGGATCTCCGTCTTGTCCGAGTTCAGTTTCAGGTGGCTGATCGTCATCCACTCGGCTACCTCTTTCATCCCTTCGTGCAGGTTGGCTCTGGCGGCGGCGGGGTCGTTGGTCAGGGAGAGGATCAGCTGGGTGTCGTCGGCGTAGGAGATTATGCTGAGGTTGTGTTTGCGTACGATGGCCGCGAGGGGGCTCATGTAGACGTTGAAGAGGGTGGGGCTCAGAGATGATCCTTGGGGGACGCCGCAGATGACTTCGGAGGCCTCTGACTTGTACGGTGGTAGGCGGACTCTCTGTGTTCTTCCGTCGAGGAAGGAGATGATCCATTCCAGAGCCTTCTCCTGAATTCCGACGTTGCTGAGGCGCTGCACTAGGGTGCGGTGGCAGACAGTGTCGAATGCCGCGGAGAGGTCCAGGAGGATGAGGGCCGCTGTTTCTCCATTGTCCATCAGGGCTCGGATGTCATCGGTGGCGGCGATGAGGGCGGTCTCGGTGCTGTGGTTGGCTCGGAAGCCGGACTGTGAGGGGTCGAGGGATCCGTTCGTCTCGAGGAAGGCGGCCATCTGCTTGTTGACGGTCTTCTCGATGACTTTGGCTGGAAACGGGAGGAGCGAGATGGGGCGGTAATTCTTGAGGTCGGTGGGGTCCGCTGTTGGTTTCTTGAGTAGAGCGCTGAGTTCGGCGTGTTTCCAGCTCTCCGGGAAGATGGTGGTGTCGAAGGATGTGTTGATGATGTCTCGCAGGTGGGGTGCGATGACAGCGTCGGCCTTGTTGAAGACGTGGTGAGGGCAGGGGTCGGTCGGTGATCCGGAGTGGATGGAGTTCATTGTGCGGATGGTATCTTCGGTGCTGATCGGGGTCCAGGCGTGGAGGATGGTGGTGGGGGGTGGTTGTTCGGTCCTGGTGTGCGTTGGTTGGTTGTTGAAGCTGCTGTGTATGTCCGTGATCTTGTTGTGGAAGTATGAAGCGAGGGAGTTGCAGAGGTCTTGCGATGGGGTGACGTCGTTGTTTCCTGCGCTGGGGTTGGAAAGCTCTTTCACGATGTTGAAGAGTTCCTTGCAGTTGTGTGCGTTGTTGTCCAACTGGTCCTTAAGTGCTGTTTTCTTGGCGGCGCGGATCAGCTGGTGGTGTTTCCGGGTGGCCAGTTTGTAGGAGGTCCTGTTGTCCGGTGTCGGTTCCCTTTTCCAGACTTTCTCGAGGGCTCGGCAGTTCTTCTTGGAGCTCTTGAGTTCGTTGGTGAACCATGGGGCCTTCTTGCTGCCGGGTCTGCTAGGCGGGGTCCTCAGAGGGGCGAGTTCGTCCGCGCAGTTGCTGATCCACTTCGTGAGGTTGTCGGCGGCCTGGCTGGGGTTCGCTGAGCTGGCAGGAGGGTGCTGGCTCAGGGAGGTGGCGAGCTGGTCTGCTGTGATCTTGTTCCAGCTTCTGCGGGCGGCCTGTTGCTGGTGTTGGTGGGTCGTCGTTCTCTTGAAGGTGAAGTGGACGCAACTGTGGTCCGTCCATTGAAGCTCTGTGGCGTGGCTGAACTCGATGTCTGTGCTGTAAGAGAAGACTGCGTCGAGTGTGTGTCCGGCGAGGTGGGTGGGGGTGGACACCAGTTGCTTGAGTCCAAGGTTGGCGAGGTTGTCGAGCAGGGTGGTGGTGTTGCGGTCGTTGTTGTTCTCCAGATGGAAGTTGAGGTCTCCCAGGAGGATGTAGTCAGCGGAGGGGAGGGCATGCGGGCTGACGAAGTCTGCGATGTCCTCGCTGAATTGTGTGCGTGGTCCAGGGGGTCGGTAGATCAGTGTGCCTCTGAGGGTGGTGTTCGGGTTGGTGTGGATCTGGAAATGCAGGTGTTCGGCGCTGGTCAGGGTGTTGTCGGTGCTGGTCGTGAGGCGGATGGTGTTCCTGTGGATGATGGCGATGCCTCCTCCCATCTGGTTGGCGTTTCGGTCCCTCCGGACGATCTTGTAGCCCTCTGGGATGGCGATGGCGATGTCGGGAGCTGAAGAGGCGTTCATCCAGGTCTCCGTGAGGAAGGCAACGTCAGGGGCTGTGGCGTCTAGGAGGTTCCAGAGTTCGATGGCGTGTCTGTGGACGGAGCGGGTGTTGATCAGGATGCACTTGAGGTGGGTGCTGCTGGTGTTCGTCTTGGCGGGTGCTGGTGCGAGGCAGGTCCGGATGCAGGAGAACTTGCAGGCGTGGCAGCTGAAAGGTCCGTGGGTACGTCTTGGAGTGGCTTGGTGGCAGTCTGGGAGTCGGCCGGTGTTGAGAGCGGTGAGGGTGGCGGCGGCGTATGTCAGGCGGGTCGGTCGGGGTCTTCCTGGGCCAGGGGTCCTGGCCCTGGTCGCTATCCGGTCGCGGACGGGCGCAGACGGGCTTACCTTTGGCGCGCCTTCGGCGCACAATCGGCGCACCCGCTGCGCGTCAACGCTGCGCGTTCGCACGGTCGCCATTTAAGGCGAAGTGCGCGGGTGGGCGGAGCAGCTGGGAGGCGGGAGCGGGGAGGGTACAGAATAGAAAAAGGGCGGGGAAAAGCGGCGTTGGCGGGAAGGGAGGGCGGAGGGCGGCGGGCAACAAAGGAAGGAAAGGCAAAACACGGGGAAAAAGATATTAAAACAAAACAGGCACAAATAATCGCAAAAACAAGGGAAAAATCAGATTAAGACAAGCAGGCACAAATTCACGTCAAAACAATGGGCAAAAACAACCGCAGCGGCGGCAACCGGCAAACGAGGCAGCAGCGAGGCACAGGCAGGCAAGGGGCACACGCAGCAGCTGGTGGCCGTGCGGCGCGGGGGTGTCCCACAAGTATAACCTTAGATACACTCAGTGTAAACAGACACTCACAGACTGTCACTCATCCATGGAGTTACTCACACACCTAGTCAGTCATGCAAAGAATCAATCACACCTCCATTTCCTCAACTATACAGTT
This sequence comes from Lissotriton helveticus, assembly GCF_964261635.1. Classification (NCBI taxonomy): domain Eukaryota; kingdom Metazoa; phylum Chordata; class Amphibia; order Caudata; family Salamandridae; genus Lissotriton; species Lissotriton helveticus. The sequence goes on along the minus strand of NC_136059.1, from coordinate 811,249,860 downwards.
ATACACACCTTACTTATTCAAACATATACTAACACATATTTACTCTCTTATACAATCCCTGATACAAGTTCACAATGATCCATACAGCCACTCACACATTCACTGGCTCTTATGCACAGTTATTTATATATGTCAACTCTCACATGTACTGTGTTTTACATATGTACTTACTTTGACATGTAGCACTGAGATATCCATTCACTCAACAATACACTCATGCACACAGTCAACCGCCCATACAGCTGTTTCCACATGCACTTTTGAACCCATACATCTAGTGAATCAACTGCTCACACATCTATGCACAGAGTCATACACCTCCCAGCCACCCACATACACACTCAGTCTCCCATACAAATACTTGGGCAACCAATCAATAACCCATATAGTTACTCATATAGCTACTGTTCAACACATGCAGCAGTTTACAGAACAACAGACATAATGATGCACAAATTAAGACAGTTTAGTCACTAACCCATGCACTCAGTGAGACACATTTAATCACTCACTCATACAGTCAGTCATGCACCTACTAAATCCTTCATCCAGACACTTATCCATCCACTCATTCTTCAATATGTAAGACATATTTTAACATTACAGAAACATACAGTCACTGGATGTTGTCATCAGTGATGTCATCAGTGATGTCATTTGAGATGTCATCAGTGATGTCATCAGTGATGTCACTGACCATGTCATGAATGATGTAATATGTGACATGATCAGCAGTGGATTGCGGGTGCGCGATATATAGTTAGTGCAACTAACTATATATGCAAATTTCAATGGTTTTGTGTGAGTAAAATAAGGTTTTGTAAATGCTAATTCCTAACTATATATGGTCTATAACCTATGGTTTTTTCAGGGAATTTTCAAGGTTTTGTAAATGCTAATTCCTAACTATATATGGTCTATAACCTATGTTTTTTTCAGTGAATTTCAATGGTTTTTTAATAGCAAATATCAAAAGCTGTAAAATGTATTCTTCTTTTAAAGGAAAAATATATTTTATATGTATTTAATATAATTTTTTTATGTATATAAATTTTTTGAGGGAACGAATTTATCAACTATCATGCTGAAGAAGAGTGTGGTGAAAAAAACAAAGAGGAGGACTAAGAGGAAAGAACAATCAGTTCAAAAATACAATTGCATGAAGTGCTTTTCCACACATTTACATTTAAATAACCCATATTAGAACATACAAAATATCTACAGAGGAGACGGTGTACATTGAATTTTAGACTCTTCATTGGTACCTACATGTTGGTACTTACATCACCCACACAACACAACAACCGGGACGCTGTCACAGATATATATCTTTTTTTGAACGTTAATTTCTCAAAATCCACTGGAGCACATATCTTGAGACCTAGCAAAGGCACATCGGGCAAACAGTCTCTACAATTTTGCCAAGTTTCATAGAAATCCATTCAGCCGTTCGAGCTAAAAGTGAGTCCAACCGCCCTATAGAAAACTCAATGTTAAAAACACGTTTTGGGACCCCCCTTTTTTCTCGGCCCCCGCTTGACGAAACCCCCCCAAACTTTCGGGGGACGCTCAGAAATAAAATGTGCCATTTTCCTGAAAATTTCAGCCAATTCCGTCCATCAACGCCAAAGTTATTCAACATAGAATTTTCAGAAATCCCTATTCAAAAAAATCCTAACTATATATACCTACTGGCGACCGCCAGTAGGTAATATATATATATATATATATATATATATATATATAGACGCCAAGGTGCATTAAAGAATGGGAGGGGTGTATGAGTGTCTGTATGGATGATTAAGTGAGTGCGTGATTGACTGTATAAGTAAGTGATTAAAAATGTGTTAGGGAATGTATGGGTGAGTGACTAATCTGTGTGAATGTCTTTATCAGTCTGTCAGTTGGTCTTAAAGTGGCTGCATGAGTTGGTGAGTAACTTCATGAGAGTCTAAGGGCCATATGTATCAAGCTAATTAGCATTCGCAAAGGCCGAAATTCTGCGAATTTCGGCCTTTGCGAATGCTAATTAGCAAAATGGTATGTATGTAACATGTTTGATGCAAAATAAGGAATCGCACATTTTGCTATTCCTTATTTTGCGATTGCACTTAAGGAATCGCAAAATTTGCGATTCCTTAAATGCAATGTATCAAACAAATATTAATGCAAAAATGCCAATAAGGATTCGCAGATTACCACCAACTTCTAGTTGGTGGTAAGTTGCTCCTACATGCCCTTAGGGCATGTATGTGCGCCATATGCCCCCAAATGTCATTTTCAGGGGTGCAGCAGGGTGTTCTTGAGACACCCCTGCACCCTTGAAAAAATTCCTAATTTGCGATTAGCAAATTGCTAATCGCAAATTGCCCCTTCATTCCTATGGGCCTCCTGGCCCATAGAAATGAATGGGTAATTTGCGATTAGCAATTTGCTAATCGCAAATTAGGAATGGTAAGGAATCGCTATAAAAAAGCGATTTTGTACATACATACCGTTGTGCGAATCCTAAATAGCGATTCCTTAAAAATCGCTATTTAGGAATCGCTAAACGGTATGATGATACATATGGCCCTATATGGGTGAATGATTGGTTGTCTGAGTACCTGTATGGGTGCCTGAGTATCTGTGTGGGGGGTATGGGGTGTGTGTGACTCCCTGCATGGGTGTGTGAGTTTGTGATTCACTGAGTGTATGGGTTCATGAGTGCTTCTGCAAGGGGCTATATGGGTGAGTGAGTGTGCGTATGGCAGTGTTGGAGAGTGATTGGGTATCTCAGTGGTGTATGTGTGAGTATCTACATATGAGAAAGGCAGTATATGTGAGTGTTGGAGTATATAAGTTATCTCACTGTATGTGAGAGTGAGTGATGGCGAGAGAGGATGTATGGGTGAGTGTGTGCTTGTGTCAGTGATTGTATAAGAGAGAAAGAATGAGTTAGTATCTGCATGAAGAAGTGAGTTGGTCTGTGTATAACTGTATAGGTGAGTAAATGGCAGTGTGATTGACTCTTTGGGTTACTGATTAGGTGTGTGAGTAACTCTATGGGTGAGTGGCGGTGTGTGAGTATCTGTATGGGTGTGAGTGCATATATCAGTGGCTGTATTGGTGAGTGACTGCATGTATGAGAGACTGTATGGGTGAGTAAGTGGATGCCTGTGTATGTAGACCTATGAATAAGTGAGTTAGTATGTACCTACTGGTATTGAGGTGTCTATGGTTTCGAGAATGGTAGTCTGTATTTTAGAGTGGGTGTATGAAAGGTTATATTAGGGTGCAACTATCCTATATCTATGCCTTGGGCTATCCTACTTCACTCCATCACAAAGGAAACATTACATTAGGCGGGGTCCCAGGCAATCTGCTCCCCCACAGCACCATGTGTGCCCCATGGCACCTCAAGGCAGTCCCTCTATGGAATAGACATGGGGTGAGTCAGGACTAGAGGCCAAGGATGGACAATAAGCACATCATCTCTCACACGACCTTCCAGTGTCCCCCACCTGCACAAGCACAACCCAAGACCCCACCCCACCTATTTATCTGCCACAATATTATCATTTCCAATATTGTTCGGTGGGGCATGCACTAAGATGTAACTCTACTCCATGCCAAGAGGTATAACTAATGAATGTTATATTCTGTTCGTAATTGCTACTATTGTACTGTTTTTTCAAAAATGCCAAGAAAAATAATTTTATAAAATTAGGGTGTGAGTAGATACATCAAAGATTAAGGGGATAATGTAATCAGTGATCTCATTTGAAATGTCATGAGTGTTGTCACTGACCATGTCATGAGTGATGTAATATGTAACGTCATCAGCAGTGCATTGAGGAGTCGTGAGTTATATAGTTAGCTCATCTTACTCTAACGGCTGAATTTCTCTGGTTTGATAAGAGTGAAAAGTCAGCCTAACTATAACGTCCCTGAAACCTATGTTTTTTTTTCAGTGAATTCCTACAGATTTTTATATGCTAATTTCTAACTATAACGTCTCTGAAAACTGTGTTTTTTTCAGTGAATCTCTAAGGTTTTTTAAACGCTTATTTCTAACTACACCTACATAGGCAAGACATGTGCAGAAAGAGAAAGAAAGGCGCAGAAAGCGGCAAGAGAAGTGCAGACAGAGGCAAGAGAGGTGCAGAAAGAGGCCAGAGAAGTGCAGAAAGAAGCAAAAGAGGTGCAGAAAGAGGAAGAGAGGTGCAGAAAGAGGAAGACATGTGTAGAAAGAGGAAGAAAGGTACAGAATGAAGCAAGAGAGGTGGGGAAAGAAGCAAGAAATGTCCAGAAAGAAGCGAGAGAGGTGAAGAAAGGTACAAGAGAAGTACAGAAAGAGGAAGAAATGTGCAGAAAGAAGATGAAAGATGCAGAAAGAAGCAAGATAAGTGCAGAAAAAAGCAAGTGAGGTACAGAAATAAGAGAGTGAGGCACAGAAAGAGGCAAGAGAGGTGCGTAAGGGGGAAGAAAGGGGCAGAAAGAGGCAAGAGAGGTACTGAAGAAAGAAGCAAGAGAGGTTCAGAAAGAAGGGAGGTGCAGAAAGAGGAAGATATGTGCTGAAAGAGGCAAGAGAAGTGCAGAAAGAGTTTTTAGTTTAGCTTCTATGGAAACGAGGAAGGCTAAACCTGAGGTTACTGTGCCACAACACAGACTGCCATAACATACATTTTCTCTCCATAACACATAATCCCACTCTACATAATTCCTATACACTAAATACCACATACTTTCTAACCACATAATTTCATTGCACAACATACCACATAATTCAACTACACACAACGTACATCCACCCCAAAAAACAATAGTAAAAAACTATGACATTTACAACACCAATAGCTTTAACTCTAGCAAATGGGAGACATATTACATTGCAAATGCTTCTTTCACTACTAGTCAGTTGAGCATAGTGGTGGAGAAAGGGGGCTGGGCCTTCGACCAGTGCTCAGGAATTCTGCTGTGTAGGACTTACAGGTGGTACCAGGAGGGCTTCTTGGCCCCCAAAGTCCCTCAGGAGTAAAGGAAACTTCATCCCTCAACTAGTAGTGTGCCAGGAGACGTGTTAGCAGAGTGGTGGACAAAGGAAAACATGGCCTCCGAAGACGTCTTAGAAATCCCACTGTGTGGGGCTTACTGGAAGTAACAGATGAAGTAGATGGCCCCCAAGGAAATTCATGGCATGCTCTTGATTGGGGAATGAAGTCCCCTTCACTGCTGGGCGTTCTTAGGGACCAACTAGCCTACCTGTTACCTCCAGTAATCCCCACACAGTGGGATTGCTGAGAGGTCGCGGAGGCCACACACCCTTTCTCCACCACTCTGCAAGCATGCCTCTTGGTACGCTATGGGTTGGGGGATGAAGTTCCCGTGCCTTGTGTGGGTCACTGGGGGCAACTAGCCCCCTGGTTACCTCCAGCAAGCCCCATACAGATGGATTGCTGAGAGGTAGTCAGAGGCCATGCCCCCTTTTTACACCAGTCTTCAATCGTGCCTTCTGGGGCACTGCTGCTTGGGGAATTAAGTCCACTTAATCCTGAGGTCCTCAGGACACAAGGGGACATCATTGCCCCACCAATAGTGCACCAAGAGGTGCGTTTACAGAGTGGTGTAAAAAGGGGCATGGCCTCTGACCACGTCTAAGCAATCCCACTGTGTGGGCTATACTGGAGGTATCTGGTGGGCTAGTTGGCCCCCAGGGACCCTCAGTAGTTATAGAGACTTCATTCCCCAACCCAAACGTGCAAGGAGGTGCCTTTGCAAATCATGTAGAGAGGGGGTGGGACCTCTGGCCAGTTGCCGGCTTTGTTTTTCTTTCTATGTTAGGAAAGGGGTGTGTGTGGCCCTCCTTCCCTTAATCTTTTTTGCGCCCTGGAGACCCCATCCCCAGGGCCTGATCCAATTTTCTTTTTTTTAAAGAGGAGAAGGGACGTGAGGCCCCCCTCCTGAAGCTGATTTCGGCCCTGGTGACCGCATCCCCTGCGGCTAGGACTTTTTTTTTTTTTAAGGAGAGGGGTGCATGTGGCCCCCCTTCCCAGGCCTATTTTGGCCCCACTGATCCCATCCCCCAGGGCATGGTCTCTTTGTTTGGAACCGCGGGCCGAGCCCCAAGGCCCCTGCAGTAATTGCCAGCTCCCGTCTCTTCCGGGAGCCAGCATTGCTTTTGGGCAAAGGGAGCTCAGCTGCATACATGCAGTTCCCTTTACCTAAAAGCAATACTGCTCCGCTTCATACAGTGCTCCCGCCATGCCATAGCAAACTGCAATGTCCTGAAGGTGAGCAGCCTGGGACATTGCTGGAACCGGCCCTGGGGTGTGGCGGTCCCCAGGGCCATGGAGGCTCCTGGGAGGAGGTCGCCCGGCCCCCCTCCCATCTTCTCTACAGCCCCAGGGAGGTGGTAGTCCCCAGCATTTAATTAATTTGTGCCCCAGGGAGGTGGTGGTCCCCGGGGCAGTGTGGGTGGCTCGAGTCCCCCCACACTTCATTTTTAAATTTAGCCCTGGGGAGATGGCAGTTCCCAGGGCTGCGGGAGCCACATGTCCCCCGGCTTTTATTGAGTATAGCGCTGTGGTGGTGCTCAGGGCAGGGGGTGCGCGGGCCCTCGTACTTAATATAATAAGACCGGGGGGTTGTGGTCCCCGGGGCTGCACTAGGGGCAGAAGCCCCCATGCCTTTTTGTAAAACAATAAAGCCCTGGGGAGGGGCTTTGGGTCGTCTTGTGCCCCCCTGCATTTAATAATTATCGCCCCGGTGAGTTGGCAGTCCCCAGGCACCCCCTCATCACAATGTGGCATTGCCCTCGGGACATGGCTTTATATTAATAAAAATCCATGCAGGTACATAGAAGGCCTTTGGTTCAACTTTGTTCTGACGTTGGTCTGTTTGAGTGCCATTTACACTTCCATCCAGTGCACTGCATTGCTTCATACTTCAGTTTACATCAGTCATTAGATTTCCTGCTCATGATGGCAATTTCTGAGCAAAACATTTACTTTCACGTGAAAAGGAGTGCACTGCAGTAACAAGGCTGGTTGGCCACTCCTTTCATTTTCAATTTTCTCCTTTCGTTTAGTTGCTTCTCTTTTCATTTTTGTGTTTGTTAAGATAATAATACAGCTCTCCAGAAATTGTTAACAGGTCACTTACTTTCTGCTCATATCACCTGCAGTACACTGCACCTCATGTGGCCACTTCCCCTAAACCAGGACGCCATTATGGAATGCTGTCATCAATAGGGTATCATTGTTTTACAATTCTAAGATGGCCAACAACGCTAGACTATTTACAATACCTCTGCAAGACAGACAGACTCTCTAGTGTTTAATTTGGATATTTCAAGCACATGGCTGCTGTGTTTAGATGGTTGTATGGTTTCTTTTATCTACATGTATTCATCATACATATATTGTTACGTTTGTGTGTGCTTTATTGCACTTGTTTCAGACAGCGAATGGAAGGATGAGTCAGTGGAAGGATGAATGAATGCATGAGTGCAAGGATGAGAGGCAGCGTATATGTATGATGGTAAATGTATGATGCCTCACTGTATGCCTAAACCTTTCAGTGACACAAAAGGCACTTTCATTCGTAAGCCAGACCTATTGGCATTACCATTGCTTGATATTTTTCATGCTAATGAGAAAAGATCCGGGCTGCCAACAGACCTATAGAGATGAAGTACTTCAGTGATGCATTTTTCTACAACTTTATCACTAATATTGAAGTGATGTGCCTTTTTATTATTCAAATTGTCAAACATAGAAGCCTCACTGTGATATTTAAAATTTTCACGTAAATAAGTGCTATCTAGCACACATGTTTGCACAACCTATTTTTGAAAGTGCATGAGAGGATATATTTAATATGTATGTATATGCTCTTTGACAGGAATATATATACGGATATCACCCAAAAGAATTAAAAAACTATGAACCATCCACTCTGAATGGGTATCTATAAGAGGAATGAAACTAAAAAACCCAATCACCTTATAAGTACCCAAATTCTAGCTTTACGGTATTGTGCCTATTATACTTAGATAAGCACTAAGCATGGGCAGATTTAGCAAATCTGGCGTACGCGAACTTGCGTATTTACGGATTCGCAATCCTCAAAATCCGCGAACTCTCGCGAATTTGCGGATTTTTGTGTTTTTTGTGTTCGCAAGGGTTCGCGAGGATTTGTGTACCAGTTCGCAATTGCGAACTTACTTGTCGGCTCGCAACGGCCGTGACTATGTTGTTTCTACGTCTGGTTCATCATCACAGGTTCACAGCACCCTCTGTTTCACCACTGCCACCCTCTGGTACACCCATGCCACCCTCTGGTACATCCTCACTGCCACCCTCTGGTTGGTTTATCACTGTAAATTATGGGGGTGAAAAAAAGCAAGCACACCTGCCCTGCTTCAACTGCCATGAATTAATTTGGGGTTGATTAATGTGTCAGTGATTTTGAAACTTCCAGTCTGGCTGGCACCTGCTTCCTTCCTTATCTGTAATTTGCTTTCTGTTGCAGTGCAATTTTTTTTCCACAGCACCTTTATGGCCTACTTGTAGCTATTCTATGAGCCTGCTGTTTGGGTCAGAGCAGGGTCATAGAATAGTTGCAAATAGGAAACTGAACTCTGGAGGGGCCCCTCAGGAAGCACTAGAGTGAATGGTTACTAATGTTAAGATTGAACTTTTGCACCTGCTGATTGCTTTCAGTTCTGCAAAAATCGTTTTTCTGCAATTTCGCGCGATTTGCGGGGCACGAAACCGTGCGAGATCGATTTCGGAAGCCGCGAATTCGTGCGAATACACGATTTGTTTTTTTTGCGGCGTGTATGTTCGCGTGATTTTGTGCGTGTTCGCAAGGCGCTTGTAGCGCTACGTTTGCGAAGTTACCCTAGCGGTCGTACATGGGCGCGGCCATCTTGTTTGCGTGACGTAATTCCGTTTCCGGCCGCTATGTGTAATCTCGCAAAGTGTGCGGCTCGCTAGTACAATTTCGCGCGTGATAGCGAGGAAAATCTCGCGCGAACTTACCCACGCGTTCGTGAACGGGCGCGGCCATCTTGTTTCTCATACATTGCTATGGTTCTGGGCTTGCTCTCTGTATCCTTTCTTAATCTCTGCCATCCTTTGCTTTTTTGAAGTTTTTTTGGATCTATTTTACTTATTATCTATCCCTCTATTTTTCTAGCTCTATATTTTTGTGTTTTCTGCTACATTTTGTTAATTTTGAACTACTTTTTTAACCGCTTTTCTTTTCTTCTTCCCTGTTCTATTTCTTCTTTCTTATTTTGCTTCCTTTCTGCCCAGACCATGGCAAAGGGAGCCGGGAAGAAGCCCGCAAAGGGGAAGGGTCCCGCACCCCGTGCCCGGCTCACGTGCGGGCGTTTGAGGGGGGAGACAGTGATAGCTCGGGAGATTTTTAGTGCGGAGGAGGTGGCCGCACTAATATTTCACGTCCAGCGCCGCCTCCCCAAGACCATCATGGGAGGCGGCAAGATCGCAACCGGCTACGGCATCCGGGAGCGCCGGAAGCGGTGGGAGAAGGTGTGCCGGGCCATGTTTAAACTCTCTGGGGTCCGGCACACATATAACCAGGCCACCCACCGCTGGACGGATGTCATGAACCGGGAACGCGACTTGCTGGACGTGCTTGGCGTAGAGATCCCCGGGCTTGGTGAGTAGTAGTAGCTATTTCTAGCTATTTCATCACTACTCTGTTTTATCCGGCTCTGTTATTTGCAAATGTTTGTTTTTTACCAAGAGCAATAATGCTGCCGGTTACATTGTAGGTAAATTATATTTCAAAATCTTCTATGCATTTCAGGTGCACTGCTCTCCTTCTCAGTAGCCTTTCTACTATGCTTATTTGTTTTGTATTTTGTGTTCATTTCATTGGCCTGAGCATTGGCCTGAGAAATTATGTATGAGTGTAGTGTAAAGAACTGCGTAATGCTAGACACTAAGGGTCATATTTTCAATTACCGGCGCATCCCTGCAAAGTAGCAGGGATGCGCCAGTAATTGTGCGCCATGCCACCACCACCCATGGGCCCAAAACGTCACAGAAGCCTTACGCATCTGTGCCGTAAAGGCGGCGCATTGCTGGAGTTGCGTGCCAACGATGGCGCAGCTCCAGCAATGCTCTGGGGTGCCCTATCTCCCCAATGCTGCATCAAGCCGTACGTCGGCTTCAAGCAGGCGCAGGGTTTGAGTCACGCATCATTGTAAAAGTGACTGATTGACATCTTGTAGATTTCCCTCAGCCACTTTTAGGATTCGTTCCTGCGCAGGAACGCCCTCCCTTGCGCCGGAACGCCCCCTGATGGCACAGGGCTTTACAACGCGATGCATCTCCCATATGCGTCACTTTGTTAATATACGCCGCACCATGGCGCCTCTTTTGTTCTGCCGCTGCGTCACAAAAGTCACGCAACAATGGAGCAAAAGAGCCGCAAGGGGCTTCAAAATCAGCCCCTACAGACTCAAGTCCAGTCCTTCCTTTAGACACATGGCTATAAGAAGAAATAGTGGTGGTGATCGGTGGATTTATAGTTTGAGTATTCACTGATCTGCAAGCACGATGGACTTTGTCTGTCACTTCGCGTGCTGCGGACTGCTGCCTGCCAGGCCAAGGTAAACCCTTTTAGTAGTCTGTTTAGTGAGTTACATAGGAACTTTCAAAGTCAACGGTCCGCAAATTAAGCAATACTAATAACGTAGTATACCACATGAGATCGGTCAATATATCCCGTGGAATAGTTGTCTATCTATTTGCTATTTCGCCAAAATATTTTGTATTGTTATTTTGAAATGTTTGATTTGGTTGACAAATATCATCCATGTTTTCTGGTCTTTCTTTCTTTCATGTTGTACATCAGCTCCCCCCAGGGGCAAGAGGACACAGGAGGAGGAGGAGGGTGCTGTTCAGGATGCAGGCCAGGATCGGGCAGGCGAGGGCTCCTTTGCTGGCCCCAGTAAGTTTTAATTTTAATATAGAGTACCTATTTTTTCCTAGCGTTCCTCATTCGATTTTTTCTAAATCGTCTTTGATCTTCTTGTAGACTGGATCTAAATTCTTATCCTGCCTCGACTATGACTCCCTGTGGTATTACTAGATTATTCTTATTAGTCTGTCTGTGTAGCTAACTAAGATTGCACATTTGGCAATTCCATTGGACTCCCATTCTAGTCAGCAATAGCTCTATGCACTGAGTGCAGTCCTCTGGGATTGTCCATAATGTCTTTTCAAGTCTTCGAAATGTTTATGCTTTGACAATTGCCAACAATAAAAAGGTGAATGACCACCAAGAAAGAATAAGATACTACTTTACTTTTGGTTTGGATACTAGGACAATCCATTCTACTACTGTTGCAGGGACAAATCTGCACAAACAGAACTATGGACACGAAATAATGCAATAAATTATTACATTGTATTTAGTTTTTTTCACATTTCTTTATTCCTCCTAGACCAAATATTATATTGTAGTGAGTGGTGTATTCTAACATTCTTAAATGTACTTTGTAGGTGGAACATCTGGTGGCGGGGCCAGCGTGGAGGTGGTGGTTTTGGACGAGGACTCTGGGGAGGAGGCGGTGCAAGTGCCGGACGTTCCTGTGAGGGTTCACACGGTGGTGGCGGGAAGAGGTAAGCTATATATTCCTTACTTATTGAGATTGAAGACTGCATAGTGTGCTTTCTGCACGGGTGTATTATAAATCAACCAGGTAGTAGCCTCCTCTAAATGTACTTCGACTTAGCTGTGAAGTTTTTGGCGAGAAGAATCCCAATAAGATCTGAGATGAACTTGATGGATGGGATGAAGGAAAAGCGAAAGAAGGGTGTAAGTAAGTGTGGAAGGACGAGAAATTTAATGATGGCTGGCAAAGAAGAATGATATGTGTTTGCTTGGTCCCCGAGGTGGCTGGGAAGGAAAGAAAATGGTATGGTGCATGGCTGGGTGAATGATGAAGCAAGGATGGGTGGAAGGAGAACAGCCCGGGTGGGTGAAACAGAAACTGTATGTGTGCATATACTTTGAATGGATGGATGCCTGGATCATGGTATTATCTGACTCTTAGATAGCATATGTGTATCTAGAGAGAAGACGGTCACTGGATGAACTAAGTGTTACCTTGAAGAGCATGTAACACCGCACCCGCACGTCCGTTCCAGTGTAGGAAAGGCAGAGAAAAGAAGTTGTAATTTTGTCCAAATACTACCATGAATAGTAGCAGTAGTTTGTATTGCAACTGCAAGCACAGCATATATCCGGTTCTTACGGTGGACACTCCCTACCTCTCTTAATAACTTTAGTTTAGTAGTAGTACGTCATTCATGTGTGGGTGTATCACTGTTCACTCAATAATAACCAAAGCACCTAAAGTCATCCCATATGTCATCAAATACATCCCATGTGAAGTGATAGATAATCAAATTATTTAGCTTCTTCATTTTCCTTTTCTAGTACTCATTTGCACTGTAGGGTGAAAGCTAAATTAATTAAGCAGTATCCCTTGTAACAGAGTATTCTCAGTGCCACCCGTAATAGAAAAGGAAGAGCTTCACCACCTGCATGTACTGGACCGGTACAGTAACGCAAGTCTGTCTCACTCATCATGGTGTGCGTCTGTTTTTCTCGGGTACAAGTTCACTGCGCTGGCATTATGCCGGCTTGCATAAGATAACGTACCAATTTTCCTAAACAAGAGAGAAGAAGAAGAATAAGACTGGTGGACTGTCATAGTCGACTGTAATGGAAGTCCATAGTGCTCATAGAATTAGTTCCTTAAACTCCCACTAATGTTAGAGCAAGGATGAAGAAGTGGGAGGTTAGATAGATACTGTCCTCAATAGTTATGTACTGTGCTTTCAATTTGCTACTTGTGCTGTGACACAACTTTGTGCTCAATCACTTTGTGTTATTAATCTTAAGGAGCATTGGTTACAGACTATGTCTTTCTTTCTTCATATAGTTGCTCCTTCCAAATCAACTAGACCATCACGCAGGGAGCAGGTTCGAGTGGCCCGGCAACGGAGGCTGGATGCCACTGTCGCCGAATATCGGCGGCTGGTGGCCCTGGAGGAGGACACGCAGTCAACCGGTACGACAACAACAACATCTACTGGGACAGCTGCATCCTCCTCCGTGCCCCCACGGGCTGCCAGCCAGCGCAGTGCTCCAGCGGTACGGAGCCGGGCTACCAAAGCCAACCACCACCGCCGAGCAGCAAAGACACCAGCTGCCCCCACAGTAGTTGCAAGGCACGGCAGCGCCGCTTATCCGTAAGAGTGTCCTACCTGGAGCAGGAGGTCCATACCTACAAGAACTTGGTGGAGGGCCTCCGCTTCGACCATGCCACCCTCCGCAAGGAGTATGATGCCCTGGCCGCTAAAGTCAACAGCACCCTCCCGTAGTGTAGTGTCCCTTGCCCCTTTTTTAGAGACTTTTGGGGGGTGGGAATTGGGAGTTGGGTTGTGGGACTTTTGAAGGACAATCGTTGGGGTTAGGAAGGGTTTTGCAGGAGATTATTTTGTTAGGGCTACTAAAATATACTTTTTGAAACTTTATCTGACCATACCTGTTTTTTACTGCTTTTGAGTCTGGTGGGTGGGGGTTTAACAGTAAGTTTGTTTTCCTGAGGAGTCCTAGGACTTTAGTAGTACTACCGTCAATCTCTCGTCTATTCCTAATACTCCATTATACTACCTCCCACCAAACGCTTATCTTACCTGTAATTTGTGTTTGAAAGTAGGGCTAGTCCCAGGGCTGGCTCCACAGGAAATGGCGATTAAGGTTGGCAATCCTGGGCGGATGAAATGTCCTCATTGTGGTGGTACTAGTGGTGTGCCACAGTGGCAGTTGCATGCATATGGAAAAAAGAAAATGAAACCTGGTTTGTCCTTACTATAGCACTGCAACGGTACGATAGAGAATATAGGAGGTGACAGTTCACTAGAACAGTGCCACACAGAGCCTAACAAATGGTAAAGTAGAAAGTATAACTAGTACTTGTGTTGAATTTCTTTGACATTGGATACTACTACAAGAAATAGTACTGAAGCTAGCTGAGTAAGTCTAGAATATATCCTCGGATTCCTTCACCAGCCTGTTGCTATGGCCTTATCCCCCCCGGCAAGTGTGTGGAATTATTGATGTCATTTAGTCACACATCAAGCAAAACCACACAGCCCGGGGGGAGACGGTTAGGGTTTGGAAAATGGATGGGAATGGGGGTTTCTTTTTGGGTAGGTTTTGTTGAGAGAAAAAAAAAGCACAGCATTGACAAACAAGAATTGAAGATAAAGAAATCTTTGGGTACAAAGCTAACTATAAATCTTTTAAGTGACATAAATGAAGTGCATGCCCTACTGCATGCATTGTTACTGAAAAGTAAGTAGTACTAGAATGCGACAGTACAGGGCTGCAGCGTTTTCACTTGCCTATCTCTGCACTCAGAGAAACACTTCTTGCATTAAATGAGGTTTAAAAATTAGCCGAAGTAAAACCTATAGAATGGCTGTAGGGATCAAATTAGAAGCAGAGAGAGATCCAAGAAATGCAGTCACATACAGAGAAGAAAACAATGGATACTGTATCTGTATGTTGTTGTAGTTGTCCTGTTGAATTTGGTAAGTAAGTTGCATGCAGCAAACAATTCCTCTTATTAGCGGCACTCCTCCATTCCAGCTGACGCTGCGTCCAGCAATGTTGGTGACCAGAACACACCCTGTCCACTGCCTGCCTGGCGGATGCTGAATTGCGGCTCGCTAATGTGAAGCCTGACTCCATCCTTTTTTCCCCATTGCACAGACTGAAACCCGGCCTAACGAGCCCTAAGTTAAGAATAGTGGCAAAGGCTTTCTTTAACTATGCCAAATCCCCCTTTCCCACCATACTACTGCTTTTGAATCTGGTGGGTGGTGGTTTAACAGTAAGTTTGTTTCCCTGAAACTTAAGTCTGTGTCATTTTCTTCCTTTAAGTGTAAATGGCTAAATCTTTTGAACACTAAGTGCCTCTCACCGAGTAAGTGATCCCCCCTTTCCCACCATGGATTTTCTTCAAGTCGCTTGCAACAAAAATTACACATTCCCACGAGTGCTCTAAAACCCCAGAACTCAGTTGCAAAAACCAAGAACACCCCGAAACACATGCAATCCTGCTGCTAGGGCTAACCCTAACGAACCCTAAGTTACAAAAAGTACCAAAACCTTTTTCATCATGGATGTTGTTAAAAGCAGTTTTATCCGGTATTAGACCTTCCCAGCAATGGCCCCAGAGCCGTCAACCCAGGCGAAAACAAGTAGAAGACCCCCAAACAGCCAAAAAGCAAAAGTACAAAAATGTGGACTTGGTCACTTTTCTGAAAATTTGCCAAATCACTCCGCGCGCGCTCTGCAGCTAGGCCCTAACTCCCCTCTGCCTCCATGGATTTCCTTCAAACCTCTTGCTATCTAAACTATCCATACCCAGTAGTGCTCCCAGGCCCCGAAACCCACCCACAAACACCAGGAAGCCCCCCAAACAGACCCCTGAAAACGCTACATTGAGCAAAAAGTCAGAAAAGGCAAAACCTTTTTTCCTCATGAATGTTGTTTAAACCAGTTTTATCCGGTATTAGACCTTCCCAGCAATGGCCCCAGAGCCGTCAACCCAGGCGAAAACTAGTAGAAGACCCCCAAACTGCCAAAAAGCAAAAGTACAAAAATTTGGACTTTGTCACTTTTGTGAAAATTTCCAAATCACTCCGCACGCGCTCTGCAGCTAGGCCCTAACTTCCCTCTGCCTCCATGGATTTCCTTCAAACCTCTTGCTATCTAAACTATCCATACCCAGTAGTTCTCCCAGGCCCCGAAACCCACCCACAAACACCAGGAAGCCCCCCAAAGAGACCCCTGAAAACGCTACATTGAGCAAAAAGTCAGAAAAGGCAAAACCTTTTTTCCTCATGAATGTTGTTTAAACCAGTTTTATCCGGTATTAGACCTTCCCAGCAATGGCCCCAGAGCCGTCAACCCAGGCGAAAACAAGTAGAAGACCCCCAAACTGCCAAAAAGCAAAAGTACAAAAATGTGGACGTTGTCACTTTTGTGAAAATTTCCAAATCACTCCGCGCGCGCTCTGCAGCTAGGCTCTAACTCCCCTCTGCCTCCATGGATTTCCTTCAAACCTCTTGCTATCTAAACTATCCATACCCAGTAGTGCTCCCAGGCCCCGAACCCCACCCACAAACACCAGGAAGCCCCCCAAACAGACCCCTGAAAACGCTACATTGAGCAAAAAGTCAGAAAAGGCAAAACCTTTTTTCCTCATGAATGTTGTTTAAACCAGTTTTATCCGGTATTAGACCTTCCCAGCAATGGCCCCAGAGCCGTCAACCCAGGCGAAAACAAGTAGAAGACCCCCAAACTGCCAAAAAGCAAAAGTACAAAAATGTGGACTTTGTCACTTTTGTGAAAATTTCCAAATCACTCCGCGCGCGCTCTGCAGCTAGGCCCTAACTCCCCTCTGCCTCCATGGATTTCCTTCAAACCTCTTGCTATCTAAACTATCCATACCCAGTAGTGCTCCCAGGCCCCGAAACCCACCCACAAACACCAGGAAGCCCCCCAAACAGGCCCCTGAACACGCTACATTGAGCGAAAAGTCAGAAAAGGCAAAACCTGTTTTCCTCATGGATGTTGTTTAAACCAGTTTTATCCGGTATTAGACCTTCCCAGCAATGGCCCCAGAGCCGTCAACCCAGGCGAAAACAAGTAGAAGACCCCCCAAATAGCCAAAAAGCAAAAGTACAGGTGATTAAAGTTTTAATTATATTAACTTGTGCAAAACAAAGAAAGACAGAAACACAGGAATAAAAGTCAATAAGTACAAAAAAGAAAATGTCTGAATTCATTGGCTCATTTTCAGGCCTCGGTGTCAGGGAAGAAGAGTTCATCCTCATACTCTGCGAAATCATCAGGCAGGAGTAGGTCAGTGTCACCTAACACAGAAGAAATTCCCTCATCTAAGTTGCTGTCCTCCTCGTCTTCTTCCAACGCGCGATCTGGTACTTTGAAATCTGGTGGTATGAGGTGCTCATTCATCTTGATCATTGTCAATATCTCCACATTTTTGGGCGAGAGGCGGGTCCGTTTGCAAGTTACAATGCCACCAGCAGCACTGAAAACACGTTCAGAAGACACGCTTGTGAGTGGGCAAGTCAAGTAATATATAGCCAGGCGGGAGATCTCTGGCCACAATTCTTTTTTCCCATGCCAATACGCCAATGGGTCAGCATTAACATAGACCTCTGTTGAGTCATTCAGATAGTCCTGCACCATCGACTCAAAGTTCTCCACGTTTCCTCCACTTTGCTGAATTTTCGCTCAGACCTTTTCAGTACCATAACCAATCTCAGCTAGCCAATCCTCTTCATCACCCGATATTTCTGTTGTGTCTGGTGCAGATGATGCGGTTGCAGGTGTCTTTAACGGCTGAGAGGTCACTTCTGCCACAGCCACAGGTGCAGAAGTGGAGTCTTCTGACTGGGGATGGCCTGCTGATGCTGATGTACGGCCTTTTCCTTCAATTTGCTTCCGTTCTCTTTCAAACCTGATGGCTGACCAGGCTACCCAACGTTTGTACTTTGTAGCATCTTCATCACTAAAAGGAAATAATGCAGAGCCTGCCAGCGCCTTTTTGTAGCGGGGATGCAGAATAGTAGCACAAATGTAATGCTGTTCTGAGTGGATCTTTTGAAGACGTTCATCGCCACGTAGACGCTCTAATAATTTCTCCGCCAAAAGAAAAGCTTGTTGCTTTTCTTCATCGTTTTGAAACTTTGAAGACACCGCCTTCAGTTTGTGCTCCAGCATGCGCAACAATGGGCTAGCTTTTCCCAAATTACAGTCCTCCCTGCTGACTGCACGCGTGAAGAACTCAAAAGAACGAAGCATGTCTGTCAGGCTTTTAACTAGCTCCCATTGCGCCGCATTTAACCTCAGGTCCTCCTTCACAGCTGTACCCATTGTTAAGAAATACTGATCGAGTACCGTAAACTGCTCATACAGATGCTCAAGCATGTAGAACGTTGAGTTCCAACGTGTTGGCACCTCCTGGATGAGTGCTTTCACTGGCATTCGACGTTCATGTAGCAGGCTCCTCAGATGCTTCCGGGCCTTAAAAGAATGGCTGAAATGGTTGCACATTTTTCGGCAGGTGACCACTAACTGGCATGCTGGACTTTCTTTCTCCAAGAATTTTTTAACAACCAGGTTTATACAGTGCGCCAAACACGGCACTCTGAAATAGTCACCCAGTTCCATGGCCTTAACTACATTGGCGCCACTATCCGTGGAAACATAACCAATGCCGCGTTTTTTGGGAGACAGCCAGTGAAAGACCTTTGTGTTGAACTCATTCAAAATGTTTTCTGCTGTATGACGTTTCTCCAAGCCAAACATGGCTAGTGTTGCATGTTTCCGAGCAGCTTTAAAAACTTGGTCCAGGTCAGCACCTGCGTTTAGCTTTGCTTTAACCCCTGAAAAAGAGACCCAGTGTGCAGTGATGCACATGTAATCAGTGCCTGCGCCACTGGTCCACATGTCTGTTGTGAGATGTATAGTGTGAACAGCACTCTTCTGCAAAGCTGCCCCAATCACCTCCAGCACATCTTCATGTAGTGCTGGAACTGCAACTCGTGCAAAATAGTACCGGCTAGGAACCTTCCATTTAGGCGCTGCCACTAATTCGAGAAAACCAACCCCTTCTACAAAAGAAAAAGGTAGAAGATCCAGCGCTAGCATTTTAGCCAGCTTAGTGTTATAGAGACGCACCATTGGGTGGTTGCGGTCATATGGCGCGTCTGAAAACAACATTGTTTTAATGTTGCCCTGGACCATTTTACGGGATGATGATAATGACTTCTTCGACCCAGTTACGCTCGCTGATGAACTTTTTCGCATTGGTGTCTCACTCTGTCCCACACTCTTAGTGTGGCTCCCAGGGGTACTGGGTGTAAGTGAAGTGTGTGACACTTCTTCCTCCTCGTCATCATCAGATGGAACATCAACGTTTTCTCGACTTGCAATTCGGGCTTTCTTGATCTCCTCTAGGTGCGCAAACCATTGGACAGCGTGCTGTCTCTCAAGATGACCTCTCTGGCCTCCAGTCCCATAGTTGGTACCAAGCTTACCACGACTAACTGCAAGCTTACAAATGCTACAAATGGCTATGTTTTCCCTTTTTGTGGAAACACTAAAGAAGTCCCAAACTGCGGACTTGAAATGTCTGTGGGGGCCGGAGGAGGCGATACTGGTGGTGGCCGTGCTGCTAATGCCAGATGAAGTGGAGGATGTGTATTGCTGAACTTTACTATGTTGTGCACTTTCACCACCACTAATTGAGGTGGAGGTGGATGGAGGTCCCTTCTGGCGAGTAAGAAATATGGAAGCGGCACGTTGTGGTGTACTAGTTAACATCAATGATTCTGGTGTTCCCATTGCCTCCTCGTCGACTTCATCATCACGCTCAGCAGCTTGTCGGGCTAGGGTCAAAATGTCTGTTTGCTGCATGCCCGCTGGGCATGCAGCAAACAGACATTTGACTGCGTCGTCGTCGTGAGAGTCTTCAGCAGCAGAAGTATCTGCCACTTCTTGTTGAGCGTCATCACACTCCATAACTTTGAGAGTTTCGACGACCTTCCTTTTACGCTTTGCTACCTTTGTCAGATCATGGTGTGCCTCCTCAACCTCACTCTCAGACGGCAGTGGTGCTGGTTCCCAAGTAAGATCCATATCATCAGAAGGAGGTGGGCTTGAAGAAGATGTAGACACCAACACCCTTGATCTTTTCCTTGCTCGGGATGTGGACGACAATGAATGATCATCAGGAGGAGTGGCTTCCTCGAATGATACCTCGGCTTGATTGTCGATTTCCAGATGTGCCCCTACTTCTGGAGGAACAACTATTGTGGCCACTTGTTGTGCCCCTCCATGCACCTCTGCTTGCTCCTCTCCTTGCGCCACCTCCTCTCCTTCCACATGTACTTGGGCTTGTACTACTTGCACATGTGATAGTGGAGTGGTGTGGCTCACTGGTTAGAGGCGGCAGACCCGTAAGCAGAGGACGGCCCGGGACCAGGGTTCGATTCCCGACGCGGCAGGGTCGTGGACCAGGGTCAGCGGGCTCGATAATTCTCGCCTCGGTGCCTACTCTAACCAGGGAACACACTCGGCAACTCTGGGCATTAGCTTGCCTCATCTTCACAACGGCCCCCCAGACCGCCGGGGATGCTTGGTCGCACCTTAGAGATACCCATTAGGGACCATCTCTCAGGGTGAGCTAGGACGGGTTCCCCAGCGGTCGAAGCGCGGAGATACTCCTCCGGGAGTTGATTCTAGCGCTATATAAACCCACAATTAAATTAAATTAATTAAATTGTTGTTGCGGCTGTGGTTGTTCAACACTCGTCAGATGAGTTACAACAACCTGTGTTGATTCTTGAGGGACATTGCTGCTACTTTCTTGCGATGAGCCAACATCACTGGTCGATGGTGATTGAACAACTATACTGGCTGCCTCTGCAGCACTCAAGGGCTTGGACCTAAGTTGGCATGGTGGTGGTGGCACTGAGCCCAATGGAGCGGAGGTGCTGCTCCCAGCTTGGTCCCCAGCAGACCCCGCTGCTGCAGCAGGCATACTTTTTTTTCCCCAAAAAATGTGGCGGTCGTCATCACACCAGTCTCCTTGGCAAGTGGCGCCACTTGCTTCTTCTGCTCCTTACTGGCAACTTTCTTGCTAGAGGAGCTACGGGCAACTTTTTTTGGGGCCATCTTCTTCAGATGTCACTCTGAACAGCAGGCCGCAGTTGCACAAGTTGCAGAGTTGTCTGTGGCCACACGTGACGTTGTGCTGCACACACCGCAGCAGGACTTCTTCCTGGAACTGGTGGTTCTCTTGTGCACCTACAAGCAATGGAAGACAGAGGAACATCAGTTATACACCCCAAAAAGTCAAAAAAACACACAAAAATCAGCACAATCCCAGCCCATCCATGGCCTCAATGGTGTTTAAATTCAAGAAGACAACCCACAGAAAGACTAGGCCCATGCACCACTCACTACCCCTGGGCAAAAGGCCCCACCAGCAGCCCCAAAAAACGACAAAAAACACAAAATTCAGCACAATCCCAGCCCATCCATGGCCTCAATGGTGTTTAAATCCAAGAAGACGCCCCACAGAAAGACTAGGCCCATGCACCACTCACTACCCCTGGGCATAATGGATGAAAGCTAGGCAAAATAAGTGCAGGCCTCAGACACTGCCTCTCTTCAAAATGGCCCCTTGCACCCCAAGCACATGTTGCCTGTACCAGCACTCAAGATGGCCACCACCACCACCCACATGGCCAGTCCAAATCAACAGTAGCACCCCAAAAAAACGAAAAACACATAAAAATTACCACAATCCAATGCCATCCAGGATGTTTACATTAAAGACAGTGAGACCACCACACAGCCAGACTCAGTCCATGCACCACTCACTACCCCTGGCCAAAAGGCCCCACCAGCAGCCCAAAAAAAATGACAAAAAACACAAAATTCAGCACAATCCCAGCCCATCCATGGCCTCAATGGTGTTTAAATCCAAGAAGACACCCCACAGAAAGACTAGGCCCATGCACCACTCACTACCCTTGGGCATAATGGATGAAAGCTAGGCAAAATAAGTGCAGGCCTCAGACACTGCCTCTCTTCAAAATGGCCCCTTGCACCCCAAGCACATGTTGCCTGTACCAGCACTCAAGATGGCCACCACCACCACCCACATGGCCAGTCCAAATCAACAGTAGCACCCCCAAAAAAACGAAAAACACACAAAAATCACCACAATTCAATGCCATCCAGGATGTTTACATTAAAGAGAGTGAGACCCCACAGGCAGACTCAGTCCATGCACCACTCACTACCCCTGGGCAAAAGGCCCCAACAGCAGCCCCAAAAAAACGACCAAAAACACAAAATTCAGCACAATCCCAGCCCATCCATGGCCTCAATGGTGTTTAAATCCAAGAAGACACCCCACAGAAAGACTAGGCCCATGCACCACTCACTACCCCTGGGCATAATGGATGAAAGCTAGGCAAAATAAGTGCAGGCCTCAGACACTGCCTCTCTTCAAAATGGCCCCTTGCACCCCAAGCACATGTTGCCTGTACCAGCACTCAAGATGGCCACCACCACCACCCACATGGCCAGTCCAAATCATCAGTAGCACCCCCAAAAAAACGAAAAACACACAAAAATCACCACAATCCAATGCCATCCAGGATGTTTACATTAAAGACAGTGAGACCACCACACAGCCAGGCTCAGTCCATGCACCACTCACTACCCCTGGCCAAAAGGCCCCACCAGCAGCCCCAAAAAAACGACAAAAAACACAAAATTCAGCACAATCCCAGCCCATCCATGGCCTCAATGGTGTTTAAATCCAAGAAGACACCCCACAGAAAGACTAGGCCCATGCACCACTCACTACCCCTGGGCATAATGGATGAAAGCTAGGCAAACTAAGTGCAGGCCTCAGACACTGCCTCTCTTCAAAATGGCCCCTTGCACCCCAAGCACATGTTGCCTGTACCAGCACTCAAGGTGGCCACCACCACCACCCACATGGCCAGTCCAAATCAACAGTCGCACCCCCAAAAAAACGAAAAACACACAAAAATCACCACAATCCAATGCCATCCAGGATGTTTACATTAAAGAGAGTGAGACCCCACAATCAGACTCAGTCCATGCACCACTCACTACCCCTGGGCAAAAGGCCCCAACAGCAGCCCCAAAAAATCGACAAAAAACACAAGATTAAGCACAATCCCAGCCCATCCATGGCCTCAATGATGTTTAAATTCAACAAAACAGTTGTATAATGCATGCACCCATAACCAACCCTGGTCCTACTGGATACTGTGGCTACCCACAATATATTTTATTTAATGTTCTGAAAAAGTTCCAAAATTGTAGTTGCAGCAACTGTAATGCCCCAACAAACTTACTTGTGAAAGTTGATTTCTAATCCAAAAGTGATCCAAAGAAAGTCAAAAAGGCCTCAAATCCAAATATCCAGCAGCACCCACAAAAAGTAATCCTTCCAGGTCAAGGTCCAAATGAAAGTGACCAGCACATGAAGAAAGCACTGGGAGGAGCCTGCTGGACAGGAACAGGAAGTTGGAGACTGTGGGGCACTTCCTTCCTCTCCCCCCCCCCCAAAAAAAAATGGACTCCTTGCAACAAAAAAGTGCAGGCAAATGTCAACCTGAGGAGTGATTCTGATAAAAATCATCATTTTCTGAAGGTTTATGCTGTTTGCTGGTGGATTTCTTGTGCAGAAGTGCAAAATCTCTATTTCGCGAGTGCGAGATTGTTCCTGCCCGCCGCACCTACGTGTTCGCAATTGCGACCTCTCGCAATGCGTGCTGTGCAAGGTAAGGTGGCAAGCCGCGATTACGTATTCGCGGGCGCCAACTCCCACGGGATCCCGCAGCAAGATCCAAAATGGCGCAGCACTCGCAAAATATCGAGAAAAACAACTCGGCAAAGGCTGAATGACGGAAAGTGAACGCCGTGCGCCACGCCGCGCGCCGCAATATTGTATCACCAAGCAAAAAAATCCGCCGCGGGCGAATTGACGGATTTTCGGCAAATTCGCTAGAGTTCGCGGATTGCGAATTTACCGAAAATCCGCAAATTCCGCCAGCGGAACGGATTTTACGCCCATGCTTAATAAGCACTTTACAATTCTAAAACATAGAAGTCTTTGAACATTTACCTATAGGAACATTGTGCCAGTACTGAATATAATCCATCAAAAATGTCCAGGGAAATTCAGTTACAGAATCAACTACTACACTTACAGCCATATACACTCACTACCAACTCGATCTCATCATTAGTCTTGTCAGCAGAATGTGATCTGCCTAGTCAGTTTTATTGTACACATCACCTATTTGTTATTTACCTACAAATCCATTCTAAAATGGTGAAATACCAGAGCTATGTAAAAAGAATCGCTTGATCGTGGGAAACATATTATGCAGTCAGTTAGGTGAAGGTTATATTTCACATATGTGAAAATAATCCTTTCAACTGGCATTTACCTCTGAAGTTGCATAATGGATACCTTTCTTGATCACTAACAACAATTCCTGCTTTGTGCTGAAAAATGTCCTGGCAGCTTTATTTCTCTCTATTCCAAAGCTATTATCAATATTATAAGCCTAGTCAAATATATGTTCTACTACACCACGTTCAAATGTAAAGGTGGGAAATCAGTTGTTACTGTGCCTGTGTCTGTGCCACAGGGTAGTGTTATTCAGACAACGCCTGGGTCTACACCGTTTAAGGGAAATAGTTCTGAGGAAATATTTTGTCATCCACAAATGACGATTCAACCAATTATAAATTACAGGGTAGTGTCTGTGCCATAGGGTAGTGTCGTTCAGAGAACATCCAGGTCTGCGCTAGGTAATGGAAATAGGTCTGGAGCCATTCAGAGATCATTTTCCCCTAATGGACATCGTAATAGCTTTCTAGCCGACGGCCTAGCTATATCTACAGGAGCCATGCTGGAAAATCAAGCTTCTAATGCCTTGAAACTAGCATTCCATCCTTAAATGAATCAAGGGGTATACACAATAGTTTGAATCGGGATGCAATTCCAAAACGTATCTCAACAATTTCAAAATTACCATTCATTAAGTCTCTGGAACCTTTATCTGTTAAAATCAAACAGATTTAGCCTGTGACTCCACTATTACAACCGGGTCTACCAATGAAATAGCAAACAACATTCTTGATTTCAATTTGTATTTTATGGAGTGAGGTATTTAGAGGTATTGAGATTAAGAAACTCACCCCTACAAAATATCCCTCTATATTGTAAGTAGTGGTCCCAAAAATCACAAAAAAGGCGATTGCAAAAAGCCAATGCCATAACTTAGAGATGTAATTGGGCCACTGAATTATGTGAAGTGCTATCGGACAATACATCTACTTACTATTATGCATATATTTAGGATTTTTTTAAAAACCTTTTTTAAAACCGGCACAGTCTTTTCTTCTACTGGCTGACTAAGATAATTACAAATTATCCAATTCCTATATTCTGAGATGAATGTAGGCAATGATCTTGCTGCTCTAACTTTGGAAAAATAAACAGAAAGATTCATAAACACAGTACTCACTATTACAAATCATGTCAGTTTGAAACACGCTCACGGATTAAGTGCTCCATTTTCAATGAATCCTGTGGACTTTCTATGCTCACCAAAGAACTGACTAAGAGCAACTGTCACACCAGTTGAGGACCCCACATCCTGCTCCGAACTCCAACACAGCTTTTTCTCAATTAGACTTGTTTCTTCATCTCAATCATTTATTAAATCTTACCACTCACAGACGCGATCATCTGAGGAGTTCAAAACTTCATTAACATCACTATTGGCTTACTCCTGCTTGAAGTATCTGTCTATCTGAACTTTATGAAGACATTTAAATCAGAAGGAAACTTTTAGTAGCCAATCCCCAATGTAGGCAGTCCATCTTTCTACCAGGCCCGGCTTGGCATTAAAGCAAGTTAGACTGAAAAGACCCATACCATCATCTAAGTATTTAATTTCATCTGTTTAAACCCATCGTTTAAGAAAGCCCAAAATAAATAGTTATTGTACGATTTTAGTTAGCATATTCTTATTACCTCAATATTGAATTTTTTTTCCATTGAACTCTGTTCAATTGTACAAATTGTGCCTTGCATCTCAATTGCTTCTTGCAGCATTCTGCCTTTAGCTTGGCAAAGGGGGTTGAACATTGAGCCCATGTCACCACAAATAGACCTTAGCACATATTTATTTGTGAATAGCTCTGCCTAGAAGATGTAGGATAGTAAGTATAGCACATAAAAACATTACTCACTGTTCCACCGCTTCCAAGACAGAGAATTCATTACAGCTCATTTACAGTGGCTAAGTGTGGGAACTGTTAAAGCATTATTTTACATAAAGAGACCCCAGTCACCTTCGGATTTATCGACTTCACCAGTGAAATATTTGGCTTGTGAGGAATAAAACGGTTTCGATTCAAAGAAAGATTGATATCATGTTAGTCCACTTTAAAAATCCACACACTCTATATTTTGATATCATTACTACCTTAAAATAAAATGCAACATGCACACTGTAAGAAACTGAGAGGCATATTATCAAGAACGGCGATACAAATTATCACCGTTTTGGCGGTAGGAAACTGCCGCTAAAGCGGTGATAATGGGCTTGATAATATGCTCTTGTGAATTCCCATAGCAGGTTTTAAGAAAAAGGAGAAGCAAATCGCACCGGGTTATGTGCTTCAATTCAGATCACACAAGTGAACGCTAAATAATAAAGTCAAGTGATACTTAAGTTCTTTTTATATAAAAATATATTTATCTTTTATTTTATTGTAATTATAAATCTGTCATCTGTTGTTGAAATTTGTCAATCGAAAACTAGTTTATCTTCTACACAAGTATTGATATGTCTTTAGATACAATTATATACACATTTATGAAATACACATTCAAACTTGATCATAGTGACTCTTTTCCTAAAATACAGAACTAATTTACGGTGTGAGGTCACAATTGGGCCTTCCAAGCAGCTACTTTGTTCAGTAGCTTGCAGCTCAGTTTGTATTGTATTTTGGTAAAGCAAAGTTCTTGGTGATGCACCCTTCACCATGGCACAATCAATTCAGCAGTGGATCCATCTCTAGTGTATTGATGCTGGATGCAGAAGAGCACAGAAGGACTCTACGGCAGTCATTCATCTTAAGCAGTCGTAGTCTCCATTCCGATGTGAGCCCTATACTATGGTAGCGTTGTTGAGCTTCACAGAACTTGCAGCACGTTGAGGGCAGGCGCAAAAAGTATCCTCAGGTCATGTTGCGGCAATTCCGGACTGCAAACTGTTGCTTGAGGTTTCTGATGCTTTATGCAGTTTGGCACATACACCACATGGGGAAGTTCCAGGAGGGATGTTACATGGCTCTTAGCAAGTGCCCAATCATCTATATCATAGAAAATCTTTCCAGCAAGGAACAAATGAGAGAGTCACTAATAAAGTTGAGGATATGCTCCGCAGAACCCCCGGGTCAGCTACGGCCAAAACACCCTCGAAGCTCCCTGCTCTCGATGAGAGCGCTCGGCCTGACACACAGACCTTGTCGTTTACACAGGAAGAGATGGAAATCAGGACCGGAATATCGGCAGAGGAGCGGACTGGAGCCAATACTGATGTCACTGCCTCTGCAGGAACTTTTCCAACCACTGCTACTGTAGATCAATTGGAGGCTGGTGTCCTGGCGCTTGATGGTGAGGTGGAAGCGGTACAGCTACAAGGTATGACCCTTCAATTAACAAACCTTCCTGAACCCGCTTTGTTAAAGACTGTCACTATACCTAATGAAATAAGTTATATTACTCACCAGTCGGATACTCTTGAGCCTCCAGTAGTGTCAGAGTTGCTAAATGCTATTGAGGTTAACCCTGCGAGTCAGGTAATTGATGACAAGCTGATGGGTTCAGGGTGGCACCGGGCCCCGCATAGCAAATTCTGCTGAAATAGCTGCTGAGATAGTAGAGACTGATAGAGATCCTACAGATTTCTATTCTTTTTCTGAGGATGCTGGTTGGTCGGCTGATACCGAAGAGGATCTTGTGGATGATCCTGAGGTTGATTACACCACTGAAAGTGATCAAAATATAAAAGAAAATGGCCCCAGGGTTGGTCGGAAAACAGTCTTGAAAAAGAAAAAAAGCCATCACGGTGCAGCAGACTTGGCCTGGGATTATTCTCCAACACTGCAGGCCATTAACCAAGCCAATCCTTCCCATTTCCCTGGACCACCGTCACCTTCACTGGACCATTCAGATCAACCGGGGACCACGCTTACCTCAGTTATGGACACTGTTCTCCTTGCCATTGCCTCGCATCGAGAGGAGACTTCTAAAGATGGACGTAGGGCTCAGGCAGCTCTGCACTAAGTTCAGGGGGTTGTGCGCAAGCTAGCAAAAACTGTGGGCGCTTTTAATGAGCGGATGACTGAGATGGAAGATCGTATTGTGACCAACGAAACTGAGGCCGCCCTAGTTCTGGAATGAGTGGACTCCCACGGGGCAAAGCTAGAGGACGTAAGATGGAAGCTGGAAGGCTGTGAAAACCGCTTACGTCGAAATAACCTACGCGTCCTAGGTATTCCAGAAAAAACCGAGGGGGACGATGTTCGATCATACATTATTCAGTTATTCCGGGATACTCTCCCTGAGCTTTCTAGTTGGAATTGGGACCTGGAAATACAACGTGCCCATAGAGTTCCACTAACAATAAAATCCACATTAAAACCGGGGGGTTATCCCCGTGCAATTCTTGTGTACTTCGGGAACTTTCTCCTAAGACAAGCCATCTTTGATAAGGCTAGGCCTGAGGCACGACGTAGCAGAGATTCTATCTCATATTTTGTCCGACCAGATTTTTGCCACGTCACAGTGGAGAGGAGATGGCGCCTTCGACAGTTGATCAAACTATTTACAGAGAAAAATGCGCAAGCATACCTTAATAATCCGGCCAGACTGAAAGTGGTCTTTAGGGGGCAAACAAGTTTTTTTACCTCCGAGGTCAAGGCAAAAGAATATTTGGATAGCCTCGGTTAATTGAAGAATTAGGGGAGGGTTGGGTGCAAGAGGAGGGTAGGATTTCTATATCTTTCTCTAGAAGTACATGTAGAATTTTGAACTATGATCTTCAGTATAGCTGTATGTGATGTACAAGTTCTTTTTTTCCCTTTCCCCTTAAGGCTTAATGTAATTAAGAACTATATATTGGCCTTTGAGAACTAGAGAGAATAGACAGGAAACTGTATTTAATAGAGAAGAATAATAAATGTATAGTTGTGATATGGTAGAATAACTATGGAAGCTATATCACATCTGCGCTTATTCTTTTTCCTTCCTCTTATCCTTCCTTCCTTGCTGTCTTTCTCTCTTATACCTGTGTAGTAATCCTCCTCTTTTTTGTTTTATTTTTCTCTCTTTAAGTTCATTGAGCACCGGTTAGGTAGCACTACTCCATCACCACAGACTCTCTCAGAGTCTCATTGCCCAATTTTTGGGGTTTAAGGGGGGGACGACGCACAGGGCTGGGTGGGCCCTGAAGGGGAGGGGAGAGGGGTGGCAAAAGAAAAACAAAAAAAAGAGCAAGTTCAAATGTACAAAGACCATACAAAACCCGTTTACAAAAAGTATAGAATTTTGCTTAAGGAGTGATAAAAAGCTGAGTTGGATGTTCTTTCTATTTAAACAGATGAGGATATACAATGCAATTGATAGGCTGATTGTTCAATTTTTAAGATGGGGAAGCTAAAACTGTATTGCTGGAACGTTGCAGGTCTCAATGATAAGGGTAAAAGAGCACAATTCAATCAGATAATCCAACAAGGGTCATATGACGTGCTCTGCTTACAGGAAACCCACATTTCAATAGGGGATAAAGAATTATTGAGGATACCTGGGTATAACATTCTTGTTCAAACTACACAAACATCTAAGACACGAGGGATGGCTATTTTAGCAAAAATCGCTCTTGGACAATCCAGACGTAGATTGGCTGATCCCCACGGCAGGTGGACAATAGCCCAACTGGAGTTGGGCATTACCATCTGCTCACTATACGGGTCAAACCAAGACGATCCTCAGATATTCCACGATCTTGAGTTAGAACTCCCGTCTTGGCCAGGCTCCTTAGTGGTTTGTGGCGATTTTAACATAGCTCTCGGGCTATCACAGAATACTTCTTTACAGCAGACCTATAAGGGCCGTAAGGCTAAAGTCTATAGGGCACTAAGGCAACTTATGGAAAGTCACAACCTAATTGATATTTGGAACCTGAAAAATAAAGATGATCCCGGATATACCTATTATTCCTTTCCCCATAATAAATATGTCCGGATCGATTATATAATGACATCTATGGGGAACTCTATAACCGCGGCCATAACTAAATCCCCCAAACATTGTCAGACCATAACGCACTTACTCTTACCCTTGACATTACCAATTATAAGAGGCTCTATTCTCAATGGTCATTTGACCGGAAACTTTTGGTAAATCAGGATTACATAACATACATAACACGTTGGGCACAGGAATTCTTCGACTACAATCAGTATAGTGCCCCTAGACTGGTGGTCTGGGATTGCTTTAAAGCAGCTTTAAGGGGGGAGACTATTGCTTTTGTTGCCAAACGTAAGATGGACCAGGATAGTGCAAGAGAACAACTTAGCACAGAATTAATAAATCTAGAAGAACAACACGCCACGCAAATACACCGTGGGGAGGATGATGAGAGCACATTCCATAAAATATTGGTTCTAAAAACAGAGATCAATAGTGATTTGACACAAAAAGCAGCCGAAATTTTTCAGGTAAACCAAAACAATGTTTATGAAAGTGGGGAAAATGTGGGAAAACAACTTGCCCTCCGTACACGCCAAAAGCAATCTTATAGTGCTATACAGTCTATTGATTTTGAGGGGCAGAAACACACGTCACCTCTAGATATTACAAGTGCCTTCCAAAGCTATTATCAAAGGCTTTATCAGAAAGAGGACCAAGCTGCAGTAGCAGCCAACAAAGATTTCCTAAGAGACTGGCTAGGCGACTGTGACTCATTAAAGATGATTGATGGATCAACTAAGGAAGATCTGGACAAAGAGATTTAATTTACCAAGCTCGAATTAGCACTCTCCGAGCTCCCTAACGGCAAAGCCGCCGGTCCAGACAAAATTCCTCTGGATCTATATAAAATACTTGGAAAGCAAATACTGCCATATCTACTAGACTTGTTCCTTGGCGTACAATGGCACGGCAATCCACCTGAATCGTGGAAATCTACTAATATAGCTATATTCCCAAAAAAAGGAAAACCCTCTGAGCTGCCATCTTCATATCGGCCTATTTCTCTTATAAACTCCGACTCGAAACTCTATGCCAAGATTCTCGCTAACCGGCTCAGCAGGATTATTGAACATCTGGTCTCCCCGTGGCAACATGGCTTTATCCCCGGTAAAGGCACTACAGATCACACCCGTAGAGCCATCTCCCTTTTTGACATCATAGGAGTATCGGGGGGCCAGATGTCGATGATCCTGCTCAACGCCGAGAAGGCATTTGACCGAGTCTCTTGGCAATTTCTATGGAAGGTTTTGGAGTTAAATAACTTAGGACCGTGCTTTATTAAATCCATTAAAGCTTTATATGTTGATCCAAAGGCCAGGCTTACCATAAAGGGCATCGAGTCGGAGTTTATTCATATTCAAAGAGGCACGAGACAGGGATGTCCGTGCTCCCCAGTATTATTCGCTCTTTACATCAACCCATTAATCTCAAAACTCCTTATCTCCAATCTTATTTAACCCATTACAGTTGGTATATTTCACACCAAAATTCTGGCTTATGCCGATGACGTGGCGGTATTAACATCAAACCCTACTGAGGCAATCCAAGAGATAGAACAAATTACTCAGACTTTTGGTTCCTACTCAGGATATTCCCTGAATAGGGACAAGACAATGGTTCTATGGACAGAGAATACCTCTTTTGAAAGTCCTTATAGAGTAAATCAGGCCATTTATCTTGGTGTTTGTATTACTCCTTAGGTAAAAGATATTAACCAACTTAATTACGACCCACTGATAAAGAAAATTAAAAAAGATCTTTCAAGAGTGAATAATCTCCATCTCTCAATTGTAGGTAGAGGGAATTACCTTAAAATGAATGTTTTCCCTAAAATATTATATCTATTTCGGGCAATCCCGTTGATGGTTGATGACAAATTTATTAAAATCATGGATTCTTATATGTCTAAATTTGTATGGAGCTATGGGAAAATCAGGAGGGCGATGCCACACTTGACTCTACCACAATGTAGGGGAGGGCTAGCCATTCTGAATCTGACTCTATATCTATGGGCGACTCTCCTTCAGGAAATGGTCCCTCTATTTAACATCAAGCCAACAGCAGCTGCTTTACCAGAACACAATATACCATCAATATATGAACTGGCATTAGGGGACAAAGCTAGAGGACTGCTGTTAAGGCAAGTAGAGCCTTCATACTTTAAAAAAATTAAATTCAAAATACCGACTCATGGAGGATCTGGAAACGTGCATCGAAGCACCTAGTAATTCTAAAATATACCAACTATACTCCCCTCTGGCATAGCTCGATTTTACCATCTTGGCTCATTGATTCCACTTCTCGAAAATGGGAAAACTTAGGAATTACGACGGTGGGTGACTTTCTTAAACAAGGTCCTATTGCACCATTTGGGGACATACAACAGAAATTCTCGATCCCTCCCACTGACTATCTAAAATACATACAAGTACACACTATTATTCGACAACTTTTACCCAATATACAATTAAAGACCATCCCTTTCTTTGAAATTATAGCTAGGCTGGCCACTAGGATAGGCAATATCTATGATCTTTTAATAAAGAGTCATCGTGATGATTTGGAACGAGTTGAGAGAGGATGGGCAATAAAACTTGACAACCCGAATATTGATGTAGATATGTCACTGAAACTATCCTCCAAATTATTTTTGGCATCTAACTTAAAAGCACAACGCTATCGAACCATATATGACCTTTATTATACACCCGCCAAAATTATTTTCTTGGGGTCAAAGGCCTAACGATCAATGTCCAAGGTGTGGTTTGTCCCCAGCGAACCTTATACACATGTTTGCCGACTGTCCCAAACTAGACCTAATTAAAAAAATGATTTCTGATTATTGGGCAGAAATCTTTGGACATAACTTAAGAACTTCATTGACCCTTTATATATTTGGCTATGATGATTCTCTGGAATATAATAAGGAGGAAGTAATGTCTGTATTCCTAGGCATGGCTGTCCTTCGAATTATACTTGCTTCTCGATGGAAAGATCTAGAGGCAGCTACCTTCCAAATGTGGCTAAGCCGGTTCTTGGGGACTTATAAACAAGAAATAGCTATATATAAAACAAGAGGGAGGAAATCTAGATTGCTTGGGGCCAAGATATGGGCTCCCATTACTCTTTGGTATGAGAAAGAAATGAGATCTTAGGACAAGAAACATGTACTCTATGTTTTCATTAGTTCTTTTTTAATGTATTATAACTGTGCATATGTTCATGATCATTCGTATTATTTCTTTTTTATTTTCTCTGGCCTTATTGTTTTGTAATCGGAGATCATGATTTGAGAACCTCAGATATATTCTGTATTAGTAATTGCGTTTGATGCTTGATACATAAGAATTGAATTATGATTTTTTTTTACTATTGTATATGATGGAACTTGCTCAAATAAATAAAAAAAACAAAAAAACAAATTAAGTTGAGGTATTAGGAAGAACAAGTGCCAGACCAAAGGACGTCGACAGCTCCAGCAGTAGGTACATATTGGCATTTCCTCAATTTCCCTCGACCTCATTCCAGTTTTAAATTCTGATGTGAATTTCATCTGGCGTCAGGAAAACTCCTTAAAAATGCATTGACTGCATGCCCCTAACCCCCCAACAGCAGGTGCCAGTAGCAGATCTACCTTCCTACCATTCTCCTGGTTGTTCCTTTCTATGACTTAGGCAAGGACTTTGGAAATTTGCTATGTGTAGCCTGCTGCACTTGGAATCCATCCTTCTGTCCCCTTAGTTACCTCCACCTCTCCATGCTTTAGGAGAGAGGAGAAACCATTGATATATTTGCGGATTGTGGAATTGTCTAATGGTTCCCTTCCTCTATCATAAAGTAAAATGAAGGTATGCATTAGATCTTACCTGGTGTCTGACAAGAAGGTCAGTGGTATGTCTGACTGCTGCTTCTTGGTTCGGGAGTTTAGTGGTGGTATGTTGTTTATGTTTTAGCATTGTATTTTTACCTGCCAAAAGTACTTCCTCTGTGTTGCTGGTTGCAACCGGAAAAGTTTAAGAGAGCCACCTCTACCTTGTTTTCTTATGAGCAGAGCAGTAATGGTACATTGCCAATGCTCAGTTCAACTCTCCGAGTGGATGCCAATGTGCATGCACTTACTTTCAGTTTGGCTAGGTGGTTGGAGTGGTGAATGCTCCGGCATTTATCACCCTGGCACCCACCATGGTGGATATCATGGTGGTGCAGGGATCCTTCTTAGAAAATCTGTCTCTGACTGGTCTAGCTCTGAAGGTGAAGTAGCCCATGAACAGCTGTATGGAAAATCGATTGGAAGGGAACTCTGCCTCAAATTATTTCTTATATTTGTGACAACGTGGGTGTCATTTCTTCTGACAGCCCTAATGCATCAATAGACATATGACTGCATCAATTTTATTTTTTACCTCAGATAGCTCTGCCAACCAGGCCTGACATACTTGATGTCATACTCTGGGAAAAGAAAGGGGCAGAGAAATTTATGCTACCTAATTTCGGTCTGCTGGTTGATATGAATAATATATTATGATGTTTTCTGTCCCTGCAGATTCGCAGGTGGACAGCTTAGTTTAACCAACACCCATGTCTGAGGATGCTATCCTAAAGATACTACAGTTTAAAGGGTGGATTAAGCATTGAAGAGGGTGGATTCTAGAACCTACCTGGCATTGTGAGATGGGTTTTGTGGTGCCCGTACTGCACACTCATATCAGACTATAAGGAATTGTACAAGGCCATGGAAGAAGCCAACGACTCTTTGTTTTTAGAGGGGATGGAGTAGCAAATTGATTTCCTATCTGATGTTCTCTTTGATGTTGTTCAGGAAGCATCATTGCTGGAGAAACTTCAGTGCTACCTACCGTAACCTTCTCTGAAGGATAGGCCTAATAATGCATTGTAGAAGCAAGAGGCTCTTCATACCACTTATAGATACATGCTTATTCGAATCCAAAGAGGATGACTTTAGCTGTTCAAACATAGGAAGCACTCTTCATTCTCCAGAAAACAGCAGCAACAGCAAGCATCTTCTGTAGGAAAAGGAGGTAGTCTTCATTTCATCAGCCTTCCTAAAAGTGGCAGCCCTTCCAATATCATAAACATCATGGAAGAGGTTTCTCTAGATGTTTCCATCAAAAGCAGAATTCAGGTTCACCATGGAAGCATCAGCAGTCTTGACTATGCCGAAGTGGCTCAGATTAGATTGTGGGAGGTCACACACCTGGTATTATGGGAGAAATTCACTTCGGACTCTTGAGTGCTGTATTTAGTCCAGGTAGGATATCTGATCAACTTTATGTTTCTCTGGGTTTACCTAATAGTCCACAATGCGCTAAGAAAAAGATTGCATTCTCTTGTGCTCTTTGTGGTCTCCAGGAGAGAAGGAAGGTCCAATTACTGTTTTCAGTGATAGGGACATGAGTCTACTCCATCGTTATCCTAGTCCTCAAAGTGGGTTGGATGAAACTGATGATGTTCAAGACGAGCCCTCTCCACAGCATCAGCCCTGTGATGTCATCAGGGTGTTCATGGTGATAGTAGCTCTGATGTGTGTTTTCTTTCAGATCCTTGTCGCATCCCCCCATCAGCTATTCCTCATGTTCTGTGTTCAGGGTCTTCATTTCCATTTTCAAAACCTTCCACTCAGCCATTGATCAGCTCCTTCTGTCTTCAAAAAAATGGTGCCTCTCTAGTAGTTCTTCTTAATCTAGAATGCTGCCCTGTCTATCATTTCTGGACAATTAACTTCTCCATTCTACCTTAAAAGTAATGACCTTAGAAGGGTTGGAAGCCAGCTATCCTTTTCTGAATAATCACCATTCCAGGACTTTGTGTTAATGCGGACTCAATTCAGGACAGATGTAGTTCTGATGTTCCTACCTTCACTCAGACCCATCAACTCTTTTGTCTCTGTTGTGATCCTTCCATCTGCAGGATTTGGCTAAAAATCTACAGTCAGATGACGTCTTACATCTTTATAGGTCCATTAGCTTGTCTTAACCTTCGTCTGCTATATTTCCATCTGTCAACCCATTGGGTTCATGCCTTCCAGGACTTTTAAGCATTAATTCCTGTAACAACAATGATGCAGCAGTCACTGCAGTGGTGTTAAGTTATAGATAACTTGTCCAGGTGGATCTTCCCCTTCAACTCAACACTTTTGAAGCAATATTTTCAGGTGACAGTTCCTTCATGCCGAAACCGCCTTGGAGGACTTGTCATCCCAAAGCTGCTGGTCACTAGTGGAGAGCAGACTATCTTTCAGTCTTAGATTCAAAGAATCCATGTTTTAGTGATATCTAGCAATATGGCAATGTGGTGACGGTGGTCAACATCAATCAGCAAGGATCGATCCTATCCACATTACTTGGGTTGTCTGTAGTACTTTTGGGTTCTTCAGCAGAGCATCACCTTTTGTCCTTGAAAGCATCCTACACCCAAGTTATAACAAATGCACAGACACATCATTTAAACAAGGTGTTTTTACTCTGCCCATGACCTCTCTCTATCTTTACTCTACTGTGCCAGAAATTTCTGACCCAGTTTCTGAACGTCATTGCATTTCAGTCCAAGACCCAACTTCCCAGATTTTATTCTCACTTTCCTATAGAGGGTGTATGGGAGGTCAACATTCTGACACTAAGATGATCTGAGAAGTTTCCGTATGCCTTTCCATTAATACCCTAGTTGCTATCATGGATCAAGGAGGAAGCTCAGGAAGAATGTGAGGTGATTGTAGTAGTTCCTTTTTTACCTTGACGGCCATATTTTCCCTATTCTTTTCTCCTTTGCATTTTCATTCGACTCTTTCTCCTTTCCATTCTATGGTGTGCCCACTTCAGGGACGTTGTCTATTTCAGTTTGGATGTTGAAAGGAGAGGTTTGAAGCCCAAGGGTCTACAAGCTATCCAAAAATCATCCAGACCCTCTATTTTAAAACCCTGCGTTCAACATTGAGAAATTTCTATAGGATGGTTTCAGTCTTAAAATTGTAAATTCATCATAGCTTCGGTCTATTCTGTTTTCAATGTTCTCTTCAGGGCAGATAAACAAGGAGTCTTGCTGTTTCATGGACTAAAATCAATGCTGTAACTTTCAGCTGAGATTTTCAGCACTGATACATTTCACATTCTTATGCTCTTGTTCATTGATGAGAGGAACTTTGGAGTGAGTTCTTCTGCATTCTCTTCGTTTATAATTGTGTTCTGAATTCATTAAAGTCACTAGTAGCTGCACTGTGGCTTGGTGTGTAGTGTGGCTTCTTTCTGATAAGCCAAAGTCTGGCATTGCTTGATTATATCTCACAAGTAATGCCTGTGAATGGGATGAGGGACATAAAGGTAATATTTCAATTACTTGTCAGCAATAATCATTACTCTTAGTCCTACTCATTTTCGTTTCAGTCATTATGACTACAAATGTGGAAAATGGCATTGTTTGTTTAGTAAAATTTCACAAATGTCCCTAAAATGTTTGTGAAATTACTCATTAAGAGTGAAATGTAGTTTGTGGGTATCTCATGTGGCTTTTTTCAAACAAGCACGCACTTTGCATAAAAAGTCTCAAAAACCACAGTCAAGAGGCTGGCTCAAGCAGAGGGTATCACTCAGCAAGACATTTTGTGCAATTAAAAAAACTCCATGTCCATAATTTAGGGTAAAAGGCCATTTATTAGGACATGGTTGCAAACACTCATTTTGAACTTTTACCAACCACAAACAAATAACATTAACTTTTGCAAGTATGACACTCCCACACTTCCCGTAACCACTCACACCTCACACCAACTCTCAATTCCCAAGCCCTCATACCTTGTTTCATACTTCCCTGTTTCAGTCACTGGGCTCTTGCCATATATCAAGACCCTCCTTATAAATCCCTAGGCTACAACCTGCCCTTTCCCCACAACCACCTATCCCATTCCCAGCCCTATCCTGTTTTGTGCATGAAGCACTACGGGGGAACACTAGTCTGTGACTCTAATTCTCCAGGGTGTGTGGGGCGGGGGGTCTATCTAAGCCAGCCTCCAGTGTATTGAAAATTGTGTTGCATTTTGTATTGCAACATTTTGATGTGAGAACTTTGTAGAACATTAAATTCAGAAACTTTGCACATTTCACCAAGGTAACTAAATTGTGAACCTCCCACCCCTCTCTTGACAAGTGCAGGCTACGTCTTGGTATGTCAGAAGGCTGCAGGAACTGCAAGACTATTTAAGTCACCCAGTTGTGGGTGGGTGGGCTTGCATTAACAGCACTTTGTCTCAAAGTGGATTCATCTTAAAAGTAATGGCTGCTACGAAGAGGAGTGTTCATTGCTGGTAAGTGATCAGGGGAGTACCTGAAAAATCAATTTTCCCTGTTGAGTAGACCACGTGGAGGTTTGTAAAATGGGTTCAAAGTGCTTTCTCTGGGGACTAGTGTAATAACATAACACTGACTTGGTTCTATACTGGAACACTCCTCATAGAACCAAGTCACATCATCACAACTAGCAATCCTAATCTCATAACTAACAACAGAGTGTGTACACTATCATATGGAAAATTATTCATGAATCAGAAATTCCGCTTTTGCATTGGCACATGTTGGAACTCGTATTACATAAGTCACTCTCATCAGCATGTGTACTTACTAAAAAGTCAAACATTTTTTTCCGCGAAAAGAATGCTGTGATTCTCTTAAACAAACACCTACAAACGAGCTTCATATCATCACAGCGGCTCTGTGTTTTTCTTCAGTAATTCAGCAGCCCCTTTGTTCCAGAAGGAAAGATCCAGATGGAAATCTCACTGTGCAGTTGCATCACAAATAACCCGCCAAGCAGATGTTTCTGTCTTGCAGAGGCCCCAAGGCCGTTTAGCATGACACTCTCGCCTCTCCCACCTGCAGTGCAATTAGAAGAATCGAGGCCATGCCGGAAGCAGCCTGTGGGAGGCTTCAGAAGCCATTGCAGAATTCATCCAGGGAAACGCTTGTGACAGCCTCGTGCTACAGCCATGACGCGGTGCGCTGCTAATGACAACCATATACTAACCTGGAATGTAAACACTTTATTGCGGGGGTCTAGAACTATATTAAAACGGGATGTTTAATATGGTTTTCATTGCGGCTTTCTTCGCACAGCTTATATTATGGTATTTCCACAGTAACGTTAATGTGCCTTACATGGTGAAGGCCGTGAGCGGCATAGACGGTATTGCATCGCGGGCACATAATGTAAACATTGTTAAAATAACTTGGAAGATCGTGAGAACCAGCTAGACATTAATGGGTCTGAACATTTTGAAGAACACCAGTGTATTGTATATTGTGCACATATTTTTGACCCTCGGCCAGCACAGTAGACAATAAACACAGTGCGAATTGATGGTGGGCTCTCGGAGGCATTGGCGGTCCACCGAAAGGTAAAGGGCGGGACATTTCACAGCTCTAGTCTCTTCCAGACATTAATTGCTTCCAAAGCCTGGCCAGCGCCCGCCATCACAGCGCACTTCCCTACAGTGAAACCGTTCATCCAAGCATGGAAGACCCCAGGCGTCCGGTAATTAGCGCGCACCCACAATCCTGCAACCACCGGTTGTTATTACAGTGATTAATTCTTCAAGAGAAAACAAAATC
The DNA here is from genome assembly GCF_964261635.1 of Lissotriton helveticus. Classification (NCBI taxonomy): domain Eukaryota; kingdom Metazoa; phylum Chordata; class Amphibia; order Caudata; family Salamandridae; genus Lissotriton; species Lissotriton helveticus. The sequence continues at coordinate 811,210,215 of NC_136059.1, read as the reverse complement.
AAAGTTAAAAAAAAGTTACCGCTATAAATTAAAATGCCAACAAATAAAAACAAAAACACAATGCAGTTTTTAAGCATCTGCCTAAAAGTCATGAATAACATATTAAATGTAATGAGATTTGTGCGTGCTTTTTCAGCTAACAAATGCCATAGCATTCCAATAAAGCAAAATGTTCTGTCGTCTTTAATAATCTATTAAAGCAAAACAGAGAATGGAATACAAATGAGCTACAATAAGTAGACTTTCTCGGGGGCGATTCTAATTTCTGTCATCGCATTATAAATATTAAGACGACCCTGCAGCCATTTTCTGTTGTTCACACAAAGCAGAGGGCGCTGGAGCCCTTCCTGACAAGCGCGTCACAGTTCAGCTGTTAAGACCGCACTTCTTACGGTGGATTTCGGGGGAGAAGCCTTGGCGCTTATTTACAAGCCCCTTGCGCCGCCGGTGTGTCACTTTTAATATGGGAAAAAGTGACGCACCCATATTAAAAGTGACACACCGGCGGCGCAAGTGTCTTGTACATAAGACCCCTTGGGGCAGATTTACAAGCCCCTTGCTCCCCTTTTGCATCATTTCTAACATGGGGAAAAGTGACGCAAAAGTGGCGCAAGGTGCTTGTAAATCTGCCCCCTTGTTTTTAGGCATCGAAACAACTTTTATAAATATCAGATCAACCTCTATCCTATTATCGACCTCGGAAGGATCATATCCTGCCTTAGCCTTGCATCTGCCGGGTAACGGGTCCAGCAGCAGGTGAGTGACTCCCCACCTAAGCTGAAATTGCCAAACAGTTCTCTCCAGGGTGCACTGTGCAACACCAAACGTTTGCTGATTGGCTAAGGAGCAGTTCAAAACGGCCAGTTTAAGACCTTTTTTTAATGAGTTGTGAGCCTGACTAATCCATGCTAATAAAACTGTTTGGGGTCTTCTTTCCAACTTTTGTCTTGAGTACGGGAGCTGCTTTAGTCACTGACCGTGTTTGAGTTAAGCCTCACCCCTCCTTCCGTTCCGCCTTCTGGCAACACTACTGAGCACATTTTCATTGTCTCCTCTTATACATGCTTAAAATGGGAAACGGCCACTACAACGCGGCCGTTTCCACAGAAACATTAACCATGCATGCATTACAACGCATGCGTGGTAAAGGCATGCGTTGCAACGGAATTCGATGTAATAACATACAACCAAAATGGGAAACGGCCACTACAACGCGGCAGTTTCCACGGAAACATTAACCACGCATGCATTACAACGCATGCGTGGTTACCACGAAAGCCTTTACCATGCATACCTTTACTACGAGGTACGTAGTAAAGGCATGTGTGGTAAAGGTTAACATTAAAAAAGGGGGCTTGGGGGGGTCTCCCCCCCAAATAAAAAGAAACTCACCTTAAGTCACTCGGCGTCGTTTAAGAGGAAACGGAAAGAAACCCGTTTCCTCCTAACGACGTATGACGTCACCACGAACAATTAGAGGAAAAGGTTGTTCGTTGAAATAGAATTCCGTTGTAACGCATGCGTGGTAAAGGCATGCGTTGCAACGGAATTCGATGTAATAACATACAACCGCTTAAAATGAGAAGGTGTTTTAATATGATGTCTTTGACAACATTTAAAAATGTATTGGTTAAACACACTTTTTGGATTGGGGTTAAATTACAACTCTTAAATCAGAGTATATTAATCAAATAAGGGAGACTAAAGGTAGCGGATTTCCATAAACTTTGTTCCAAAAATTCGGAAAGCACAATCTAATTTTCGTGTACATGTGTTAAAATAGCAAATATCTGCTGTACATTATCTGCCATTCAGTAAAGTGAGATGATTCAGATCTGAAATACAGTAAGCAGAAGTCCCTGTGCAGGTGCACATTGTTTTAGTAGACTCCAGCCCAGCATGACACATTGCACACACCCACAGATAGTTTCTGTGAGAGTGTGCTGGGTGGTCCTCGCTTCTTTGGTGACAGGGTGCTTCATATCTTCCCAAATAGAATCCTTTCCTTTGTGCACGTGAATAAAAAAAAACCCGGTTATGCGGCCACAATGTCTAAGTAAGCTTCAGAGAATTTCTGGCCTGACTTTCAACGAGCAAGTGTAACACTCCAAGGTAAGACCACCCTTTACTGCATGTCAGGGGCCCACAGATATTCAACCGGATCCTCCTTGTTCCCTCCCAAGTATTCATATTCTGGTGGGTCTACATGTTGTACCTTGTGTGGTTGGTGTGCTGGCCAGTGCACAGGGTTCTTTGAGCAATGAGGGAATTCTGATTTAGAAATACTTCACTGCATGTCTGGTACTCTCATCTGAGTTTTTCATATCCTTTCCATCTGCATTAAGGAACTACACTGCAAGTGCAAGAGATGGTATATTCTCGGTTGCATTTACCATCATGATAAATGGTCAAAATATCGATTCCAAAATATAGACTAACCTAAATATCGACTCCAAAATATAGAATGGACAAACTATCGAATGGACAGAATATAGACATAAAAAATATTGTTTTGAAGGTAAGTAATGTAATATCGATTTTAAAAATATAGACAGACAAAATATCGAAGTACATAATTAAGTTTATTAAAAGTATCGAATTTTTAATAATATCGAATTTTTTTAAGTGTTTTGTATGTTAGTATACGTGTGAAAAGTGTATATATTATTGTAATTTATTTAAGTAATACATTTTATGTTATTTAATTTTTGCGTAATTTAATTCTGTAGCGGGTTGTGGGTTTATAGGGGAATAGGGTGGGAAGTAATTTAATTATAATTAATTAAATATGTTAATTAATTAATTGGTATTTATTTAGAATAAATTGTTAATTAATTTTTAATTGGTAATTAATTAATTCTTAATTGATAATTAATTTTTATTAATTGATTAATTGATAATTATGTGAATTAAATTAATTTATTCTCTGTAGCGGGTTGTGGGTTTATAGGGGAATAGGGTGGGAAGTAATTTAATTATAATGAATTAAATATGTAAATCAATTAATTGGTATTTATTTAGAATGCATTGTTAATTAATTTTTAATTGGTAATTAATTAATTCTTAATTGATAATTAATTTTTATTAATTGATTAATTGATAATTATGTGAATTAAATGAATTTATTCTCTGTAGCGGGTTGTGGGTTTATAGGGGAATAGGGTGGGAAGTAATTTAATTATAATTAATTAAATATGTAAATTAATTAATTGGTATTTATTTAAAATAAATTGTTAATTAATTTTTAATTGATAATTAATTCGTAATTGATAATTAATTTTTATTAATTGAATAATTGATAATTATGTGAATTAAATTAATATATTTTCTGTAGCGGGTTGTGGGTTTATAGGGGAATAGGGTGGGAAGTAATTTAATTATAATTATTTAAAATGTTAATTAATTAATTGGTATTTATTGTGATTAAATTGTTAATTAATTTTTAATTTTTAATTGGTAATTAATTAATTCTTAAATGATTACTTTTTATTAATTGATAATTATGTGAATAATATTAATTTATTTTCTGTAGCGGGTTGTGGGTTTATAGGGGAATAGGGTGGGAAGTAATTTAATTATAATTAATTAAATATGTTAATTAATATATTGGTATTTAATTAATTTTTAATTGATAATTAATTAATTCTTAATTAATAATTAATTTTTATTAATTGATAATTATGTGAATTATATTAATTTATTTTCACTAGAGTGGGAATAGTATAATTTACCCTATGCTATCCAACGCTTTCCCTACTGTTGCACTCTCTGGAGTGGGAATAGTAATTTTTACCCCTACACTATCCAACGCTTTCCCTACTGTTGCACTCTCTGGAGTGGTAATAGTAATTTTTACCCCTACGCTATCCAACCCTTTCCCTACTGTTGCACTCTCTGGAGTGGGAATAGTAATTTTTACCCCTATGCTATCCAACGCTTTCCCTAGTGTTGTACTCTCTGGAGTGGGAATAGTAATTTGTACCCCTACGCTATCCAACGCTTTCCCTACTGTTGCACTTTCTGGAGTGGGAATAGTAATTTATACCCCTACGCTATCCAATGCTTTCCCTACTGTTGCACTCTCTGGAGTGGGAATAGTAATTGTTACCCCTACGCTATCCAACGCTTTCCCTACTGTTGCCCCCACTGGAGTTGGAATAGTAATTTTTACCCCTACGCTATCCAATGCTTTCCCTACTGTTGCACTCACTGGAGGGGAAATAGTAATTTTTACCCCTACGTTATCCAACACTTTCCCTACTGTTGCACTCTCTGGAGTGGGAATAGTAATTTTTACCCTTACACTATCCAACGCTTTCCCTACTGTTGCATTCTCTGGAGTGGGAATAGTAATTTTTACACCTATGCTATCCAACGCTTTCCCTACTGTTGCACTCTCTGGAGTGGGAATAGTAATTTTTACCCCTACGCTATTCAACGCTTTCCCTACTGTTGCACTCTCTGGCGTGGGAATAGTAATTTTTACCCCAATGCTATCCATCGCTTTCCCTACTGTTGCACTCTCTGGAGTGGGAATAGTAATTTATACCCCTACGCTATCCAACACTTTCCCTACTGTTGCACTCTCTGGAGTGGGAATAGTAATTTTTACCCCTACGCTATTCAACGCTTTCCCTACTGTTGCCCCCACTGGAGTTGGAATAGTAATTTTTACCCCTACGCTATCCAATGCTTTCCCTACTGTTGCACTCACTGGAGTGGAAATAGTAATTTTTACCCCTACGCTATCCAACGCCTTCCCTAATGTTGCATTCTCCTGAGTGGGAATAATAATTTTTACCCCTACGTTATCTAACGCTTTCCCTACTGTTGCACTCTCTGGAGTGGGAATAGTAATTTTTACCCCTACGCTATTCAATGCTTTCCCTACTGTTGCACTCTCTGGAGTGGGAATAGTAATTTTTAGCCCAATGCTATCCAAAGCTTTCCCTACTGTTGCACTCTCTGGAGTGGGAATAGTAATTTGTACCCTATGCTATCCAACACTTTCCCTACTGTTGCACTCTTTGGAGTGGGAATAGTAATTTTTACCCCTACGCTATCCAACGCTTTCCCTACTGTTGCACTTCCAGGAGTGGGAATAGTAATTTTTACACCCCCGTTATCCTACGGTAATAATATTGTGTATTTTTTATTAATATTATGGTAATATATATATATGTTTAACAGATATGATTGTATATTTTTTTATAAGTTAAATTAGTTATTTAATAATTTTAAGGTAATTTAAGTATTTATAAGTATATTTTAGCTATTTATTTTTAATATTTTTTTAATTTTACATTATTTTTAAGAAATTCGATATTTTTACAAAGTATATATATATAAACGATATTTTGGGTTCGATATTTTGGTACTCACCTGTTTGTAGATTGGAATTCGATATTTTGTCTGTCGATATTTTGGAATCCATATTTTGGGTTGTCTATATTTTGTCCCTCGATATTTAGTCATTGATCCACCATCACATGGCCTGCTAATGTCTTCGATTCATGAGGTTGGAAATGAATGCGTCCTATGGCACCGTCTCCCTTCCTACACTGACACCACACTGCATCCCTGACAATGCACGCAATTTCTATGGAACATCATCGACCTCAACCATTAATGCACTCTGGGAAAAACAGTGTAGTACCACAGCAAAAAACACAGTAGTCCCTTAGACCCTGTACTTGCTCATCCACACAATGATGCTCAATGCATTTCCCAGATTCCTTGAACATGCTGATTCATACATGGAGGGCAGATGATATACAATCCAGGGACCCCGCTATGGAATGTTCTTCCTGTGAACATCTGTGAGCATCTGCTCTAATTAAAGTTGTACGTTACTTGAGTGCCCTCTTCAATTACTGCACCAATAATTTCAGTCCAGAAAGCATGCAGAGGCAGTCCTGGCCCCAGGGGAAAAACACTCAGACATTAGTCTATTCATTGCTTTACTAATCCATTCATGCAGGATGAGAATGACACTGAACCTCTTCCCTGACAACATACACACCTATAACTCCTTAGAAGAGTTGGCAACTGACACCTTTATAATAGACATATTTATTTAAAGTTACCTGTATCCCATTGACCTGACTCGGAAATAAAGGAGCGGTGAATAATAGCTAAAGTCCAGGGGTACTTTAGAGGGTCACTTACAGAGGGGCAGTCGCTAGAGAGCCCTCCAGCCATGTGTTGATTCTCTTTAATGAGGTCAGAGGCACTTTTACTGACACCCTGGCCAGTGGGCATGGTGAAGGGCCAGTACTCAATGATGTGTTGGGCTGAGCCTCACTTGTACAGGGACAGGGGCACTCTAGGGATTCCTACTATTGTGAAAAAAGAAAGACATGGGCACAGGAAGGAATGTACTCAGTAGACCACTTCACCACTCAGCTTTCCTGCACTTGCAGGTTGCAAGTATAGTGAGGTATTGTTGCGCAAGCCTGGCTTGGAAGCAATGTAGCAATGACGATGCTTCAGTGCTCTGTAATATTAGTGGCTTTTAAAGGGCGCCCTAGGGCCTAATACAAGAAGGGCATGCAGCCCTTTCCCTAATTTGATAGTTAAAAACAACTACTAATTATAACTGATTGTCCCTTTAAACCTCTGGCTATCTACTTTCTTGTACACTGCTATATAAATTCAGAGTGGCTCTGTCTTCTAGCACATTCTAGCACAGTGTGTTCTTGTAAATACCAGAACATTCCAACACTCACCATAGCGATACCCCTCAATGTTGTTGTGTCTCTTAGGATATAATGGTCAATGTGGGGAGCGCGGTGACGCTCCACTCCCAGACGCACTTCTTAAATGGATGAAATATCCTATTTAGCGATTCCACTCAATGCTTTCTCCATGTTCAACCAAAATAATCCACTGGATGTATTCAAAGATTCTGATGTTTTCCTTCTATAATCCACATGTATGGCATCTTGCATTTTTAACGCTTCCCATGTTCAAGTGTGCCCATCTGGACCTCTTCTTAAACACAAACAGAAATTGCAAAGAAACAGTCTGAGCAGCTTGTCTTTTATTCAAACCAATGCATTTCGGGCTTATCTGAGCCCTTCATCAGGGGTAACTGTAAGTTAACACATTAAGAAAACCACCATTACTACATTTTCTCCGTATAACATGAAGAATCATTGAAACGATATCTTTTCTCCAAATAAAAAATTACAAAACCTTTTTGCCCATTACTCCCCATCACAAACTTTGCTGTGAATCACTAACTCACCATTATCCTTTCACCCCTAAATTATGTCTTGATTATTAAACCATGTTATTCCCCATTTCTAACTTGCAACCAATCATCCCTCATCAACATTCACCCCCTTCGCACTCGCCTCCTTTTCAAATACCCATCCGTAACGCTCACAAATCCCGACTAACACGTAACCACACCCCGCCGCTCACCTCACACACGCCCATTTCCTCTCAACTCTCTGCACGCACTCCATCTCCTTGCCCCTCCTTTCAAACTTACCCATCTTCAGTAGCGGTCGGCAGTAGGTGTTTCTGTAGGGCGGTGACGTGGGCAGGGGGAGGGGCAGGGTGGGGGGTAGTAATGTATGGATTACGGAGTTTAACAGGTAAGTAAACATTTAAATAAATAAAACGAATTTCGTTGCGCGCACTGCATCACCAAATGTGATGCAGTGCACGCAACAAAATTTGTTTTATTTATTTAAATGTTTACTAACCTGTAAAACTCTGTAATCCATACATTACTACCCCCACCCTGCCCCTCCCATGCCCACGTAACCGCCCTACAGAAACACCTACTGCCGACCGCTACTGCCCATCTACAACATTCATCTTCGTCAAACCACTTGCTCATTTTCACGCTTACCAGATGCTCCCTGCTTTCATGCTGAGGACTCTAAATACCAACTCGCCACCTCCTAACACTCTTTAAACATCCCACTGAACACGTACCTGCCCGCTCCGTAATCACTCACAACTAAACTTCCACCTCCGAATGATGTGTTCCACCCCTGCGTGAACCCGTCGTGCAACACCACTTTTAAACCACTTATTTAAACCCGCGAAACTCCACCCCAATGTCTGTGAGGCCACCTACCAATCACGTGACCCCCACGGACCCCTGTGCACTACTATGTCCATAATGCACTCGCTCAATTACAGCGCCAACATTTCGAACCCAAATAAACATGTGTACAATTTAAACTCAGATTTAATTGTTATACGAATTCCACCAGTCCGGGTGTTCACTCTCAAGGTGTAACCACCTTCAAGATATTAATACAAAGAACTTTCTGTATCATCATACATGGAATTTTGATGTAAAACATCTTGACATAAATATGCTTTTAAACTTCGGGTGCAAAAACAAACAGAAGGGCAATGTAATAAATTCAATGAAAGAGGTGGTATGCACACCATTGTTTTTCTTAATACTCCGTATTTTCAGCTTTGTCAGTTGCGTGCGAAACTAGGCGTGTGCCTTGCCCGTGGCACCTCTTGATAAACAGTCAACATGGGGAGCGCGGTGACGCTCCACTCCCAGACGCACTGCTTAAATGGATGAAATATCCTATTTAGCGATTCCACTCAATGCTTTCTCCATGTTCAACCAAAATAATCCACTGTATGTATTCAAAGATTCTGATGTTTCCCTTCTATAATCCACATGTATGGCATCTTGCATTGTTAACGCTTCCCATGTTCAAGTGTGCCCATCCGGACCTCTTCTTAAACACGAAAAGAAATTGCAAAGAAATAGTCTGAGCAGCATGTCTTTTATTCAACCCAATGCATTTCGGGCTTATGCGAAGGTGGTTACACTTTGAGAGTGAACACCTGGACTGGTGGAATTCATATAACATTTAAATCTGAGTTTAAATTGTACACATGTTTATTTGGGTTCGTTATGTTGGCGCTGTAATTGAGCGAGTGAATTATGGGCATAGTAGTGCACAGGGGTCCGTGGGGGTCACATGATTGGTAGGTGGCCTCACAGACATGGGGGTGGAGTTTCGCGGGTTTAAATAAGTGGTTTAAAAGTGGTGTTGCACGACGGGTTCACGCAGGGGCAGAACACATCATTTGGAGGTGGAAGCTTAGTTGTCAGTGATTACGGAGCGGGCAGGAACGTGTTCAGTGGGATGTTTAAAGAGTGGTAGGAGGTGGCGAGTTGGTATTTAGAGTCCTCAGCATGAAAGCAGGGAGCATCTGATCAGCGTGAATATGAGCAAGTGGTTTGACGAAGATGAATGTTGTAGATGGGTAAGTTTGAAAGGAAGGGCAAGGAGATGGAGTGCGTGCAGAGAGTTGAGAGGACATGGGCATGTGTGAGGTGAGCAGCGGGGTGTGGTTACGTGTTATTCGGGATTTGTAAGCGTTACGGATGGGTACTTGAAAAGGAGGCGAGTGCAAAGGGGTGAATGTTGATGAAGGATGATTGGTTGCAAGTTAGAAATGGGGAATAACATGGTTTAATAATCAAGACATAATTTAGGGGTGACAGGATAATGGTGAGTTAGTAATTCACAGCAAAATTTGTGATGGGGAGTAATGGGCAAAAAGGTTTTGTAATTTTTTATTTTTTTTATTTGGATAAAAGATATTGTTACAATGATTCTTCATGTTATACGGAGGAAATGTAGTAATGGTGGTTTTCTTAATGTGTTAACTTACAGTTACCCCTGATGAAGGGCTTGGACAAGCCCGAAATGCATTGGGTTGAATAAAAGACATGCTGCTTAGACTGTTTCTTTGCAATTTCTGTTCGTGTTTAAGAAGAGGTCCGGATGGGCACACTTGAACATGGGAAGCGTTAAAAATGCAAGATGACATACATGTGGATTATCGAAGGAAAACATCAGAATCTTTGAATACATACAGTGGATTATTTTGGTTGAACAGGGAGAAAGCTTTGAGTGGAATCACTAAATAGGATATTTCATCCATTTAAGCAGTGCGTCTGGGAGTGGAATGTCACCGCGCTCCCCACATTGACTGTTTATCAAGAGGTGCCACGGGCAAGGCACACGCCTAGTTTCGCACGCAACTGACAAAGCTGAAAATACGGAGTATTAAGAAAAAAATGGTGTGCATACCACCTCTTTCATTGAATTTATTACATTGCCCTTCTGTTGGTTTTTGCACCCGAAGTTTAAAAGCATATTTATGTCAAGATTGTTTACATCAAAATTTCATGTATGATGATACAGCAAGTTCTTTGTATTAATATCTTGAAGGTGGTTACACTTTGAGAGTGAACACCCAGACTGGTGGAATCTGTATACCATTTGAATCTGAGTTTAAATTGTACACATGTTTATTTGGGTTTGTTATGTTGGCGCTGTAATTGAGCAAGTGAATTATGGGCATAGTAGTGCAAAGGGGTCCGTGGGGGTCACGTGATTGGTAGGTGGCCTCACAGACATGGGGGTGGAGTTTCGCGGGTTTAAATAAGTGGTTTAAAAGTGGTGTTGCACGATGGGTTCACGCAGGGGCGGAACACATCATTCGGAGGTGGAAGTTTAGTTGTGAGTGATTACAGAGCGGGCAGGTACGTGTTCAGTGGGATGTTTGAAGAGTGTTAGGAGGTGGCGAGTTGGTATTCAGAGTCCTCAGCATGAAAGCAGGGAGCATCTGGTAAGCGTAAATATGAGCGAGTGGTTTGACGAAAATGAATGTTGTAGATGGGTAAGTTTGAAAGGAGGGGCAAGTAGATAGAGTGCGTGCAGAGAGTTGAGAGGACATGGGCATGTGTGAGGTGAGCAGCGGGGTGTGGTTACATGTTAGTCGGGATTTGTAGCGTTACGGATAGGTATTTGAAAAGGAGGCGAGTGCGAAGGGGGTGAATGTTGATGAGGGATGATTGGTTGCAAGTTAGAAATGGGGAATAACATGGTTTAATAATCAAGACATAATTTGGGGGTCAAAGGATAATGGTGAGTTAGTGATTCACAGCAAAATTTGTGATGGGGAGTAATGGGCAAAAAGGTTTTGTAATTTTTTATTTTTTTTATTTGGAGAAAAGATATTGTTTCAATGATTCTTCATGTTATACGGAGGAAATGTAGTAATGGTGGTTTTCTTAATGTGTTAACTTACAGTTACCCCTGATGAAGGGCTCGGATAAGCCCGAAATGCATTGGGTTGAATAAAAGACAAGCTGCTCAGACTGTTTCTTTGCAATTTCTGTTCGTGTTTAAGATGAGGTCCGGATGGGCACACTTGAACATGGTAGCGTTAAAAATGCAAGATGCCATACATGTGGATTATAGAAGGAAAACATCAGAATCTTTGAATACATACAGTGGATTATTTTGGTTGAACATGGAGAAAGCATTGAGTGGAATCGCTAAATAGGATATTTCATCCATTTAAGCAGTGCGTCTGGGAGTGGAGCGTCACGGCGCTCCCCACATTGACTGTTTATCAAGAGGTGCCACGGGCAAGGCACACGCCTAGTTTCGCATGCAACTGACAAAGCTGGAAATACGGAGTATTAAGAAAAACAATGGTGTGCATACCACCTCTTTCATTGAATTCTTAGGATACAATGCCATAGCAGGCTGCCCACCATTGCCAGTTTGTCAGCACAGCCAGCCTTGCTCAGAGAGCAGTCATCCATCAATCAATCAATCGTTTAATCAGAGGTTGGTAAAGCGCACTACTCACCCATGAGGGTCTCCAGGCGCTGAGGGGTGGGGTAGGGCAGCTCAGGTCAGTTGAAAAGTCAAGTCTTGAGTGCACTCCTGAATGCTGGCAGGGTAGGTGTACGTCGTATTTGCAACGGGAAAGAGTTCCAGGCCGTGGCCGGGGTGTAGGAGAAGGCCCTGCCTCCGGATCTGCTACGGCGGATGCGAGGACTTCTGCTAGGGCGAGGTCGGCCGAGCGGAGGTTCCTCACTAGTGAGTGGAAACTCAATCTGTCGTTAAGGTACTTGGGCCCGATGTTGTTGAGTGATTTGTAGGCGTGTGTGAGTAGTTTGTAAGTGACTCTCTTCTCGACTGGGAGCCAGTGGAGTCTGCGCAGGTGCAGGGTGATGTGCTTGTGGCGTGGTGTTCCTAGGATGAGCCTTGCGGCAGCGTTCTGGATGGTTTGGAGTCTGCACAGCAGGGATTTGTTGATTCCTGCGTAGAGGGCGTTTCCATAGTCGAGCCTGCTAGTGATGAGGGCGTGGTTGACCGTCTTTCTGCAGTTGTGGGGGATCCATTTGAAAGTCTTACGGAGGATCCGGAGGCAATTGAAACTGGTGGAGGAGACGGCGTTGATTTGGCGATTCATGGAGAGGGAGGAGTCAAGGATTATGCCAAGGTTTCTTGCGTGGTCCGTAGGGGTGGGGGACAAACCGAGGGCTGATGGCCACCAAGCGTTGCTCCATGCGGAGCGGCGTGTGCCGAAGATGAGGACTTCAGTTTTGTCAGAGTTGAGTTTGAGGCAGTTGTCCTTCATCCACGACGCGACGTCCTTCATTCCCTCCTGGAAACTGAGTCTGGTGTCCTCTGAGTTACTGGTGAGGGAGAGGATGAGTTGAGTGTCGTCGGCGTAGGATATGATGTTAAGTCCATGTTTCCTGGCGATGTTGGCGAGGGGTGCCATGTAGATGTTGAAGAGGGTGGAGCTCAGCGAGGAACCCTGGGGAACTCCGCAGATGATGTCTGTCGGTTCAGAGAAATAGGAGGGGAGTCTGATTTTCTGAGTTCTTCCGGAGAGGAAGGAGCGGATCCATTTGAGGACGTTTCCCTGGATCCCGGCAGTGTGGAGTCTGGTGGTTAGTGTGCGGTGTGAAACGGTGTCGAAAGCTGCGGAAAGGTCCAGGAGGATGAGGGCTGCGGTGTGTCCCTGATCTAGTAGCATGCGAATGTCGTCATTGGCGGCGATCAGGGCCGTCTCGGTGCTGTGGTTGCTCCGGAAGCCGGATTGGGACGGGTCCAGGATGCAGTTTTCTTCGATGAACGTGGTCTGCTGGGAGTTGACGATTCTTTCTGAGACATCGACGGCGAAGGGCAGGAGGGTGATGGTTTGGTAGTTTTTTAAATCCATTGGGTCGGCCGAAGGCTTTTTCAGGAGGGGTTTCCATGTAGGTGTTGTCAACTCATTCATCAGTTTCGAACCTTGTAACACAGATGGATTGTCCTTGATCCATTCTGTTATTTATAACATTGTGTTGCCTTGTATCTATGAATGCAATCCCGGATCCGTTTGTTTTCTGCTTCCTGCAGCTAGTCAACCCCTAAGTCTTGCCCTAGTCGCCGTTTGAAGCCTGTGGAATGTCAACATTAAGCGTTGCTCATTTTTGTTTTCCCAGTTAATTAGGCAAAATAAAATAAAACATGCTTTCCCCAGGTACGTAAGCAGAACAAGCCAGCCCTGTGGCATAGGTTCTTACAACCCCTTCAAGGAGAGCTCCCATTCAGCCCAAAACTAATGACTATCATTGAGGTATGGAAAATTCAGGGCCCCTCTTCACATCTGGGGGCGGAGGGGGCATTATTTTGCATTACGCCACTCGCTGACCCTGTGTGTGAGACATGAGAATCCTCTCATGGGAACAGCCTGTTCGAGAATTTAGATGGTTAAACTCCCCACAGGGGCAGCCAGTTCCGTGAAATAAGAAGGAGCTTCTTCCAAGCCCTCCATCTTTCTAATTGCTGGCGGCACCCCTGTCCACTTTGAAGAGGGGAGAAAGACCCCCTTGTTGGCAAATGTGAGCTACTGTACCTGCCTGCAGCAAGATGCCTGGGGGTCGAGGGAACCCCTTTTCACCTCTCCAGAGGAGTGCCCTCGGGGGTGCACTTTCAGGGGCCTCCTCCAAAGAGCCTGTTTCTGTCTGTGCGGATGGGGCGCAGAGGCAAAGTGATTCCCTTGCAAATAAGGGACCGTCCTCATGAAGATAGCTCTGGTGCTCCGGTGGCATCAGTATTACAGAAGGGGCCGCGTAAGCATCTGCAGCCCCTTCTGTAATTCCATAGTTCACTGGGGGCACAAAAAAGTGGGGGACGCATCCATTGCGCCCCCGGGGCACTATCCATGACACCCCTATGTCTTTCAAACAGTCTTTCGTGGGTTTTCACTACTTTCTCCATGACGACCCTTCTGACTTTTTGCTGGGAAAGGCCTTGTCCGCATATGTACTTCTTTAGGAATGTAGAAAAAACATACTGTGCATGCATTTTTTCCAGATGAGTAAATTCTGTTTGATGGCATAAATTACCAGAGACAATGTAAGTTGGAATTTCACCTTTGCGTCTGGATTGTTTAAATGTTAAGAGTAATGTGTAGTGTAATTTTGAAAGCTGGGATACAATTTATTACTTTCTTAGCATAAGAGCATAAGATATATTTTCAATCACATTATTCCTTCACAATCCATGTGTTTAACAGGCCATTTGACCTTCACTTCTACAAAATCAGATCTGTTGGAAATAGACCTATTAGAACACTTAGCATGTGAAACACAGCAGTGATGCTGTACTGCATTCTTGCATCCCCGACCCTTTGAAAGGAGGCCTTCACTTGTACAATGATGTGCGATCCTGAACTTCCCACATTTCTAGGACAACAAAAACGGTACGGATCACGTGCAGGAAAGGAACAAAACAGCCTCAGTTTCCACATTACTCTCCCACCAACCTCCGAAACTGAATGAAACATTGTTGGCGCTCATTCATACTGTGGCCTGGTTTTCACATAGCATCACTTTCTACAGACCCTTATCCTATGGAACAATGGGAAAAAGTGCAATGTCAAATTCTCACATGAAACACCATTGTGCTTGACAGTCATGTGCTTGTTTCATTTTGTGCCAGGGGCACAGAACTGCAAAATAGTTCTGATTCCTTTTAACGAACGACTCACGTGAGGTTTGCAACAAGGAGGAGTATAGGGGAAAGCAGTGCAAAGCAATGATTCGGCCAATTTATTGTCGTAAAGTAAATTTGAGATGTACAGTGACACATATTAAGAGATAATCTACCAAAAGAAAGATTATTGCTGTGCATTGCACTTCAGCATTCAGAGGCATGCTAGTTCTCTCTTTCACTTTCTCTGTATCTCTCCTTTCTCCAGATACACCTAGCTGTTTCCACGCTCATCTCTTTCTTTCTCATTTTTCTTGTCTTTGCCTGCTGTATCCTTCAACACCTGTTATCTCGCTACCTTTTACACCCTTTTTCTTCATCTCCTACTTTCAATCTATGTTTCCCTCTTTCACTCATTCCTTCCCTCTCTTTTCTTCGCACCTTCTATCTCTTTCATGTCTTTCTGTCCTCCTTCTGGAACCTTCTCTTTGTATTTCTCCTTATTTCTCACCCATTCTGATTCTTTTCATTTCCTTTTTCCCCCGCCCCATGTCTACCTCTTGCTGCTTCTCCCTACATTTCTCTTCTTGTTCTCCTTTTCCGTTTCTTATTCTTTCTGACTTGAGCCCTCCTCTGTCTGGTTCAACAGCCATCAATACCTTGTTGATTGCAGAAGCTTTGGTGCCACTCAGAATCAGCAGATCAGTGCATTGAGATGCAACAGCCTACAAAATACTTTCTTAGTTCAGTTCCCTTCTGTCTCTATCTTTGTTGTCCACCTTTCATTATTTACTTCCCACTTCCTCCCGTACTCTCTTCTCTGGTGAATTGTATAATTCGATGCTCTAGTTCAATCATAAACTCCTCTTCCTTTCACTTTCTATCTTACACTTTCTAGTTCCCTCTCTGACCTCTCATATCTGCTCTTCCTTTACTAGATCTGTATTTTCTCTTGTAATGCAGCTTTCCATCTCACTTCCACTTCTTTTATCTAAAATGAAGAAGAGGCAGGGAGGGCAGAACCCAATAAAAACCCACCAATGATTTGCTAGAGCCCTGTATCACAGCGCCACCATCCCATGACACCTCCACCTGCCACCATTACACTGGAGACAACTCTCGGGAGCCTACACCATGCCCTGTAAAGCCAATCCCCAGTCCACTGCGAGGCACAGGCTAGGCAATGCAATAAATATGGGTGCTATGGAGAAATTGAGTGAAATTCCAATAATCTTTCAGAAGCTTTAACAGCTGTGACTGTGGTTCAAAACACACGTTCACTCAAACAGACTGAGCAGGAGTGCAGCTATAATTGGGCCAAGCAGATATACATGTGAGCGGCCACTGCATTCCAAGAGTGAGAGCCTTGCCTTTGATTGCCCTTGGACCCATGATATGCTGGTGTACAGACATAAACTAAAGGCTAGCAGCCATTGAGAAAACCAGATACCCAGAGAGGACAGGAAGCAGCAGAGACCCTTTTATCATATACTGGCCTGAGGCCTCGTTGCTAATATTATCAGGGTGGCTATTTACCAGCATTCTGCGAAAAAAGTAAAGTGCAACATTCTGCCTCACCATGTGACAGAAAACAGCATCTAAAGATAATGTCATTTTTGTAACCTTATTTGAACTATAAGCACTTAGGAAATCATTCTCAGAACAAATTAAGTATTTTGGCCGTCATTCCGAGGCCATTGGTAATTCTGATGTGGTCATTTTGCATCTGAACCACTGATGCCACAGGGGTTGATAATTCCTGGGATACACATTTCTATGGCAGGACGGAGGCTCCGATTATGCTATCTCATTTCTTTACTACCAAAAATACAGCAGCCAATCACAATAGTAAAGAAAAAGCAATAAACTACATATCCCATGAACCCCTAGGATACCATAGAGTAGGTGTAGTATAAAAGGTATCTTAGAGGACAGTCCTTCCTCTTTCTGTGCTGCTCCCGCAGCCAGTTAAGTGCATTTTGTCTTTGTTCCTTGCGCTTTGTGTTTTTCTCTTGGCGCTTTGGTTAATTTTGACTACAGTTAATGTGTGTTTGCTCCGCTTACCTTATTATACTGTTTTAGCCGATTGCTATTGTTGCATTTGTTGTAGCGCTTGCCTTCGTGCTGGTTTTACCTTGGGGGCGTGTGGTCACCCCCGCATGCGGGCTTGCTCTTCTGCGCTCATTTTTTGAACTTGTGGAGTGGGAGTGGGAGCTGAGAGACGCGCCTTTCTCGCGCGTCTCTCATTTTCAGCCGGCGTTTTGTCCTTCTGTGTCACGCATGCGCACTACCTTCGTCTCGCGCTTCAGGCGACCGTCGGTACTGCGCATTTCTTGCATTCCTGGTTTTTGTGGAAGGGAATAGCAGCGCGTCTTCACAAATCTGTCAGAAGACACTGAATTCGGCTTTCTAAGCCTCTGCCCACCTGCCGGCTGTCAGGCTCCTGACGCCCTTTTGTCAGTGAGGACTGGGGGTTGTAAAATTTAAAGTAGGTTTTGCCTAGAGTGCTACAAGCCCTCCCTCCACATTCAAATTGTTCATTCAGGTCAGTTTTTCCTTGCCTGAGGCTTGTTCTTGGGGTCGCACTCCCTCTGAATACCCTAAGGGTGTGAATTTTCGGTCCTTTCCTCTGTGGGCTACTTTACTATTCTTTGTTTGCCAAAGATGGGAGATTATTATGACGAGGAGGACTTCTACCATGGTGAAGAGGAACCTTCTGGTTCCATGGCTATGGAGTATGAAGGACAAGCTTTCCATTCCACTCTTGTTCCTTTCCAGTTACACCTCGCAGAATATGCATCTCAGCAGGGATGGAAGACGTCTTCTGGGCGTTCCTCTAGATCTCCCAAGAATCCGCATGTGGCGGACTTTGTTAAACTGGCGCATTCTCTGGCTACACCCAAATCCTCTAGGAAGGGGAAACGCTCTAAAAAATCTTGCAATCCTTCCCCTTCCACTTCGAACTCCTCTGACTCTCCATCTTCTGAATCCGAGGCGCCCCCTCCTAAGAAGAAGGCTCGTAAAGAGCACTTTGTTGATGCCCCGTCTAAACCTCCGGTGCTAGATTTTGAGCCCACTGAAATTGTGCATCCTAATTCTTCAGCCTGGTTGCCTTCCCCTGAGGTGGCTGCTTATGTTCAGTCTAATATCAGGAGATCTTTTGACAATACCGTACGGGCACGTGTAAGATCTGAGTGTCCCCGTCCTGATCTTTCCGACAAGTTGGCGGACACTCCTGATGTGGACCCTACAATGGTCACTTATCTACGGAAGTATTCCAAGGATCCAAAAAAGGGTCTCGACAGGTCCTGGAGATCCTGTCAGGATAAGATGCTAGATCTTCTTGGCCCTCTCACAAAAATTTTGGATTTGGCTTTTCGAGCGAAAGACTCTGACGCCCTGATTGATCCGGAGGAGATGGTAGGATGGGCTCAGCGGGCTATATGCATGCTTGGTAATGCTAACTGCGCCTTGAATAGTGAACGCCGTCGATCAATTCTCATGAAGCTTGATCCTAAGCTCACTGATCTGGCTCCTTCGGAGTCTGGGCCTCTAGCTCAAGGTTTACTCTTTGGTCAGCCGTTTTTAAAAGAACTCTCCAGTTTTGTGGCCACCTTCAGCGGCTTGGACAGGGCGCAGGCCAACCTGCGTAGGTCTTTCCGTCCGGTTTTCGGTCGGGCTGGACGAAGGGGGCGTTCGTTCGGCCATGGAAATTCCCAACCTACTCAGAGAGGAGGTCTGTCTCACAGAGGAGGCGGACAGGAGTCCTACAATTCTGGAAAATCAAAGTTCTACCCTTCAAGAAAAGGTCGGGGTCAGTACTCCAGAGGTGGATACGGAGGTGCCCAAGGTGGTCGACCGGATTCCTCAGGTGAGATTAATTCTGTCTTCAGAAGTAATTTTGGGGGGCAGGTTGAGATATTTCCTTCCGAATTGGCAGTTAATCTCCAGCGATGCTTGGGTGTTGGAGACGGTCCAGGGCTACAAACTCGAGTTTTACGCTCACCCTCTCCAACACCATCCTCCTTCTCCCCATGTTTTTTTCCTAAGAGATCAGGAATTCATCTCCACAGAGATAGAGTCTCTTCTGGCGAAAGGGGCCATAGTCCTTTCTTCCCCTCATCCAGACGGCTTCGTCAGCAATGTCTTTCTAGTGGAAAAGAAAGGAGGGGGTTCTCGTCTGGTCCTCAACCCCAAGGACTTCAACGGCGGAGTGGTGTACCGTCACTTCAAAATGGAGGGTATTCACCTTCTAAGGGACCTTTTGCGGGAAGGAGACTGAATGGTTCGTCTGGACTTGAAGGATGCGTATCTTTCAGTTCCGATCTATGCTCCTCATCGTCGCTTTCTCCAGTTTCAGTGGCTGGGAAAGTGGTACGAGTACACGGTCCTTCCGTTCGGTCTGTCTTCAGCTCCGTGGTGCTTCACAAAGCTATTGCGTCCAGTTGTAGAGTCCTTGCGGGCCCGTGGGGTCAGATTGATTGTTTACCTGGACGATTTTCTTTTGATGGCCCAGTGTCCTCTCCTTTTAGAACGACATCTGCATTGGTCCATCGATCTTTTGCAATCTCTGGGATTTCTTGTGAATCCACAGAAGTCGGACTTTCGTCCTTTTCAAACCATGGATTTTCTAGGGTTCAAAATCGACTCAGTTGCTTGTCAACTTCTGCTCCCGGGACAGAAGATCAGAGCGATCAAACGGGAATTGCGTTTGGTTTTGTCCAAACAGATGGTTTCCTTGCGATCGGTAGCTCGGATTGTGGGTCTGTTGTCCTCATTAATTCAAGCAATCTTTCCAGGTCCTCTACACTATCGGGCCCTTCAGCGTCTCAAAATCCGTCACCTTCAGAAGGGCTTGCGGTATTCCGATATGGTTCCTCTTTCAGAGGACGCCAAGTGGGAAATGCTGTTGTGGTTGGACCACATGGAATCCTGGAACGGACGTGCTCTTTTCGGTCAGACTCCAGAGGATGTGATCGAGTCAGATGCGAGTCTTTGGGGATGGGGGGCTCGGTGCGGCTCTCTGACGACAGGGGGGCGTTGATCTCCAGAGGAGTTGTCCCTCCATATCAATTGCTTAGAGCTTCTGGCGGGCTCTTTTGCGATTCGTTGTCTAACTCCCCATGCAACGAACTGTTGCATTCTTCTACGCATGGACAACATTTCGGCTGTGAGGTATGTCAACAAGCTCGGAGGTGCGAAGTCCATGCTCCTGGCAGAAATTGCCAAGGACTTCTGGCACCTGTGTCTGCAACGTCAGATCACGGTTATTGCCGAATACCTTCCAGGTCGCCAAAATCAAGTGGCGGATTGGAATTCTCGCTATCTGAGGGATGCCAGCGATTGGAGGCTTCACCCTCGGGTGTTTCGGCTCCTGTCCCGAACTTGGGGTCCATGTCATCTGGATCTCTTTGCTTCTCGGCTGAACACGCAGGTTCCTCAATTTTACAGTTGGAGACCGGATCCCGAGGCTCTGGCCACGGATGCGTTCCTTCAGACCTGGCCTCCTCTTCTATGCTATGCCTTCCCTCCCTTCATAATGATTCCGAGGGTTCTGGCCCGCGCGAGGCTCTTTCTGTCGGAATTGATTCTGGTCACTCCTCTGTGGAAGGCCCAACCGTGGTTTCCGATTCTTCTGGAGATGAGTTGCTCTCCTCCCATTCTGCTTCCCGACCTGCAGAATCTGTTGCTGGACCCTCTGAGAAATCCCCACCCTCTCATTCTGTCGGGTCAGCTTCGGTTAGTGGCGTGGCGGATTTCGGGGGACATTGGCAAGTCCTTGGGCTTTCTTCGGAGGCTGCCCGATTTATCGGGGAAGCTTGGGCTCCCAACACACACAAGCGTTATGCTTCATCTTGGAAACGATGGTGTGATTGGTGTGCACAGCGGTCAGTGGATCCCTCTTCTGCAGATGTCACTTTAGTTTCCAATTTCCTGGCTTCTCTGGCTTCTTTGGGTTTGGCTTACAGGACGATTAACAACTTTCGATCTGCGATATCAGCTGGTCATGTCCCTGTTGATAGTAAACCTATTGGTGAGTATCCTCTTATTTGCAAATTACTCAGAGGCATTCGGATGGTAAAACCTCCTTGCCCAAAGTATGTCGCCTTATGGGATGTTTCAGTGGTTTTACGTTTCTTGGATTCATGGCCTTCTAATTCTTTGCTCTCTCGCAAACAGTTATCTGCCAAACTGACCATGTTGTTGTGTTTGCTTTCTTGCAAACGTGTATCTGATGTTCGTGCCTTAGATCTGGCTGGACGTCTTTTCACCCCAGAAGGGGTTTCCTTTACTATTTCTCGCCGTACTAAGTCTACCACTTCTTGTGTCTCATATCCTTCTTTTCCTCACAATCCCAAACTCTGTGTGGTTCAATGCATCAGAGATTATGAGGTGAGTACTGCTCCTTTTCGTAGCAATCTCCAAGGTCAACTGCTTATAGCTTTACAGAAACCGTTTAAGCCTGTTTGTCCTGCCACTTTAGCAAGATGGGTTCGTTGGCTCATGAAAGAGGCGGGCATTGATGTCTCTGTTTTTGGTGCCCACTCGGCTAGAGGAGCTATGGCCTCTAAGGCTTTTTCCTTGGGTGCCGGCCTCCAAGACATCTTGAAGGCTGCTGATTGGTCTTCAGAGTCAGTGTTTAAGACCTTTTATTTTAAACCTATTATGCATGTTGCTTCTATTGTGGTGGACCAGCTTTAAAAAAGCATAATCGGAGCCTCCGTCCTGCCATAGAATTTAAAATTTGCTAACATTCGTGCCAAGAATTTTCAATTCTATTAAGGACAGGAGGCGAGGATTATCCCACCCTTATTTATATAAATGCATTGTATTGCTCATTGCTTTTGCACTTGTATTCTATGCATATATTGAATTTTTCCCTCCCTTTTCCTTTATCCATGCTTCCTTCATCTGGTAGTTTTGGATATTACGGATTTGTTTTTTCATTTCAGGTTCTGATCCTAAATGATTGCATTTGGTCGTGTCCCACGGGCCAGCGGTGGCTGTTCTTCGGACGGTTTCTCCAGTTGCAGCATTCTGTTTAGGACGTCCTGGACCCTTGGCCATCCGTCTTTCTTCTGATTCATTGTTCTGCTCCCCAAAGACTGGGTTTCGTGTTTATCTTCATTTTATCTTGTTGGATTCCTGGAACTTTTACTTGTATGACTTTACTTATGTCTGAACTGTTCTACTCAAAGAAAGAGGAAGGACTGTCCTCTAAGATACCTTTTATACTACACCTACTCTATGGTATCCTAGGGGTTCATGGGATATGTAGTTTATTGCTTTTTCTTTACTATTGTGATTGGCTGCTGTATTTTTGGTAGTAAAGAAATGAGATAGCATAATCCTCGCCTCCTGTCCTTAATAGAATTGAAAATTCTTGGCACGAATGTTAGCAAATTTTAAATTACTGGGCCATTGCAACTTGTGAGCTTATGAATGGAAAATAAGTGTAGAAATCAGAGCCTCAATTGGTTCTGGCTGGAGTTTCCTTTAAGAGACTCTTTTACCTGCATATTTTTCCAGGGTTTTCTTAGTGCAATATCCGAACCAAGAGCCCCGATTTGCACGATAAATCTGAAATTCTCATTTGCCTGGCAACTTTCTTACAGGCCCATAAAGATTAACCAGATACTTTCAATGAGACCCTCCATATTGTACAGTATTGACTGGGTCAAGAAGGAGCAGCGGCCATGGGAGACACAAGTGAATCATGCAAGGGTAGCTCCCCAGGGCAAAGGACCAGAATATCATTGTTAGATTATCGTCTGGCATCCATATCATGCCCTAAATATCTTTAACAATATTATTGCCCCATTGAAGTTAGTAATAGAATATCTACACCCAATGGGATGGTATTTGTATAAAAGATATCTCTGTCAGACGATATTTATGCATATTACTGTCTGATATACCACCATATAAACATTGTCAAAATAAAAAAATCCACAATACAACAAACGGTCCCTTCGTTTTTTTGATATTTGAGACGATACCAATCTGGTGCTAAAATGAATCCCTATATTTCTGACTTTCCAAAATAGATGATTAATGTTTCCCGTGCTTGTTAAGGAATTGCAATTATGTGGTAAATCTACTTAAACATGAAACTTGGGAAGAAAGATGAAGGAATGCAATGTTTATTCAGCTGCTCTAGAGCTGTGAGTCATCCTAACCCCCTGAGAAAATAATCTATTTAAATTCAGACACATACACACGAGTGTATTTATAGGTACCCTCGCAGGGAATCTTCATCTGCAGGTGTTCGCAGATACTAAATACACGAAGGCTGTCACAGTACAGACAACAACAGTTGAAGTAAAAAAAAAAAAGAACAATTATAATGATAAAAACAAATCAGAGATATGGTTAGAAGAGAAACATTACATCTGAATTGAATTAGAAGAATGACAAACAGAAAAGCTGGATGCGAGGAAACTGATTTAAGCATTCCCTTAACATTTTCAACCACTTAGCAACAAACATCAGCAAATACATTTGGTCTGTATTTTGTCTGAGGCAAGCATATACATATCTAACATTTTTAGAACGACGGAACCAAACCCAAGACACAAACAGATCTACAAGAACACAGAGAATACACATACATGCATCTCTGCACCTGGGAAAAGGCAACACACATCATACATAGTATATACGGTATAGCTTTATCCAACACTATCCAGTTGAATAGGTGAGTGCTCCTTTTTGATAGATAGTCTAAGTTTAATTAAACAGGTATGATCTCATTAATCAGTGTGCCTCGTAATGACTTAATCTAGGCAGATTAGAGAGGTACGATACTATGCACTATAGGGAATATTAAGTTCAGCGAGGGAGATCCTATGGCAGTGGTAGGAGAAAGAGAGAGTTGCTTTACTGAAGACTTCAGACACCTTCGTGCCTGATCCTCCCTATGCAGTGCAACTAAATTGACACTCGAGTGATGATTATGCATTCGCCATAGGGGTACCGCCAAGGGTTTACTGCTGTTTCTGATTTTAAGTTGCTTGGAGTTTCTGCACATGAGCTTACAAAGTATGGGAACACTGTGCCTGATTTTACTCGATGTGAATCCATGCCCTATAATATCACCCGTGTGCCAGGAGGTAGGCGTGGGCTCAGGCACAGCAAGGCCACCACCCTACATCGCCCAACTCCACCACGAGGGGGCACAATGTACCCTCAGCCCAGCCACCCCACATGCTGACCCTTGACCCTATCTATGTTTCCGCCCACGTTGGGCTGCCACCCCTCTTTCCCATCTACTCTGAGCAGGGCGTAACTGGGAGTGTAAAATGCCCCCAGAATCAATGCTAACCATGCAGAAGAGGAACGGTAATTCCAGGGTTGCATGGTTATTCCCTATTCCGGGTAACATGACTAGTGGGTGAAATTACCAACTGGAATCTGTGATTTTGGACTATGTATTTTTGGCACAGCTGCACTCTTTAATTCCTAATCAGGGCTAATGGGAAACAGCATCATAGTCAGGGGATATAGAAAGTGGTGGCTGGCTCTACTTCAGTTTATTATTCATTCGTATAGTAACACATTCTTTACACAGTGATTCATACCAAAGCACTTAACATTATTACAGGCTGCAAACAACCATCATTATTATTCCCCACTTTAATAGGACTGAATGTATTGACCCAGAATGGAGGAAAGGCTAAGTAGGCCTTTTCGAAATCGGGACCAGAAGGTTAACTAATATGAGGCAAGCGAATGCTTAACTCTCTCAGCCAACTTACTGGCGCATGTATGCCACTGCTGACGTTGACTTGGGCATGGAAGAAGTGAGAGGTAGCTCTCCATGGAAATCCCTACATCAAGCAAGGACTCTTGCTCTGTGTGTCCTCTTCCATTGCCTTTACCTTTCTGTATCAATTTGCCCTACCAGTAGGGCAAATTGTGGGAAGAGAGGATGCAGATGCAGGGAAGTGATGGAAGATAGGTCTGAAACTAGGTGCTCGCTCAAGCTTGCTCAAGCTCCCTCTGCTGCGACTTCCCCCACCTATTCCTCACGTTATAGTGCCATATCGACGCTATAAATGAGTTTGAATCAGTGGAAGTGCAAGCGTACTCCACTGGAAGGCATCACAAGTGACCACAAAGCTTTGTCTTCAGGGTAAAGGTGATATGCATTAAGGGGGCACCAACACCAAGGGTGACCTGAATGGGAGAAATAGCGGGTGAAGCAGAAGATCGCTTACCATATGCTACTGCAGCTCCTGCACCATTGCACTACTGCACCAGCGCACTACCGCACCAGCACACTACTGCACCATTGCACTACTGCACCAGTGCACTACTGCAGCATTGCACTACTGTACCAGTGCACTACTGCACCAGTGCACTACCGTTGTGCATGGCATTGCCTTCATTTATGAATGCACATTTTCTGCAGCAAGTGAAGTTAGCCACCAAGGAGACCAGTAGAGTTGAGAATGGTGAAGCATGCCCCACCAGTGCATAATGAGAATGTCACTCCATCAGCTCATATTATTTGAGCACTGCTTTTCTCTTTTTAACCTTGTTTTCTCACTTACTGTAGAGCTTGGAGAGATTTAAAGCTATATTTATGTAAGCCTTAGAAGAGAAAAACAAACATAGAAACAAAGAAAACAAGTTAAAAGTGATATCAAAAGAAAAAGTGATTACGTGATGATTTCTCTATATGAACAAAGATGTATTACTGAAGCAGCTCCTCTTCGTAGAATCCCCAGAGCACTGAGCTACTGATAACGAAATATATAAAGAACTTCACCATCCGAAATCAGGCAGTACATAAAAGTATATTTGATTGTTCATTAATCTGGATTTAGGCGCGGGTGCAGTACACAATAAGTGCCATGGGTGAAACAAACTATAACCCACCGTTGGTGTAGTGACAGTTTTTGCTCCACCAGGGAGGAAGGATCTCCTGCTGCAGGAGCAAAGATTCACCCATTTGCGTGGGCTAACACTTGAGACAAAGCGTTGCTGATTTACCAAAAATACATCTAATTCTGTTCACATCACGTTATCTCCTTTTACATCAAATTGTAATTTCATGTACCGTAAATGTCAACTGCTGTGCAACTAATTTTTCAATTCCTTATCAAATCTTTGTTTCTATGAGTGAGTTTCACTAACAAAAACGGTCTAATAGTTTATGTGCTGCACCTTTTGTTCCAAATGCTTCTGAGACACTAATTTCCGTGTATTTGTCATTGGAACTTGTCGTGCCCTGGGCACAAGGCACTAGGACCCTGGACCCCGCCTGGTGGGAGGGGGCAATGAACTGGACGCCACTTACGGTCAAGGAGTGGGGGACGGCAGAGAGCCAGGAACTGGACAGGGGACAGGACGTGTGATAGCATGCTGTAACCAGAAGATGAATAAAGGTACCTGAATAAATTGGATGACTCCTGTCGTGCTTTGAGGATTAAGACCCAACAACTGGCGATGAAGGTGGCAAACTGCACCACGTGTGTCCAGTGCCCAGCATCAGTAAAGAAATCCGGAGCCAGAGGCGCTAGGGGGCGCACAGCGGAATGGCTGTGTGAACCGCAGCTCCGTCGGACGGCCACCAACATTGCGGTCTGCGGCTGCCTAAAACCCGCCGATCTACCGTCAAAATATATCCAGTGATCGGTAAAGCATCCAGGAACAATCGGATGAAAGATGAGGAGCCTAGAAGCATTACAAGAGCCATAAACCATCATGGGTCGGTGACGGGACTACGCGACGGCGCAAATGGCGGTGGAAGCAGTGACTATCCCAAGAAAAGCTGCAGTGTCCTGTGAGTGAGCGAATTGAATACCGTATCGGAGCTGCCGATTGTAGAGCGGCGCGATCACTGTGATACCTCCAGCGATCACGATTAAGAAAGTAGAATAACGTGCCCTGACCGTTAATACACTCCGGCGCTTTGGTGTATACGTGGTCAAGATGGCGGCGCCCAGATAGCCGGAGCCCGAAACTCACTGCAATCATCCCCAGTCGGCAGCAACGCTGGGCGAGTGAAAGGAGGGATTGCTTTTTTTTTTGTTGCTTTTTTTATCCTCATATAGCGAAAATTTTATGTGTATGGAAAATTTGGTTTCTGCCTCTGACGCTTTTGTACCGTCACTGCCCCATGGTCTCTCTTGTCTGGGGAGTTTTCCCTTATCTTGCTCGGTCAGAGGAGTTCCTTTGCCATTTACATATAAACATATCTGTATTCGAGAGGAGGGGAGCTAGCCACCTTGGCTACTCTATGAGTATCATACTCATTAACCAGATTATGCTTTCGCTTTAATCATAGGACAGTGTGTTCTGCCCTTTTCTCAGAGGTCAGATGTTTTTCCATGATCTCCCAATATTTAAACCTCTTTCTAGTTTTCCCCCTTCTATCTAGTTTATTTGTCTTGATGGCTGAGTTCATCCACTCTCCATGTGTCGGAGGTGATGGGCCAATCCACTTAATGCAGATCTCACTTCTAGCTATCACCATTAATACAAAAAGTAGCTTTGCTTCCATTACTGTTAATTTAACTTTCCCTGTTGTGTTACCAATCCCAAAGAGAATAAGAGTTGTACTTACTTTTAGATTTTTTTGAAATATCGAATTTAACGTCTTACCAACTTCTTCCCAGAATATTCTTAGTGATGGGCAGTTCCAGAACATATGGACATCATCTGCCCTTTCTTCCCCACATTTAGGGCATTTTTGATTCCTGCGTTTTTGAATTTTGAGAGTTTTTTCGGTGTCCAATAGGCTCTATGCAAAGTATAAAGATGATTCCTTTTCAGTGCCGCAGATTTTAATGTTGACCAACATTTCTCTATTGAATCTTCCCATATATTTACTAGGTCTTCTATAATCAGGTCTCTCCCCCAGATTTGGTCTACCATCTGGGAACTTTCATCTTCTTCCGTTATAAGGGTCCAATACCATTTTGCTACCTCCTTATTTATGGGTGGGATTTTTATCATTTCTTTTTCTAATGTCTTGCTATCTTTATCATGTGTTGGTATTGTCTTTGCCCAGCTGCTTAGTTGATACAACTTGAATTTTGATATTGTTCCATTGGAGATCTTATACATTTCTTCCCATGAGATTAATGTTGACCCATTTAGGAGTTGACCCCAGTATTTAATATCGTTTTGTTTTAAGGGGGTGGCCATTGCGTCTTTTAAACAGTCCGGAGTTCCGGGAGAGTTCCATATCGGTGCCATTGTACTGTAATAGGGGATTTTTAGGATTGTTCTAATTTGCATCCAAAGTTTAACTGCTTCCTTTAGTATCTTCAGCTTGATTTTCTTGAAGTATTTTTGGTGACCAAATTTAAAAAGAAAGTGGTCCTCAGATTCAGTCATTGCTTGCAGGTATTCCGGGTAGTACTGGTGTATTCTTAGGAGAGCTCCTATATTTTTAAATTGAAAAGCCCTATAATATTCTGTTAAGTCTGGACTTGCTATTCCTCCTTTCTCTTTTTTCCTCCTGAGTTTTTTTCCATGATATTCTGGTTCCCTTGGAGGCCCATATAAAACTTGCAAGGTCTCCCTGCAGCTTTTTTAATGCGACTTTTTAAAATTCCAATGGAATAGTATTGAACAGAAAGGTATATTTTGGGAGTATGGTCATTTTTATGATGTTAGACCTCCCTATAAAGCTTAGAGGTAGGCTAGACCATACTTTAAGCAGTTTTCTAACCTCTCGGGCCACTCTATTTAGATTGTTTTGTGGTATTTTATCTAAATTTTGATTTACCAAGATGCCCAAGTATTTTATCTCTTGTTTTATGTTGGAGCTATTAAAGTGTGTGTTCCATGTCATTATTTCTGTTTTTGTGTGATTTACTGAGTATCCTGACACATGACCAAAATTACTAATGATTTTTTCAATAGCTGGTTTAGATTTTACATATTCATCTGTGAATAGCATCAGATCGTCCGCGTAGAGTGCTAACTTTTTCTCCCACCCTTGGTATTTAAATGGAGTTATTTCCTTACAGCTTCTGAGTTTGTTTGCTAAGGGTTCTATATATAGATTAAAAAGCAGGGGGGAGAGAGGGCACCCCTGTCTAGTGCCCCTGCCAATTTTGATATTACTCGTAAGGCTGCCATTAACCAGGATTCTTGATCTAGGATTTTTATAAATTTCTCCTACTGCGTGTTGAAAGGAGTCCCCTAGGTTATTTTTATTCATTATACTATTCAGGAATGCCCAGTTTACTCTATCGAATGCCTTAGCCGCATCGACAGTTAGTATTGTGAGAGGGGTATTTTTTGACGTGGCTATGTCTATAGCGCTAATGAGTTCTTGTGTCAATTCATGTAATTGTCTTCCTTTTGTAAAGCCCTTTTGGTCTGAATGTATAAGTTGAGATGTAAGCTTTCCCAGTCTTGTTGCCATTATTTTAGTAAATATTTTATAATCTGCATTGAGCAGAGATATCGGCCGGTATGATTCACATTTTTTGGGGTCTTTTCCTGGCTTTAAAATGATTGTTATCACTGCGTCGTTCCCTGTATCCGGCAGCTTTTCCTTCTGTTTAAAGGATAAGTTTACCAGCTCTGTTATATGTGGGACCAAGGTATCCAATAAAGACAGGTACAACTCATTTGGTGGTGCATCTGGGCCTGCAGCTTTTCCTTTCTTCAGGGTTTTTATTATGTTTTTAACCTCGGTAGTTGAAATTTCCATATTTAACTCGTTTTTCTCCTCTTCAGATAATTTTAACACTGGCATGTCTCTTAGATATTCCTCTATCTGTTCCTCAGATGGGTTGACATCTTCAGTGTATAGCTCCGAGAAGAAGTTTGTAAATTCATTTCTGATTTCGTCTTCCGCTGAGGTCATGCTGTCTTGATCTTGTTTTATTAGGGTTTTTACCTTGTTTCTTACTGCGTCGGTCTTTAATTTCCATGCAAGCCATTTTCCGCATCCCTCCCCATATTCATGATTTGCCAGCTTGCATGCTTCCCACTTAGTTCTTACTCTTTCTTCGAGAATATCACTAAGGGAGTCCTTCTGTCTTTGTCTATCTTTTTGCAAGCTTTCTTTCTTGTCTGGATCTTTTTCCACTAGTATTTGGGAGTCTAGGGTGTTTATGATTTTTTCTAAGTCTGTTATTTCCTTTTTCGCTTTCTTTGATTTATGTGTTCCAAGGCTAAGTAGCTTGCCCCTTAATACGGCCTTATACGTGTCCCATACAATTTGTTTTGATGTTCCTGTTTTATTATTTTCGAAAAAGGCTTCTGTTTCTTCTTTGAGTGCTTGTACGATTTCCTGATCTAAAAACATGGCTCTTTCCACCGTAAACCTTTTATGTATCTGGGTTACCTTAATTTGTAATGTTAGCTGTACGGCGGAGTGGTCTGATAGATGGGCTGGAATGTGGCTTAGTTTTGTCACACTTTCCAGTAGGCTTCTATCTATTAAGAAAAAATCGATTCTAGATCTATGTCCTAATTTTTTATTGTGTAGTGTGAAGGGTTGGCTCTTATCTCCTTTTTCTTTCCATATATCTACGAGCTCTAGATCTCTCTTGTAAATACCAATCCATTCCCTCATTTTTGGTAGATTAGGAAGATTAGGATTTCTTCCTGGGGGAGACCTATCAGTTTTAGGGTCTAAGATGAGATTAAAGTCTCCTCCTAGAATTACTGGAGTGTTGGTTAGTAGCAGATGTGTATACAATTTCTGTAAGGGTTCGGGGTCATCAAGGTTAGGGCCGTAGTAGCCTGCTATTGTAAAAGCGGTGTTCCCCAATTTTATTCTTGCTAGTGCCCACCTTCCTTTACTATCAACTTCCGAAAATTCCATAATTGCATTTAAGGATTTTTTAAAAACAATGGCTACTCCTTTGATATTGCACCCTTGGTTTGTGCAAATATGCATATCCACCCATCCTAGATTTTTCATTATCTGGTCCCATTCCTCTTTTAATAGGTGTGTCTCCTGTAGAATAATAATTTCGCTTTCAGATGCCTTAAGATATTCTAGGATTTTGTTTCTTCTACTTTTCGTTCTCATGCCATTAACATTCCAGCATAATATTTTTATGCTTCTACTTGTGTCTCCCATTATTTTTGCTTATTTTCATTATCTTTTGTTTGCCGATTTCAATAGCTTTGGTAGTGAATTGTTGATGTTCCATTCTTTTCCAATTTTTTTCGATATTGAGGATTATTTTTTTGTTTTTTTCCCCCATTTTGCTCCCCACCCATTTTTTGTTTTGTGAGTTTTTTTACTTTTTTGATTTTGTGTTTTACTCTTACCCTCCCCGGGGAAGCCTCCTTCTTCTTTTCTTGGGGTTTCCATCTTAACCCCTTTGGACTCCTCGAAACTAGACCTGGAATGTTTATTTTATTTACTTTGCGCCGTCACCTAGTCACGGTTATTTACGAATATTTTGTTGTGTTTTTTTTTTTTTGCCTTTGAATCCATTTCAACATGTAGGGTTTTCCATTCGGACATTTTCTTTCATTAAAATGAGCAGATTTTGCACTTCTTCAGGGTCTCTGATATTCCTCATTTTATTGCGCCACATGATTCGTAGGGAGGGCGGGAACTTCATTTGTACTGTAGGCCCTAATGATTGTAATTCTGGCATAAGTTTTCCCAACTCCCATTGTCTGTCCTGAGATGCTTTGGACATATCAGATCTAATTCTGAAGGACCATGAGCCTTTACTAAAATCTCCCTTTTTCAGAGCCTCGCCAAGGATCTTTTCTTTTAATGTGTAAGTCTTGAAATTTATAAGAATCTTCCTGGGTGTTTTTCTCTCTTTGACCTTTCCAAATGGATCTCTGTGGACTCTTTGTATATCCTCTTCCAAAGTCTCAGCGTCGCTCCATGGAAAGTGTTCCACCAGAAGATCTACAATAAATTTCTTTATATCAGTACCTTCTTGATTTTCTGGAACGTTTAAGATTCTTATATTATTTTTCCTTGCTTGATTTTCGAGAGATTCCAGTTTCTCACTCATATGTTTTCCCTCCTGTCTCAGCGTGTATAGTTCTTTCCTGTTACTTTCCACCCTACTGTTCAATCCGCTTACTTACCCCTCCACGGCTGTGACTCTCTCTCCTAAAGCATTTAGTTTACAATCCAGCTTTTCGCACACTTCTTGAATCTTATCTTGCTTTGCTTCCGATATGGCGAATTTGTCTCTCATTTCGATCCATATTTTCTCCAAAAACTCATCCGTTTGATTTCTTTCCCGGTTTCCTGTTTCTTCTGCGTCTCAACAGTATCTTTCTCCTTGCATAGTTCCATCTCTTCTATACCTTCTATTTCTCCTATTACGACTGTTGTGACCGTTGTTGTGGCTGTTTCAGCCATATCTGGAGGAGAGCGGTGGGTTCTGAATTTTTCCACTTCTTTGTTTTCTAGTCTGATTTTAATTGTTGTTTTGGAGGAGATATTTGTACTTTTGCTTTGTAAATTGGGGAGAGGTTCTACTTGGGGGGATTGATCTTCTTTCTGCTGTGGTGAGGCTAGCTCGGGTTTATCCACTAATATTTCAGGTCGATTTATGTCGTCCTTTACATAGTTTGTCTGATGCTTCTGTACTTTAAAGAAAGTTCTCAGTGAGGGTGTAATCTTTATTTTCGGAGTCGAGTCAAGTTTGTCTCCAAATAATTTCACCTTGTTCGTATATTTTTTTATGGGCTCAAGAGGTGTTTTTTTTGCCTTCCTTCGATTAACCTCTCTAGGGGTAATATTCTTGGGGTATTGTTCTTTTTTGAGGAAGTTCCTATTTCTAAGGCTATAACTAGAGACCACAGTTGCCGCGCATCTTTTTTTCTCTGTGTCACTCTGGTTGGCTGATTTTTGTGATTCTTCACTTTTTTGGTGAATATCTGTGTCCTTGTCTTTGTCTTTGTCCCCCCTGCTCGCTCCAATTCTTCCCTCCTCTTCTGGCGATATTTCACTCATGTGTTGCCTAGTTAAGGTGTTTTCCTCTTTTTTATGCCAATCACTGTCTGACTTCACTGAGTCTCTGGGTTCAAACCTGCAGAAGCGCTTCTCTCCCTCGCCTATGCTTCCTTTGCCAAATAAAACCTCCAAAAGAGCTTTCTCACGGGTTCCACAGCATACTGAGAGTGGACTCTGCTCACCTCCACTGCCGCCACCGCCGCCGCTGCCGCTAATGCCCCGGAAAAGGAAGCCGAGCCTTCCGGATGCTCTCCTGTGGGCCGCTCTCGCCCTCCCGGCCTCCGCCCAGACTCCGGAGAAGTTCGCGCTTTGGTTCGACGTCTCACCCGCTGAAGCCAGAGCCGAAGCCTGCTCACCTCGTCCGCTGGGCTTCCCTTGCACCGAGAAACCTTCAAAAAGTAAGTAACCGACCATCCCGGTTTCTCTACGTTAGTCGGTATTTAGCTGACGATAACTTTGCAGGGAAGTCTTTTACTCTGCAACAGAGCGCTCATACTTTGTTGTGCACAAACAGCAAACAGCAAGATTATGCCTCCATATTGCCGTAGTTGTTTTGTAAATTGCTCAGGTTTGCTTATTTCCTGAAAAACCCTATGGTGTGTTAGCGCTAATTATGCTGTGCATCAGGTCTCTTGGTCGAGGAGCTCTCCGACCGAGCGTCCTACTCGGCCGCCATCTTCCCCCCTGGTGACCGAAAGGAGGGATTGCTGCTACTATATTCACACTGTAAGGCTCAGCACTAGGAGGTATTTAAGCTGTTGTTGCACAAATGCGTGTGCTCTGAAGTCCGGTCGGCGAAGGCAAGGCGGCTGGGGAATTAAAAGCAAAGAAGGCGCGAAATTGTGCGACATGCCCGCAGACATGAACACGCAGCCACTGTGCTGGAACTAAACATCAGTGGTGACTGAGGAGCATGTAACACACGGTGGCCGCTAATCATTCGTGTGTCACAGAGACATTGAAAACGCCTTCTTGCACACGGCCCGGCGTCACGGGGGCATCTCACGTATATGCAGGTCGCAGGAGCACACATTCAGACCAACTGGAAGGTGCGGTGGTTAAGAACAGGTCCGCTGCGACAGGTTCGGGTGAGTGCTGAGTGGGGTGAGTGCCTTGAAGTCAGGTTCTGAGCTTGAACCAACGTGTTAGAGACCCCCTGCATGGTTGCCCTAAGTGTGGCCTCCAGAAACATATCCCACCCCGACAGTCAAGACGGCTACGCCAACCAGGACCACTAGGTCCTCGGTCCAAGTGCCGAAAAAACAAACGACACGACCTCCAATGATAGTGAAACCCGACAAGCAACAGCAGAAGATATCGTTTGAAGGCAAAAAAACACCCAAATCTACAGACATAATGGCGGAGGGAGGCGATCCAGCAGACGCTGCACCCGGCAGCATCATGGAAAAAATATTGTTGGCTATACAAACGAATCTACAGGACATTAATGGCAAGTTGGATAATTTAACATGCAGGATGGACAGCATGTCTGCCAAGCAGGAAAAACATGGTGATGACTAGACACGGCTAAAACGCGCATATCGGCGGTGGAGGACGAATCGCGTAGCACTACCACCAAATGCGAAGGCATGGAACGTGTCATGGAGGTGATAAAGGCGAAGGAGGAGGAATTGGAAGCGCGATCAAGACGCAACAATGTACGCATCGCAGGCCTTCCAGAATCGACCAACACTGGCAGGATGGAGGTGTACGTGGAGAAACTATGCAAAGACCTCTTCGGAGACGAAGCGTTTTCGCAAATCTTTATAGTAGAACGTGCACACAGGTGTCTCGCGCCCCGTCCACCACCTGGAGCAACACCAAGACCGATAGTAGCGAGAATACTCAATTACCGCGACAGAGATACCATCTTACGACTAGCCCGCGAGAAAGGAAAGGTGACCTACCAGGGGAACACTCTGGAATTTTACCCGGATCACACCGTGGCAGTGCAACAGGCGAGAAAGGAATATACATCCGTGAAGGCCAAACTTAGAGACCTCAACATCACTTATTCCATGCTGTACCCGGCCAGGTTACGCGTGATGTGGGAGGGCAAGCCTGTGCTGTTGACGTCTCCTAAAATGGCGCAGGACTTTGTGAAAAAGGTCGTGAAGCAAAATAAAACCAGGGCTCAGGAGGAGAGACAGCAGGATTCAGACTGAATGCACTAGTGAAGACTTCTAGTACCATGCGGTAAGATATCACGGGTCTGGGTGATAACAGTAAAATACCTCATGCTTGACAGATGACACTACCTACATCGAAAGGTAAGAACAAATGCTGCAACGAACATTGTTGTTGTTCTAAGCCCAATACTTGACAGTCCTTCTGCTGGAAACCCGATGGGTTTTTTCATTATTAGCTACGAATGCTGAACACCGACATGAACTGCCTGCTGCTTCACATTCATTAACCCGCCCAGGGGGACACTGAACCCTCACTTTCAGACTGTTTAACAGACACCTAATGTGATGGGATGGTCTCTGGGGGGGGACTTTCGCTCACTACCCGTACTAGTGGGGGCCACAAGTGACCAAGATCATGATTATGTAAGGTACGGTCCATTACAACACGACGATGGTGACCTTCCTGCTGTGGTGCACGCCCTGCATGTATACTGTCCACAAATGTAATGTTCACATGTGATTGCATGGTCTACAAATAGTTTCCAGTTTGAGATGTGAAACTAGGCGTTGGGTGTTGGGAGCTGGGAGGGGATGTCGCCTAACGTTGCTGAGGTATTTCAGATGTAATGCTGTGCTTTAGCGAGAGATAGATTTTGTTGATTACAGTCTTTATCCAAATTGATGTTGACGGTGGTTGGGTGATGGCAGACAGACGCACAAAACATGATAGTGTAAATAGCTGATAGAGTCGTCAGCATCCATTAAGTTGGATGATAAGTTGCGCACCCAGCGGACCTTCAAGAGGGTACCCCACGAAAAAGTTATTGTTCTGATGGGAGAGGTCCTGGAACTCTATGGTTTGCAGGGCACATTTGTTAAGGGTAAATGGCTTCGGCAAAGTTGGGTTGCTGGAGTTGGTGGGGGGGAAGGGGGTTGGGGAATTGTTCATGTTAAGAGACCAGTAAATTCCGAAACCAGTAAGGGCATGTATACGGGTTGGCAATGGGACAATCGATCACATACGAACGCACACATGATGGTGAGCCGTTATTCTGAACCCGTTCTTTATCGACCATTGTCCAGCGTTGAGCACCCATTCAGATGACACAGGGTAGTAGTAACCGTAGTAGAACACATCTAAACTTCCTGACGTGAATATTAGAGGCTTCACACAACCAAAGAAAATACGACAAGTGTTTACTTTCCTGAACAGATGGGAAATTGATGTGGCTGTATTGCAGGAAACACACATTGCACCTAACACACAGCAACATATAGGCAAACGATGGACGGAATCATCCTACATGGCCACGTACTCTTCTTATTCGAGAGGGGTGATCACACTAGTCCGAAAGGGAGTGAATTACACAATAAATAAAGTGATCCAAGACCCAGGCGGGAGGTATGTTATAGTGTCGGGTACACTACGTGGACAACGGCTGACGCTCCTCAACTTATATGGGCCGAATGTGGATGCGCCAGACTTCTTTCAGGAAGTGTGGAGACATCTACAGACACTAACTGACACGCACATTATTTGTGGGGGGACTGGAACGTGACGAGAGTAGACGGGGTGGACAGATCACTGCACTCATCAGAGCAACACAAACAAGCAAGGTCTAGACTAGATTGTATGATGAAGGACCTATCACTAACAGATATATGGCGACACAGACACGCTCTCACGCCAGGAGCCACTCATATTTCAATGTTACACAACAGCTGGTCGCGTCTGGACTATTGGCTGGGCACGGATAGCGTTGCTTTATGGACGCAAGATATATCCGTTCTACCGAGAACACTATCAGACCACAACCCTGTACTGCTGAAGCTCACGATACCACAATACACTCCACCCCCATTTCATTGGAGATTTAACTCACGTGCCCTAACGGACACTGTCTACGCCGACACCATCCACAAAGCCATTAAGTAATACTTTCACATAAACGCACCAGTGGTTGAAGACCCAGGTCTGCTGTGGGAGGCCTTTAAGGCAACTATAAGGGGCGTGTGCATGAGCACCACAATAGGCGTACTGAAGGACATCAGACACCAAATAAGACGTTGTGAAACACGCATGAAAGAGTTAGAGGTGGCATATGAGTCCAACCAAGACACTACACTGCTAGGGGAATTACGCCAAATACACACTGAACACCAAACATATATCGAAGATGAAATAAATACCTAGACCGAAAACACACGGCCAGATCTTTCGGTGGGGCAGGCAGACCTGGAAGCGTACTTGCGAACAAAATTTGCGAAGGCAAACGGAATACGACTATATTGCGCGTCCAATCGGGTGAGGGCATACTGCAGACACAGGCTGCGGGCATTCTGGACAGTTTTGTAGCCACATACGAGACACTATACAGGTCACAGAGTATAGAGCCGGAGGAGGAAATCCTCATCTACCTGAATGATGTAGCCATAGGTTGGCTGTCGGATGGCCAGAGGGAATATTTAGCCCAACCTATTACGGTGGAAGAGGTTACTGACGTGATTAAATCGCTCCCCAATGGGAAGGCGCCAGGCCCTGACGGATACACAAACGAGTTTTACAAGCAATATGCGGAGGCTCTCGCTCCCTACATGGTGGAAATGTATGGGGCATCTTTCGAACAATCTGAGCTGCCCCCCACTCTCCGGGAGGCAGTGATAATCACCCTTTTAAAACCTTCTAAAAACCCGGAGATGTGCGACTCTTACAGACCACTGTCACTCATTAACGTGGATTCAAAAATACTCGCGAAACTACTGGCGATTCAGCTAACCCCGCTGATAACGAAACTGGTTCTCCCAGACCAGGCGGGATTTATCCCTACAAGGACCACGTCCCATAATACCAGGTCGCTTTTCGCCCTTTCACACTATCTCCAGCCTTCCACGAGAGCAGGTGCGGTGATGCTCGACGCTGCCAAAGCCTTCGTCTCCATCGAGTGGAGGTATCTGATTACCATTTTAAACAGAATGGGTTTCCCCAAGCGTTTCGTCCAATGGGTGTCGTTGATTTACACCAGACCCTGTGCCCGGGTTCGTGTGAATGGATACGTGTCGAATGTCTTCCAAATAGAGCGAGGCACGAGACAGGGGTGCCCACTATCACCCTTGCTTTTCGCGCTAGCACTCGAGCCACTTGCTTGCATAATAAGACAGAACTACAAATCTTCAGCTCTGCAGTTCCGCTCCAGACCACTTCATATTTCGCTCTACGCGGACGACATGTTGTTATATGTTCGCGACCCTGACATTCACCTACACGGTCTGCTCAGAGAGTACATCAAATTTGGAGGTCACTCAGGTTTGGCCATAAACCGGTCCAAATCCTCCATTATCCCGCTAACAGATACGACGATTCCAATTGATATTGAATACCCACTGGAATGGCAGCGAGATCCAGTACGATATCTGGGTGTGCTGTATCACAGGGACCCTGCAGTAGTGACAAACTACGGAACGACAATTTCCAAACTAGAAGACAAGGTGCAGCGTTGGATACAACTGCCATTGTCGCTGGCCGATCGCATAGCGATAGTGAAAATGAATGTATTGCCTAAACTATTGTACCTATTTAATAACATCCCTATTAGCCTCCGGGAGAGGTTTTCCGCCGCATCAAATCGCTTGTACTGAAACTGATCTGGGCGGGCAAGCAGGCCCGAGTAGGTCTTCAAACTCTGGCTCTTCCTTATACGCGAGGGGGCTTTGGGGTGCCAGATTTTCTATTATATTATCTATGCGCTCAGGCGCAATACGCTGCTTACTGGTATCACGAAATACCGTACTTGACCCATACTGCTATTGAAGAAGGTGACGCGGATCCGATTCCACTGACAGCGATACTATCGCATGTTAGGCAGCCTCTGCATGCCCAAGACATTAATACCATAGACACAACGGTCAAAGCCTGGCGGAAACTGGGACAACTGGCACATAAAACCCCGCTATATGCACCCGCCATGCCACTGAATCACCATCAAGAATTATCAGTAACAGGGGAAAAAGTGGGCATGTCACTACTGCAGCGGGCTGGCATAGGTACAATGGGGGACCTGTTCCATGAGGGCAAGTTTGTAGACATAGGACAATTGACGTATATTCATAATAAAACGCCCAGCCTACACACACTTCAGATGATCATCACAACCCAAGATCTATCGCATTTAGTGTCCAGGCTATACGCCACGGCGCAGGCTGAAATCCCACACACCACTGACAGGGCCAAAGCAAGATGGGACCCAGCATTAGAAGACCCATTGACAGAGCAAGAATGGCAACAGACATACGCACTAACACAGCTCCTAACTCCTAATGGCAACCTCAAACTCATACATTTTAAGTTCATACATCATACGTACTACACACCTACGCGCATGCTGAAATTTGGCTTACAGGATGATGATCGGTGTAAAAGATGTTGCAGAGAGGGCGCAGATTTCATACATTTAGCATGGTCCTGTCTTAGGGTGCAGGAATACTGGGGAGAAGTTACCACCACGCTCTTTACTATGCTACAGGCAGAGATAGAATGCACGATAAGCACATGTTTACTGGGTATCACACCACGACTCAAAGCCACCAAACGTAAATTTTGTGCAATTGCCTTGCTGCTGGCCAAGAGGCAAATTGCGCAATGTTCGCATAGCAGAAAGGTTCCGCAGACATCTAGGTGGCTGAGCGACATCTTCAGCTGCAGAGATAAATTAGTGACATTTGAAGAAGAGCTACCAGCGAAATCT
This sequence comes from Lissotriton helveticus, assembly GCF_964261635.1. NCBI lineage: Eukaryota > Metazoa > Chordata > Amphibia > Caudata > Salamandridae > Lissotriton > Lissotriton helveticus. The sequence continues at coordinate 811,170,632 of NC_136059.1, read as the reverse complement.
AGACCTAAGGATGTCTGGAGCTACTTCACCGAATATATGCTTACACTGCAAACAGACACGGATGAATGATTTGACAGAGCTGCACGCGATACACGCTCCGCGGACCGGGGAGTGGGGCACTATACTGTCCAGTCGGGAAGGACAAGACAAGACTTGTAGGATTTGAAATGCTAGAGCAGAAAATGTATACTGGTTTGTTTCTTAGGTCTCTAAGTTGTCACTAAATGTTCACTGTTGCAAATTACAAAAAGTAAAAAAAAAACTGTAAGACTTCATTTAAACGTGAACGCCGCCGGACCTAGTGTTGTCGGCTGAAGGGCTGTGTAAATTCTATTCATACTCAAATTCTCTAATTCTCTCCTCGCAGCCGGCCCCAGGGTTGTAGGCTCATAGCCGTGTTACTGTATTGAGGATATAATAAAGGTCTTACAAAAAAAAAAAGAAAGAAATCCGGAGCCAGGAGCCCAAGGACCAGCGAGTGAGGAGGTGAAGAAAGCACCCGGCCGCAACAGAAAGCCGGTAAGGAGCCCCCAGACATCCTGAGAACAAGCGCGAGCGTGAGTGACTTTGAAAATCACGCGCGAGGTCTCGCGAGAACAACAGTGGCCATCTTGAAGCCAGGCAAAGCAGCCTATCAGAGTCGCGGATGACCCGGTGGCCATTTTGAAGTCAGGCAGGAACTGGAAAGGTCCCGCGATCTCGCGAGACTTGGGCGGCCATTTTAGGATCAAGCTTGTTTCGGCCAATAGGAAGCACGAAAAGCCTGGCTGCCATCTTAAAGTCAGGAAAAGAAAAAAAAAGAAGGAAAAGAAGTATTAAAGGGAGACAGAAGGGCCAAGGAAGAAATAAAGTGAAAAGACACTAATATAAAGTGACAAAACACAGACAACAAGGAAACAGCAGAAATAAAGCTTAAAGAAGACAGTGAAACCACAGGAAATAGTGGAAATAGAGCAAATAAAGGCAAAAAAAGAATAAGAAAGGAAAGAAAATGTAGAAAAACAAAGAGAAGAATACAGAAGAATACGAAGAGGAGCCACAGGCCTCAAAATAACTGAACAAGTGAGTGAGAAGCAGAGCGCTCAGTACCGCAGACCCCTTCCATTCAACCCATCTGAACCACAAGTAGGCACCAGATGGGAGCGATGGGTTTGCAAATTTGACCAATAAATGCGCGCCAAGGATGTAACAGACGCCAAGCAGCTAGATCTGTTCTTAAACCTTGTAGGTGACGAAGTAGACGACCTACTAGTGACATTCCCAGATGATTAAACAACAACATACAAAGGGCTAATAAAGTGCCTCTCAGACAAATGTGATCCACAAAGAAACATTGACTTAGAGAGATACACCTTCGCAATTGCATTTCAGCACACAGACGAATCCCTTGATGACTTTGCGACAAGACTGCTCAAACTGGTCACACACTGCGAATTTGACGAGTTCGACAACGAACAAGCGATTCGCCTGCGCATCATTGAGGGATGTCGGTCAATGGAATTTCGCACCCGAATTCTGAAAGAACCGACCTTGCTGGAGAAAATTCTAATGACGGCCAGGGTAGAAGCGAGGGCGATGGCGCAATCAAAGCAGATGGAGCTGGGCAAGGAGAGGCGAATAGAACAAGCAAACCGCATGATCGGAAGCAGCCGCACGAACACCTGGATGAAGGAGAACAATGAGCAACCGACAAGGAAACAACAAGAAAAAACATATTACTGATGCGGACTGGAATTCCCACACACTGGTGCATGCCCGGCAATGGGTCAGACATGCAGGAAATGCAACAGGAGCAACCACTTCGCGAGCGCATGTCTAGGAACCCAATTCAGAAGTGAGACAGGAAGACCTGGAAGACCGCGAATGATGACAAACAGATATGCCAGGCACATGGAAACGACAAACCACAGCTCATCGGCTGAATCTGAGGGAGAAGCGGTGCAAGAGAACGTGGAACGACTATACTTGATGTCCGATGATGTGGCTGCGGAAGAAGACACAGGGCGAGAAAGCATCCACCTACTGGAGCAGCATCAAGTAAAAAAGACTGAGGCTGTGACCATAGATGTGGGGCAACACAAAACACGTTTTGTGCTAGACAGCGGCGCTACATGGAACATCATGTGTGTATCCGAATATGAAAAAATGAAGATAAAGTCAGCACTAGCGCCATCCAGAGTTGATGTATTCACGTGGGGTTCAAGAAAACCAGTTACCCACGTGGGAAAATTCACAGAGACACTGATGTACAAAGACCAAACAAGCAAGGAAGAGATACATGTACTAAAGGGTGACATTCCAACAACATGCCTACTGAGTAACGTCACAGCGCAGGTAATGGACCTCCTAGCAATGACATACCACATGTCAGAGAATAAGAACATCCTACGAAAAAACCCAGGAGTTCTACATGGATTAGGAAAGCTAAAGGGACGGCAAATAACACTGCACATCAATGAAGCAGTAAAACCAGTGGCTCAACATCACAGGCGAGTGCTGATACACGTGCAGCCGCAAGTGGAGGAAAAAATACAAGCGTTGCTAAGCCAGGACATCATAGAGCCGGCAGTGGGACCAGCACCATGGGTGTCGCCAACAGTGGCAGTGCCAAAGAAGAACACATCGAAAATTTGCGTCTGTGTCGACATGAGGATACCAAACACAGCAATTGAACGTGAAAGACACCCTGGACCACACCTCAACGACATGATCAGCTGCCTAACTGACACATGCGATTCTCAAAACTGGACCTGTACAACGGATATCATCAGCTAGAGCTTGACCCTCACTCGAGACATATCACAACATTTTCCACGCTCATAGGTCTCTTTTGCTACAAACGACTGAGTTTTGGCATTTCATCATCAGCAGAAATATTTCAAGAGACAATACGGAGAGTGACAAGACCTGTAAAGAACAGCCTCAACTACAGTGATGACTTTCTGGTATTTGGTCGATCACATGACGAGCATGACAAAGCATTGTTCAGTTCAAGTTATTTTGTTTGATTAATTAAAATCTTACAAAAAAGTACACATTAAAATATCTTCAATAGTAAAAAGTTTAAGAACATCATACGATTAATAATACTAATCTTTTTAAAAGAGGAAATCTACATAAAATTTTCCTTAAGGCCTTTAGCAATCACAGTTAAAAATTTTACAAAAGCAGCAATCATTTGTAGATCGTTCGGGTTTAGGCACGCCAATATTGCTTGTCTACAAGTTCTTATACCTCGAGCATTAAATAACCGCCTGAGGATTACTTTCCTTTCTGCTTCTATTGCAGGATACAAACATACCAAGTGCACAATGTCTTCTTGTCCCCCTTTACATAGCCTACATATAATATTGCCTTCAGTTGACTTCCATGGTGGGAGATGGCACAAACCTGGCCATAGACCAAAGCGTACTCTTATGAATGTTCGCTTACTTTGGACAGACCAGGGAGTTTGAAGGTAATTTTGGACTTGCTTTTTTTTGTAGTTGTTTATAATTGGCCATGAATGCTTTCTTTTTACCAATAGTTCTTTATCTTTTAGGAGCGATAGGTGCATAACCAGTTTATTAATTGTTTTTTTAAAGCTTTCCTGGGTAATTGTGTTTTCCCAAATTGCTGTTATTCCAAATTCTTATTTTGCTTTATTTAGGTATGTCCATGCTTGAAGTTTCTGGTTGACTCTTACTTTTTGCCATAATGCTCGAGACAGTTGATTGTCCTGATCGTTTTTTACACGGTTCCAAACTTTTAAAATTTTGCCTTGCCGGGCATATTGCTGATTATTTATCCCAAAGCCTAACCTTATTTGTGCCTGTGAGGCATTACATGGTAGGTTGAATAGTATTTTGTAGGTTTTTGCCACTGCATTGTTAATTAACTCCGCATCCCTACCGTTTAGGACTTCAGCACCGTATGTTAAAGCTGGTAATAGTTTAGCAGATATGATTTTTAATAAAGGACCATATGTCAGTGCAGTTAGATTCTTTTGTATGGTTCTAAATGCTGCAACCAAGCTATTTGCTCTCCTGGTGATATCTTTCCTTTGGGGGAGAAAACTTCCACTCTCATCAAATAGGACTCCAAGGTACCGATAGCTATCAACTTGCTCTAGGTGAGTTTGTCCCAGCATCCATTTATTTTTTTGTCTTCTCTTCCTTGTGACAACCATTATTTTTGTTTTTGCCTCATTTATTATCATTTGGTTATCCTTTGCATACCTAAGTGTACGATCAATGAGTCTTTGTAGTCCCATTTTTGTGTGACTCAGCAACACCACGTCATCTGCATATAGCAGATTCGACATTTGTTTTCCGGCAAGCCTAGGCGGGTGTGAGTTAACTTTGTTTAGTGCTTTGGTGAGGTCGGCTACAAATAAGTTAAAAAGTAATGGTGCAAGCACGCACCTCTGCTTAAGGCCGCGTGTCACCGGTATTTTATTGGATAATGATCGGCCGTCTCCGATCCGCACCTTGACCCAGTTTTCTGAATACAGTAGTTTGATAAGGTTCAGTAGTGAGCCAGGGATTCCGTAATCTTCAAGTTTTTTCCATAGAAGGGTTCTATTTACAAGATCGAAGGCCGATCTGAGCCGTTGACGAAGACTGAGGTGAAAGGGCCCATGATAACAGCATCAGCAGGACGTTACCAGACCAAGCGAAACAGCTCACACTTCAAGGAACTCAGGATCGTGGATGAAGATGGAGGAGCGATCACAACAGGAGACACAGGCATGAGACAGGATGAGGACGCACAGATGGACAACGGAGACACACGGCAGAGAAGAGAGTGCAAAAGACCAAAGAGACTGATTGAGGAAATGTGATGGGGACAAATGTTCTCTCTCTCTCTCTCTCTCTCTCTCTCTCTCTCTCTCTCCCCTTCTCTCAGGCATCAATCTCTCTGTCTTTTCTGCAACAGAAGATGAATAAAGGTACCTGAATAAATTGGATGACTCCTGTCGTGCTTTGAGGATAAAGACACGACAGAACTAAGTTTGCAATTTGCAAGGGGCGTCCCTGGAAGCATGAAGGTAGTGGTTGGCGTTGGGGTTTTGTTCTCGGTGCATTCTTTGCAGTAAGGCATTCTGAGATTTTATCAACATGGAAGTGTACACATTTTTGTGTGGTGAAGGCTGTATAAAATGTTGATTTGATGGGAAACAAATGTTCTAAGAGATCTAAAAAATATACCTGTTTCTACATTGATTTTGTGTACATGATATGAAACCAACACAAAAGCCGGAGAAAGGAACACATTGAGTAAGATGTGAACAGTCAAGCCAGAAGCTGGGGATGATGGCACAACAGATCACACATCAACATCCAGAACCACTTTCTATCAAGACAATGACTTCTGAATAAAAGCTGGCCTCATCAGCCAGCCCATAAACATAATCTTAACACGTGAACTCATAGGTGAGAAAGGTTGCCATCCATATGGTCCTACTGAGTCATGGTTTGGAGAGAATTCGAGTCACTGTCCGTGATGACCAGATCCCTCTTGACTATAAATTCCTTTTAAAAAATAAATCCAGTAAAAAGGGAGGAGGAGTCTACTTCACAGAACTGACATGTAGAGCGTTGCACAGTGTACAAATAATCTGAACAGCTCCTTCATCACAGCTTTGAGAAATCATCTATCTGGTTACAATAACCCTTCCTTCTTGAGGCAATCCTAGCCTAGCTTCTATCTGCAGTCCATAGCTCAGAAAAAGTACTTTTAGTAGGTGCTGTAGCGTTTGCTGGGCCTCAATTTACTTACTTACATTTACAACCAAATGATGATCTGTAACACTTATTCATTTCCACTCTCTTGGTCCTCCGATGGACCTTGCTCTGTGCTGAGAGGCGTTGGATATAAAATGTTCCAACAGTCATCCAATGAGGGCCAGGAATTGGACAACTGACCTACGAATTTGAAATCAAGCTCATGTAAATTACTCTTAACACAATTCTATAAAGATAAAGGATTAATACTGCAGGTCCAAATCTCCTGAAAAATAAAGGCGAGACAAAATAATGTACACTAAGAGTTCTGATAAAACAATATAGGATAGCAGCAATAGTACAGCATTAGCAACTTCTTTAGTCATCTAGTAAGATTTAATTTGAGAATGCTCATTTACCTTAAGTGGAAAAATCCTGATAACTGAGTCAATTTAGTTAATACATTTAGTTTACCAAATCTTTTAGAGCAATAAGTGCATCGTCAGAAATAAGGCAGTTAACAAAAAGGAATGAGTGCTCAAAGCTTACAAGTTCAGGAAAGGACGTGCATTTGCCAGTTCTAGTAGTCTCAGAAGGAAAAAACCACTAAGCCTATTCGCAAATTAGGAATGGAAGCCAGGTGAGTCTGCATCAAAGTTCTGAAAATCTCTCCAATCAGTTTGCAACTAGCCTGCATGCAGAACTGCAGCCGTCTGTCATCACCATCAGTCACATAAGCTCTTGGGTGTCTCCAAGAGCAACAACCTCTCTCCAAAAGCAAGCAGAACAAGAAGGGCTCCCAATCCATCAAATCAAGCTGTAATATATTCTTAGCGTTTTTGGGGACTGTTAAGGTTGTAGGGGCCGTGGCCCGCTGGCTGTGCCAAGGAACAGTCGTTCCCTGGCGGTGGCGCAGGAGCGTCACAGCGCAATATGTTGAGCGGGAACTGGCGCAGTTCTGCTCAGCATATTTAGAGTTCCTGCTCTAGCAGACATTACATGGCAGAGCAGAAACATAGGGGGCCTTGCATCTTTATAAAATACATGAGAACTCAGGAGGGAAGAATAACTTGTTACTTTCAGATTGTTGCATTGAGTGATTCTCTAATGTTCAGTAAGCTTAAGGATGCATCAAACTCCATGAATACCGTTTGACCTATGTTAACTTAGGCTAATATAAAGTAGTGTCATATAGAATCATATGCATTATATTTATTTATACAGGAATATAAAGAGGTTGAGTTTCTAGTGTAATTACAAATGCACTTAGGAACATTAGTATGATCAAAATTAATTCAAGTAGAAATAGTTTACTACTACATTTGTAAGTACCAGCATGTAAATGCACTTTAAAGTGTATATTCCATTTTTTGTTTCAATCAATTATTATTTGCACATGAATGAAGAACATTTTCTGAAAGCTCCCTAAATGCATTTTTTAGGACAAATGTGTTGCACCTGTTTTTCTTTTGTCATTCTTGGTGTACACGTTATCAAATACAAAGGTTAAAATGATAAAATGTACTCTCAAAATAAAAAATAATTATACTATTTCATACATCTCATTAGTTATTCTTTTATTTAAAACAATTGTTTTTTTTCAATCCATGATAATACAAATACACATCATAATTCATTAACACAGTCTTGCTAAAAGCTGATGAGTGGCAGTATAAAAACGGCAGTTACTTCAGAAGTTAAAAAGACAGGAAATTGATACATATCAATGAATAAATACATCATAAATGGTGATTAACAATAAATATTCAGTCCTTCATGTGTTCGATCATAGGGCCCCATATCTGCATGCCCAGCTTCCGCCGACATGAGCCTTTAATAGCATGTAAGCTATGTTCGAGTTTAAAAATAGTATAAAATCTAGCTCTCCACTGCTCGAGTTCTATTTCAAATGAAATGTAAAACGATTGGAAGTAAATTCAATAACATGAGAATCTCATCAGGTACACGTTTTTCTAACACAGGTTAATAGAACGAGATTCTTTTTCTTTAGTAAATCGCAAGCTATGCTATTTATATGTATGATATCATCTAGACTACTCTTTTTCTGCATGCTTTTACAATACAGTAACAACAATTCATCTTTTCTATAACTTGTAATTGATGCATGTTTATTTATTTTCTCTTAAAATGTGTCATGTTTAGTTTTTGCTTGCTTTAAAATGTAAATGTAATTCCCGCTCTATCAGTAGGTGAATTCTACCTCTTTGTCAACCACCTCGGCCCAAACCATCTTCAAACCTTTTTCATAACCAAAGGGCCCTTAGTTTCAACCAAACACCACACACTGTTTCAGCCACAGCCCATCTTAAAGTTCACATTCAAAATTGAAACCTAGCACAACTTAAAATATGGTAAAATATGTCCCAAACCACAGACTTCACAAAACATGCCCATTCCAGTACTTTTCAAAACCACATGGAGAAGAGAGCTTTGTAGAAGAATTGAACAAAAGTGTCCTATCCTTAACAGGGTTGTCCCTCTCAAAGAACCTAAGTGTACAAATGGGCTCAAACCCTCTATCAAGAGCTTTATTGGAACGCTGGCATATCTAGATGGCAATGCTGTAACGTGGAACATTTGTTGTATTATACTCAGTCTGGAGCCACAGAAGATACACATAATAGCCAAAAAAGCAAAAGTGCCTACAGCTCCTGAAGTATTAGAAAGTTGCAACATCTATCGAGAACTAAATAACTAAAAATTCCACGTGCATCTCAAAAGCATTGCAAGATTCTTCTAAGTTTCTTCAAGGTCACAGTCACAAACGTGTGAGTTTCACTGACAGAGTCATGCCAAACCCTCACAACAATCTGCCAAAGAATACTTTCCACTCATCCTTCAAACAAATAGAAATTGACTGTGTGCCTAACCATACCCAGAAAATAGACTCTAACCTGACAGTAAAGTCTCGCAATGATGTCGATTTGAAGCACTTCTTCTCTGTCTGATTGAAAACATGTGATTAACATATCACTCTATAGTGGTTCTCTTCCTAATTAACATCAACATGCAATCATAAACCTCCCTGAAAAACCCAGGGCAAATCCAGAATACCTCGGATACCATGGCCTTACATCCTGTCTTACATTAGCACAATCCAGCTGGAAGAATACATTGTGCCCAACCATATCCTCCATGGCATACAATTAGGCTTGAGGTCCTTGCAGGGATAGTCAACACAATTTCTACCATTAGAAACAATTTTATCTCCACCCTAGATAAATGGTAGTAGGGATTATACTTTATCTCTCAAGCAGTTATGACACAATGGAATAGTAAATCCTTTTGAAAAGACTTAACAAATGAATTGCTATATTTTGTTCGGAGTTTTATATGGTGCGAACTTGACACGAAGGTATCGGGTCTCAGAGCGCTTTAGATAGCACCAGTTGTGTTACATGAGGACACATTCATTTTGTTTTGTGCTGATACCTCCTTAAAATGGATTGGTTCCTTTGTCCATAACAGGAGGCAACAAGAGCACATCAGAACAAAACGTTTGTCACATGTTCCTCTCAGTGCTACTATTAAACATTTATATGCATTCACATGCTAGAGAATTGTCGGATCCATTTCTAACTTATGCAAAACAACAGTTGATGGACAGAATGCAGAACAATGTCATACATTCCCTCCAGTACAGAGATCTGGGCCTAAATCCATCGTTTTTTTGCACTCCACACCACCCCAGTTCAGACATGGCTATATGCAAATCAGTCCAGCCCGAACTGCCAAGCCATGTCTTTCCTGGACCGGAATCAAGCATCCTAGGACCGGTTTCTGGCTATCAGCCGCCTTCAGCCAGGATAGCTGCATTTCTTACCCTGATGTTAGCCAAATCCACTTCCAATTGTACAACAACTCTAGTAGCCAAACATAGGTTACATAGAGAAAATGTTCAGTTCATAAAAGAAGATTTAGATTTTTTTAAACTGATTTAAAATGGAGATCGTGGTGCTAGAAGATTCTCACAATGACAAAAGCCATTGTGAATGTCCCATGAACTTGAGGTCCCTAATGTCCTCAACTCAGAAAGTAAAAATATTGTAGCTTATCATCAATTTAGGTTTTTTCATTTTCTCCGCAAGTCAATAATGTAGCAAGTGCTACTAACCTTCAATTTTCCATCCGGCAGCTAATGCAAATCAATAATCAAGTGGAACACACAAGAGATCTTGATATGGGTTATTGTCTAGAAAACTGTCATTTTATCTACAAATGAAAACATTCCGCTCTCACAGGTTGGAAAGACTACAAAATCATGCAACCAAACTCTTCTTCAACCTTTGCAAACACAACCATGCACAAGTGGTCTTGAAAACCCTCTGTGAACCTCTTATTACAAGGTCTGCAGTGAGAACGTCAATACCTAGCCCCACAGTGCATTCAAGCCAGGAACCTTCAATTGACAAATCTGCATCTTATTCAACAACGCACACTCAAATAACAAGAGCATAGCAATAGCTCTTTGGATATCCATGGCCCCAAACTGTGGAATGTACAGTGCCTCACCCTGCTGAAATTGAGGCCTAACCACTTCTTGCTTAGAAAAAGCCCTAAGACTGAGCTCTTTAAATGGTATTTCATCTGCTCTTTGATTCAACAAGAACATTGCTGGAGTAATGTCAAAAATAGATGCTTTACCTCACATTTGGTTGGACCGAGCATACTCATTCAATACCCATTTGGAAGCCCTCTCTTCCATTCAGTTTCCTGTAGTACCAGAGAAGGAGAGAGAGACACCTCTAGACCTTTATGTGTTTCTAGAGAGGGAGAAGGCCTAAGCTATATAATTATCACCAAACAATTTAGTTTGCCTATTTCCTGCATTCTTTTGTCACATCCATCTCACATAGTTAACAGTCACTCATTCATCCTTTCAATATTCTACTTTTTTAGGCTTTTATAATTAACATGCGGAGACATACACTATGTTTCAGTATTGTAGAATTTGAGTAGTGCTTCTTACCTCTGAGGAGGCCATGAAGTGTTCTGCTGTGGCATCTGGGTCCTAGAAGCCCTTTCAGAACGGATGTTGGAAAAGATGTTGGATGTAGAATATTCTAAATGGGCGATTTAGATAAGGTGAATTCAAAGACCTGCTTCAAACATGGAGCTGTGTACATATCTGCTTATATGAATAAGGTGCTCAGGAGAGTATAAAAGCATTTACATATACCTTCTTTCTCACTTATTATATCAGTCATCTACATCATGTGATGAAGCAGACGAGAATAGCCAAGTTGAAGTGTTCTCCAAAATTCGAGGAGATTGTCAGCTCTTCTTGCTCTTATTGAGGCAGAGTTCCAGATTTTGGCTGTCTGTATGGAGAACAAGCTTCTGTCAGTCTGTGGTAATAAAGACGAAGGAAGAGAGGTCTAATTCAATGGATTACTTGATCTGCAGTGCACATTGCTTTGACAATGGTGCATCTAGCCACAGATAGACAACTATGCATACAATGCCACCTGTGATGTGGATCTGAATGCACATGTTGAAGTCCGGCAACCCCATCTGAAATTCCTGAATTCTGAACTCTCAGTAAATTTCAGAGCAATAAAAGAGGCATCCCAAGGTACAGTGCATTAGCACAATCAAAGTAAGAAAGGAAGAGGATATGGTCACTTGAACCTTTTTAGGCAAACCAAAACATTGAAGCATTTTGCATATCAATTGGATCCCTTCTTGCCAAAGCTTCAAATATATATAAATAATCCACCACCTCGGTTCAGCTTTTCATTTTAATCCAGACAGTCTGTTAGGGCACACATTAAGCACAATACAACTAAAATACCATTTGAAAAACATTCTGACTGATCTGAAGGTGAGTAGTTTTAAAGACTAAATGTGAAGGAAGGCTATGCATCATCAAATGTACTTAATGTGGTCGCGTCCATCAAAGAAAATCTGGGCAGCCATGTATACATATAATGGGGCTTTTTGATCTCACCCTGTCGGTCTTGGAGTCCTATTTGATGCAGACCCATATGCCTTTGACTGGGGTGTTTAAGTAATTGTGCCATTCTCTTGTTGAAGACTTATTGACCTTAGCTACCTCTTTGAACAATTAATTGCAAATTCAATAATTCTTGCTTTAATATTTAATGCTGGTTATTAATTGGTCATTGTGTTGTGTGATTGTCAATAGTAGCTGAATGGCTGGCTGAGTGCACAGATGAAAAAATGGGTGTGTGATTTCATAGACAGATTGCTGGATACATATCTGAGTGTACGGCTAGATGAATGAATGAATGAATGAAGGGTTTTGACAGGTGACTGTATAGATGGTTACAATCATGTTGGTGGCCTGGAAGCCATTTTCCACTTCTGCCCACTGCATCTTACTCAATCAATCAATCAATCAATCAAACCATTTGTATAGCGCACTACTCACCCGGGAGGGTCTCAATTCGCTTGGGGGAGGGGGTGTGCTACTGCTCGAACAGCCAGGTCTTGAGTTGTTTCCTGAAGGCGAGATGGTCCTGGGTCAGCCGAAGGTGGATGTGGAGGGAGTTCCACGTCTTGGCAGCCAGGTAAGAGAAGGATCTTCCTCCGGCGGTTGCTCTTCGGATCTGTGGTACGGCTGCGAGGGCGAGGCTGGTGGACCGTAGCTGGCGGGTGGGCGTGTAGAAGGTCAGGCAGTCGTTGAGGTACTTGGGGCCCAGGTCGTGGAGAGACTTGTGTGCGTGGGTGAGGAGCCGGAACGTGATCCTCTTGTCGACAGGGAGCCAGTGCAGGTTCCTCAGGTGGCTGGAGATGTGGCTGCGTCGGGGGACATCCAGGATGAGTCGGGCGGAGGCGTTCTGGATGCGCTGGAGTCTTTTCTGTAGCTTGGCTGTGGTTCCGGCGTAGAGGGCGTTTCCGTAGTCCAGTCGGCTGGTGACGAGTGCATGGGTGACTGTCTTCCTGGTCTCGGTCGGGATCCAGCGGAAGATTTTGCGAAGCATATGCAGGGTGTTGAAACACGATGAGGAGACGGCGTTGACTTGTCTGGTCATCGAGAGGGAGGAGTCCAGGATGAAGCCCAGGTTGCGTGCGTGGTCGGTTGGCTTGGGTGTGGTGCCCAGGGCTGGGGGCCACCAGGAGTCGTCCCAGGCGGAGGGCGAAGATCCCAGGATGAGGACTTCCGTCTTGTCCGAGTTCAGTTTCAGGCAGCTGTCCTTCATCCACTCGGCGACGTCTTTCATCCCTTTGTGTAGGCAGGTTCTGGCGGTGTCGGGGTCTCTGGTGAGGGAGAGGATCAGCTGAGTGTCGTCGGCGTACGAGATGATGTTGAGGTTGTGCTGGCGTGCGATGGCTGCAAGCGGTCTCATGTAGACACTGAAGAGAGTGGGGCTGAGTGAAGATCCTTGCGGGACGCCGCAGATGACTTCGGTGGCCTCGGAGCGAAACGGGGGGAGGCGGACTCTTTGTGTTCTTCCGGCGAGGAACGAGATGATCCACTCCAGTGCCTTCTCTTGGATACCGATGCTGCTGAGGCGCTGGACTAGGGTGCGGTGGCAGACAGTGTTGAACGCCGCGGAGAGGTCCAGGAGGATGAGGGCCACTGTTTCCCCTTTGTCGAGCAGGGTCCGGATGTCGTCGGTGGCTGCGATGAGGGCGGTCTCGGTGCTGTGGTTGGCTCTGAATCCGGACTGCGAGGGGTCGAGAGATCCGTTCGTCTCGAGGAAGGCAGTCAGCTGTCTGTTGACGATCTTCTCGATGACTTTAGCCGGAAAAGGGAGGAGCGAGATGGGGCGGAAGTTCTTGAGGTCGGTGGGGTCCGCTGTAGGTTTCTTCAGGAGGGCGCTGAGCTCGGCGTGCTTCCAGCTCTCCGGGAAGGTGGCGGTGTTGAAAGAGGTGTTGATGATGTTCCGGAGTTGGGGTGCGATGGTGGAGTCGGCCTTGTTGAAGACGTGGTGTGGGCAGGGGTCGGTCGGTGATCCGGAGTGGATGGTGTTCATCGTGCGGGCTGTGTCTTCGGTGGTCACCGTGGTCCAGGTGCGGAGGGTGGCGGTGGGGGGGTGTTGGTTCGACGGTTGGATGCGTGGGTGGTGCGCCGAAGCTGTTGTGGATGTCGGCGATCTTGCGGTGGAAGAACGAGGCGAGGGAGTTGCAGAGGTCTTGTGACAGAGTGATGTCGTTGGTGCCGGTGCTGGGGTTGGAGAACTCCTTGACGATGGTGAAGAGCTCTTTGCTGTCGTGGGCGTTGTTGTCCAGTCGTTCCTTCAGTGATTTCTTCTTGGTGGTGCGGATGAGCTGGTGGTGCTTGCGGGTAGCCTGTTTGAGGGCGGTCATGTTTTCGGTGGTCCGGTCGAGGAGCCAGGCTTTCTCGAGGGTGCGGCAGGTCTTCTTGGAGTCCTTGAGTTCGTCGGTGAACCAGGATGCCTTCTTGCTTCTGGGTCTGCTGGGAGGGTTCTTTAGTGGCGCGAGGTCGTCGGCGCAGGCGGTCAGCCACTGTGTGAAGTTGCGGGCTGCTTCGTTGGAGTCCGTTGTGCTGGCGGGTGGGCTCTGGCTGAGGGAGGTGGTGAGCTGGTCCGTGGTGATCTTGCTCCAATTCCTGTGAGGAACCTGTTGCGGGTGGTGGTGGGTAGTGGTTTTTCTGAAGCTGAAGTGGACGCAGCTGTGGTCGGTCCAGTGAAGTCCGGTGGAGTGGCTGAAGGTGATATGCTTGCTGGATGAGATGACGGGATCAAGCGTGTGGCCGGCGTAGTGGGTGGGGGTGTTGACCAGTTGCTTGAGTCCGATGCCCTCTGCCCTTGATTTGGCCATGCACGTAGGTACTCACCCATTGATCCATCCACAATTACCCACATAACCCTAATCAGTGAAAAAAAACTCCATACAATCCCAAACATCCATAAACAAATCATTAGGCACTTTCACTAATTACAAGAATTGGTAAATGCATTAGGTTTTGCCTATGTGATTAATAATAGGCTGTTTTTTGCTGTAAGTTGTAGCTTACTGAGTTGTACAATATAAGTTACAGAAAGTCTGTCAAACTGTTATGACTTATTTATGTACAAAAAGGCAATATATTGTGCTGTTAGTAGAGGTATGGTGTGGATACGTGTGAGAGGCTGGCCTGGTATATGATCTCCACCAATGTAAGTGGGCCCCTTGCACCAGTCCAGACAACCCATATGGTGATTTAAGAGGTCTTACACTACCTTAGAAAGCTCTCTAAGTGGCAGCTGTGGAGAGCAGCCTTCAGGCTTAGTCCAGAAGGAGTGTAACGCAGCTTGTTTTACCAGAATGCAATCATATAATATAGATGAAGTGAAAAGAACAACACCAAGTATTTATAAAAATATGTATTTATTATATAATACTTCCTAGTATGTTCAAATATCTCCAACATGGCGATAAACACATGCACACAATACATTAGCAAAGAAACACAGTAAATAGCACAATATACACAGTGGACCCCAGGGGGGGGGAAACAAACCATATATTAAGAAAGTGGTATAAGAACCACGACTCAAGACAGTGTTGAGAGGAAGTGGAATTGCTGGGGACCCACTGAACAACCCAAGGTAAGTAGATAGGGACCCCACAGAGAGAATGTGCAGTTTTGGAACACGATTGCGTGCTCCGTACAAGTCTATGTGCAAGTCGAAGTTGGATTTATTTAGATTAGGGACCCTTCCCAGTGGACCCTGATGAAACCCCTTGGAAGACAGAATGTTAGAGAGCCACCACACCCGTGGGTACCCTAGTACCCACCTTACCTACACCAGGGATGCCGGGTGCATACAGGTGAAGTGGTGTCAACAACCGCCTTCAAACTCAATGGAGAACTTGAGGAAAGTGTCGCTGCTGTGTGGAAAAGTAAATTTTGCCATGTTCTGTGTCCCTACGTGTCATCCATCATATGTTATGTGTGCATGATTAAATATGCATATGCATTCCCCATGTCCGATTAATGACGCAATTACAGTTGTGTCCCCCTCTAGTATGCCAGTTTCCAGTCCTCGTGAATACTACGAATATCAGGCCTATGTAAAGCTACGTTGCCACGTTTCTCAGTGTGCACGTTATTCCATTATAAAGTCCCCGTTTCTAGGCCTCAAAAGGGCCTGGACACCAGATTCAGCTCCTGTCTCCTGAAGCCTCGCTGAGGAGCGATACAGCCCCCACCTGTATCCTCGACCCTTCACTTACTTCCTGCCTCGCAGTGCCCGGCCCAGCCTGGCTCAGCCTCTGAGTCTGCCAAAAATATGTTATGATTCCAGTTATCAGTTCAGTCCTCCTTCTCTGCATTCCTAAGCTACTGAACTGCATCAATAGTTTCCGTCATTGTCTAGCCTTCTCGTCTCCACGTTAGAGAAATACTGTATTTAATGGTCATTTAATATTCTTCATCACGCACTACATGTAGAATAATGCATGGTCCAGTCTTAGAATCAAGTTAGCCTTTCCCCTCCTAACTTCTAGTTCCTATCAACATGTTCTCTAAACATCAGATACTAGATACTGTTTAGGTACATGTCGCCCTGACTCTCCAGACTTCAGTCTCTGCTCCTAGCACAGAGTTCATAGCCCCCAGCTTCTCCTAGTGATACGTCATTGCCAGTTTGCGCGCACCACTAGGTTAGAGGTCCCGGCTCCTCAGGTAGCCCCCTCCATGGTTTCCGCCCCATTCATGACATATTCTGTTACGTTTCCATCACATGTCTGTGTATACGCCCCGTTACACCTCTTTTTGCCCTTATCTTTCGCGACTGCTACGCGTCACGCCTTCTGTTCCACCCACTGCTACGCCTACTGCAATGTAATGCTATGTGTTTGCGTTATGTATATATGCTCATGTATTGTTATTAAAAGTCAGCGCGCTCATCCCAGACCCAGCCCCAGCAGCTGCTGGGCCCTGTCATCCTATTCCTATGCAGGTTGTCCTGTTCCTGTCCTTATGCTGTAATAAACCTGCAAAACTCCTACTACCTCGAATCTTGACTCTTATTTATTGAGCTATCTGTTATGATATATGTCTAGTCAAAAAGAGAGGTATTATTTATTTATTTACCACATAATGGCGCCCGAACAGGGACTTGCCCTTTCCCCACGCGTCGGTGAAGCCACGCCGACCCCCTGACCCTCTGCAGTCGTGACGGAACTCTTCTGCGCAGTGGCAGATATTTCTGCTCAAGTATCCCTCAGGCCCACGGAGGAGACGGAGGAGGCGGTCCAGCATCCAGACGAGACGGTGGAGGAACGCGGCGAGTCCCGACCAGAGCCCAAGCCAAGAGTCCAAGGTCCGAGGTATCCGGAGGTCCACCCGTAACTGAAGTCCGAAGCCCGAAGTTCGTCGTCCGTCGTCGTAGCAGTCCAGTCCAGTCTGAGGCCTTCCGTTCTTGCTGCCCGGTGAGTACCGTTACTGGGGTGGTATCTAGACAGGGTCAATTTAAATTGACTCTGGTCTGTGGGTTGGTGGTACACAGTCCCACAAACGAAGTGTCCACTCCGGTGGATGCGGGTCCTGACGTGTCTCTTTATGAGACCGGTAAGTTTCGTACTGTTTCAGCAGTGCATCTAGTTTCTGTTCTAGTCAGTTTCTGTTCTCGAGAAATTCTTGTGTTTCTGTTCTCAGTATTTCCAGGGAGTATTCTGTTCGAACTGTTATTTTAAATGTTTTTTCATGTATGTTAATGTCGTGGTATGAATGGGGAATAAGTATCGTGTTCATTGTGTATTGTATTGTGTCTAGATTACAGTTCAGTCATGCCCATATTTTCCAAGTTACGTCAGTTAAAAACTAGAAAGGGTCTGCTGGAAGCAGCAGTTCCCGTCCCGCCCAGGGACAGTCCAGGTCACTTTATGTATCAGAAACATGGCATAAGTGCCATATTGTATCTAGACTTATGGGTGGAGTACACCAAACAGTTAGAAGAAAAGTATAGATGGCCCGTATCGGGTACATGGGATGCCGAATGCATCATGCGAGTAGAAGAAGCATTATGGAAAAAGAAAGCTAGACAGTCACAGAAAGATGCCATCGAGTTATGGCGTAAAGAAGCTCATAAAAGAACTGAAAAAGAAATCAGAAAGTCAGAATTAAGTAGAGAATCCTTAGAGAGAGCCCAAGAAAAAGAATTAATCGAGATAGGTGAACAAGTCAAAACTGAACAGAAAGACAGACAGAGGAATGCCCTTATTAAGGGTATGTACCCTCTTCTTGCCGAGGGCTTGCCAAAAGCGACCCCAGAGGCATCCAGTAATTTCCCGCCACCATTAGTTCCGACCAAGCTACGTCACAAACCGACCGCAGCTGATATTTTTATTTCGTCCTATCTGGAAGACACAGTCCCTGAATATGCAAATCCTGTTCGCGCTCCGCCAGTCCCAGTAAATCAGGCACATCCTGCTCCTCCAGACACCGGGGCACCCCATGCCGTACCTGCTACGGTACCCCCGGTCCAGCCAGCATTTCAATTTCCCGCTCCGCCACGAAGAATATCAGTCGATGATTCTAGTCTAGGGGCCGCAGGAGGAGGTCCTCCTCAAACCCCGCCGCCACGCAAGCGTTTATCAGCACTCGAATTACATGCTCAAGCATCACAGCGTACTCCCAAGAGTAATAAGTCTGTTGCAGAAATCAGGCAAGCCCTTGGCGAATGTGCCTATGACCCAGTCCCAGGCGAGAATAATATGGTTTTATATTCAGTACGCGTAAGGAGGGTGACCGAGTATCTAGTCACCCTACCCAATATGAAAGAAGATCTAGACAGAATATATCGTTTCATCCGTACAGGGGATGATCCAGAAAGTATTAGTGATGCCATGTCTCAAAGGAAAGCTGAGATCCAGCGTATGATATTAAAGTTTTTAATTAACTGTCTAATAAGAGAACAAGATTACCCGTCTAAAGATCCGGCCGAAATGAAAACCCTGACAAAGTGAAGTGATAATATAGCCGAGGGTAAGCACAATACCATTAGTGCCATGGAGAGTATGTACAAGAAAATCCGTAGAGAGATAATAAAGATACACGAGCAACGTAAAGCAGCACAAGTAAGCGAGAAAGAAAGTAACTCTGATCCTGAAGAGGTAGAGGACGAGAACACCGCCAGAATAGCGTATGTAGGAAAATCTAGATTTCCAGATCGCCATTTACGCCTAGAACACAAGTCAGTTTTCCATCATTCAGTACCAGAACAAGGTTCCCTAGAACAAGTGTTCCAAGCTACCGATCACATTCTGAAATCACGAATCGGTTACAGTGAGTTAAGTACCATGCATGAACAGGAACTAGCCCGATCAGCAGTCCGATGGATTACTGATTCTACCACTTTTCCAGACGAAATAGTGGCACAAATGTTTCTGAAATTGCCCCCAGCCGAGCAGCGACTGGTGGGTATGTATATGATCCAGCACCTCATTACTCTGTATGAGGGTCAGCACTCTGATCCAGGTCCGTTACACGATATCCTGAACGAGTTACTCCAGTATAGATGGAGAGGCCTAGGTACCGATTTAATTAGTGTCATTCTCGAACAGCGCCACAAATATAGAACGTTACTGAACCCGCATTTTGTTCATGTCTCACCCCCAGAAAGTAAACCATTTTACATGGAAAGACAGAACCCGTTACGAGAAGTGCATCCAGTTAAGACAGAGGACGGTGAAATGCAACGAGTGTTTGTATACACCCCGATTACAAAGATGGAACTCCTCGAAATGAAGAAATTAATTCCCTGTCATGACAAAGATCCAGCAGGGTTCCATAGAGAATTAAAAGACATGCTCCGTATGGGAGAATACACTTACCCAGATATTATTAAAATGTTAAAGGTCCTGTTGCCCGCAGGGGTGTATGAAAAGCTAAAGGAAAAAGAATGGGAGGTGGGAGAGAAAAAGATAGATTGGGCAGTTCTAGAAGCTGAAGACAAGGCACGAGTACCAGGTACCGGTCTAGGAGAGAAATGTAAAGAATTACCAGAATTATTAATACAAGTTTTACCCAGATTATTGACAACTAGAAAAGAAGACTGGGATGCAATCTCAGCCTGTAAACAGAAACAAGAGGAAGATATTAGTGATTTCTATTCTAGATTTGAAAAATGTTTCAGTATCAATAGTGGCCTCAAGACAAGTAGTGAGTCATACCCTCACCTTTTTGTTACTAAATTATTCGAGAATTCAAGCCCACAAGTTAAAAATCGAGTTTTGAAAGTCGAAAGCACCTGGCAAGCTAATACTCCGTCCCAGATGCTCCAGATGCTCCAGTACCACCAGAATAGAATCAGGGAAGAGCAAGAACACGAGAGAAAGCGTATGAAAGACACGAAAATGAAAGTACTAGTTGCACAATCTGTTCCTCAAGACAGTCAGAAGAGGGGTCCGAATCAAGCCAGTCATCCTGCAGCTCCCGTTAAAGGGAACTGCAATTATTGTAAACAGCCAGGTCATTTTATAAATGAGTGTGCAGTTCTGAAACACAACATAGCTACTGGTAAAACTAAAGAAAGACCACGTCCGCCTAGACAAGAACAAGTTTCACAGATTCCTCAGCCACAGAATGCACCACAGACAGTTACAGCACCGCAGCCTATTGCTGCAACCCAGCATGTCACACAGCAGATGTACCAGTATGCACAGTCTGAGTATCCAGAGTACCAGCAGTATTCATGAAACAGCCTAGAGAGGGAGGTAGGCTTGCCTCTCATCGAGATACCTGTAGATCAAGAAGGTCCCTATGTTCACAGTCAAGTATTAGGGAAAGACAGAAAGTTTTTGATTGATACAGGGGCAAGTAGGACCACAATTAGTCATGCCGAAGTTCCAGGGGCTCCGCTCTCAGGCTCAAGAAATGTTTCCCTTGGATTTTCAGGAAAACCTATCGTAAATGAGATTTCAAAGCCAGTTACTCTAGAAGTAGGTCCATTGTCCCGCACTACTGATCTGTTACTTACTAAGTCATGTCCAGAAAATCTATTAGGCATTAAGACACTGAAAGAGTTGGGTGCAGTTATATGCTGTTCCCCCGAGGGAATACGATTGTTCCTACGTGACTTTAAGGGTCACTATGTATTACGAGATTTTGATCCGAGATTGTCTTATGTCCCGCAGCATCTATGGGCGCAAGGTCCAACTGATGTAGGTTACATGCAAATCACACCCTATCGTGTGACTCTCAAGCCAGGTGTAGTGTTACCACGAATCAGACAGTACAGATTGCCACCTGAGGCTGTAGCAGCCTTATCCAAAATTATTGACGAGCTCATCGCTCAAGGAGTGGTTGTAGAAACTGACTCCAACGTATGCAATTCTCCGATCATTCCAGTTATGAAACGTACTGATCCAAATGCACCCCCAGTATATCGATTAGTGATCGACCTACGAGAGCTTAATAAATGTATTATTCCGCAGTACCCAGTTGTCCCAGATATCTCTTCCCTATTGACAGCCATTGATTCCGAAGCCATGTTCTTTACAGTAATCGACCTCAAGAATGCATTTTTTAGTGTTCCAATTCATCCAGACAGCCAGTTCCTTTTCGGATTCTGTTTAAATGGAAGGAGCTATATGTTCACACGCGCTCCTCAAGGTTTCACAGAAAGTCCTAGTATTTACAGTCAAGCACTTAAGAGACAACTTGATAATGTTCACATGCCAACTGACACTGCCCTGCTCCAGTATGTCGATGATCTATTGATCACAGCCCGTTCTGAACATGCTTGCGAGCGAGCGTCACTGACAGTCTTGTATTTCCTAGCCGAGATGGGGCACAAGGTGTCCCCTTCAAAGCTTCAATTCTGTGTCCAGCAAGTGGTCTACTTAGGACACTTACTGTCCAAGAGGGGTAGGCAGTTGACACCAGACCGTATCCAGTTAATAGCGAGTCTTCCTCAGCCCAAGACCCAGAAGGAGGTACGTGCTTTTATCGGCCTTACTTCTTATTGTAGACAATGGATTCCTCAGTATGCATTTCTAGCCAAGCCACTGATACAGTTAACGTCACAGGAGGCAGCCGTATCGACTGTCCTCCCTTGGACATCTGAACATACACTGAGTTTCAATGAGTTAAAGAAAGCCCTGTGCCAAGCTCCAGTTCTAGCTACACCGAACTACAGTAAGCCTTTTACACTTTTCGTCACTGAACGTGAAGGTACAGCATTATCTGTTCTCACACAAGATCAAGCAGGACAATACAAGCCCTGTGCTTATTTTTCGAGCACATTAGATCCAGTCGCCCAGGCTTTGCCTGCGTGCCTCAAGTCAGTTGCAGCCACAGCACTAGCTATCAGACAAAGTGATTCCATAGTTTTAGGACACTCCCTGACAGTACAAGTTCCACACTCCGTGGAAGTTCTTATGAACCGAACACAAACTCAGCACTTGACAATTGCACGTTTAACAGGTTATGAATTGACACTGTTCCAGCCACACATAGAAATCAGACGCTGCAACATTTTAAATCCTGCTACACTGTTACCATCAGTTACTTCGAATCCTGACCCACATGACTGTGTGGAAGTAGTTAACATTACGACAAAGCCAAGACAAGACCTGACAGACATTCCGTTACTAGATCCCGACCTGACACTTTATGTGGATGGGTCATGTATGAGAACTAGTACAGGAGATTTAGTAGCCGCGTATGCAGTGACTACTGACACTGAAGTTATTGAGACACACCGCATTGACACCCTGTCCGCTCAAGCAGCAGAGCTAGTTGCTCTGACACAAGCCTGTATACACGCCAAGAACCTGAAAGTTAATGTTTACACAGATTCACGCTACGCATTTGGAGTTGTACACGACTTCGGAGTGCTCTGGCAGGAGAGAGGTTTCATGACTTCTCATGGAACCAAGATTCAGCATGGTCTCCTTATTCAAGCTCTGTTAGATGCCATACATTTACCGACATCTATCGCTATCATGAAATGCAAAGCACATACGAAAGTCACTGATATTATTTCCCAAGGTAATGATCTAGCAGATCGCACAGCCAAGCTTACAGCACAGACTCCAGACAGTCCAGTTAACATGACACACACTCCAGATCCGATTACATGTATGACAGTTAAGGACCCTACACAAGATGTCATAGATATCCAGTTACATGCTACTCCCGAAGAAATCAAGAAATGGTCCGAACAAGGAGGGGTCCAGACAGATCAAGGATGGTTAACAAAGGGTAGAGCCACATGGTTTCTCCCCGACTCTATGGTTCAAGTCATTATTAATACCGCACATAGTCCAGCACATTTAGGAGAAAAAGCTATGTTAGATAGTATCCAGAACATTTGGTTTAACAAGCATTTACGAGCTGCAGCCAAGCAGAAAGTCCGTACCTGTATGATATGTTGTCAGTTTAATCCAGGTAAAAGTGTCCCGGTGGAACAAGGTGGATTCCAGCCCCCTGACCACCCTTTTGAAGTCCTCCAGATGGATTATATTCAGATGGAGCGATGTCGAGGTTTCAAGTATGTCCTTGTAGTTGTATGCGCTTTGTCCAGGTGGACAGAAGCATATCCAGTCCCAGATTACACAGCCGCGACCACTGCCAAGCAGTTGGTTCGTGAATTCTTCCCTCGTTATGGACTCCCTAGAGTCGTATATTCTGATAACGGCCAGCCATTCTCCTCAGAGTTAATGAAGCACGTTTCCCTTTTGTTAGGGTACCAGTGGAAGTTCCATTGTGTACGCCATCCTGAAGCAGCCGGTCTCGTTGAGAGACATAATCAGACTCTGAAAGTCCGAGTTGCCAAAATATGTAAAGAAAAAGGTGTGGACTGGCTAGTAGCTCTGCCAGTTGCTCTATTTTATATGCGCATGGTCGCACATTCCAGATCAGGTCTGTCCCCGTACGAGGTCGTATTCGGCCGCCCCCCTAATATGTGGGGTACTCCTAGACCCCGAAGTATTACCGATGTTTCAAGTAATATGCTGACAGATTACCTAGCTTCCTTGATGTCTGCCCTCAACTCATGTCGTTCACAGGTTGCCGCCGCATTTCCAGACAATACCGAGGTGGCACCGCATGAAATCGTCCCAGGATCCATGGTGATGGTCCGCAACTTTGACAGATCAAGTCCGCTGGAGCCTCGATGGAAAGAGCCCCGACAGGTCCTCCTCACCACCCGTACAGCCGTGAAGTTGGAAGGACGCAAAGGCTGGGTGCACCTTTCTCATATTAAACTTTTTAATGGACTGAAACCCGTCTTAAAGAACATTTCCCAGGATTCAAAGGATTGCCAGAATATTGTTCTCAAGGACTGTCCCGCAAATGACATTGATTCAAAACCCCCCCTGTTAGAGAAAACTCCGCAGCAGGAGTATAAACAGAAACTACGGTCTAGTAAATTAAGTCAGCCAGTTTGATTGTCTAAGTCCTCCCCTAGGTGAAACGGTTAGACTGTTTCTGACATGTATAAAATAGACCCCCATAGTGAGAGAGTTAGTCAAAACTCAATCCGATGTATCGTTTTTCTATGTTTCATATTATTTCTCAGCATTTTGATTTCCTGCACCAGTTATGCATTTTTCCTATGTTTCCCAGTTTCACATGTAAATAAGTCTGCTAATGCTACAGTAGAGCACACGTTTAGTGATCTGCCCCCTCATGAACTGTCCTACCGCCTCGCTATGCGTAATAACTCATTTATCCGCATGTTACATTACTCACACCAGACCAGCAATGCCACTAATTGTTGGGTATGTGGTCGACTCCCCCCTTTCCAGATACCGAAGGGAGTTCTGCCACTCTTTCCTTATCCTTTTTCACATAATGGTTCGTGTGGAGCATGGTCCACGTTAACGTCATCCTCAAAAGATATGTCTTTTCTTAACAGTACATGTTTTCCAGACAAGCAAGGTCTTCCCCACAGAACAGGTTTAGATCTAGAAAATGAAGTGTATAATTTAGGTAATTATTCGTCGAATTTTATGGTCCTGAATGTTCAGTCTGATACTACTCCAGACTTACCTGCTATTTCAGTACTACCAGTCAAAGGCGAATTATGTGTCCGAAATAATGGTTCCGTACATGTAGGACATAGTGATTGTACTACTGTTGTCAAGTATAGTGACAGTGGGAAATCTATTTTCAAAGCTTCACGTCATTCATATTTTATTTGTGGTCAAACCGCATATATTCGTCTGCCCCTCGATTGGGAGGGAACCTGTTACATTGCCTTCCTACTGCCACCAGTTTTCCTAGCCCCACCTGATTATCATAGAAATACACATCTAGTACACATTAGACATAGAAGGGAGTCCCCAATTGTCGATTATACTGAAACTGCTCTAGAACAGTATACAGATTTCAATAGAGGTTTCTTTTTCTTTATAGGACCTATCCAGAATAGTAAGTTAATCCGTAGGTTAACCAGAACCCTTGAAGCTGTAATAAATGAGACTGCCTCTGCTCTAGGTAACTTAACCGAAGAGCAATCTGCTATGAGATTTGTCGTTTTGCAAAATCGTCTCGTCCTTGACGTCATACTGGCCGATAGGGGCGGGGCCTGTAGAGTCATCGGATCTAGTTGCTGCATTTTCATTCCAAATAACGCGCCGTCTGTTTATTCAGCTATAACCAGACTCCATAAAATTGCCCATCTGTTACACCAAGATCCAGGCACCTGGACATGGTCCGGTTGGTTCTGGAATATAATTTCCGCATGGGGATGGAAAATATTGTCCTTCCTAGGTATTGCAGTAGCGATCATATTCAGCTGCTGCCTCTGTATACAATGTGGCCCTGCGATTTGCGGCATTTGTGCTACCTCTTGTATTCCTAGTCCCAAGCCCAGTTCTAAATCCCGTTCCAGGATAATTCGAGACGAGCAAATGATACTGTATGAAATGATAGACGGTATCATGAATATTGATGTTTCCTGATGGAAACGTAGTGACAAGGAGGGAATGTGGAAAAGTAAATTTTGCCATGTTCTGTGTCCCTACGTGTCATCCATCATATGTTATGTGTGCATGATTAAATATGCATATGCATTCCCCATGTCCGATTAATGACGCAATTACAGTTGTGTCCCCCTCTAGTATGCCAGTTTCCAGTCCTCGTGAATACTACGAATATCAGGCCTATGTAAAGCTACGTTGCCACGTTTCTCAGTGTGCACGTTATTCCATTATAAAGTCCCCGTTTCTAGGCCTCAAAAGGGCCTGGACACCAGATTCAGCTCCTGTCTCCTGAAGCCTCGCTGAGGAGCGATACAGCCCCCACCTGTATCCTCGACCCTTCACTTACTTCCTGCCTCGCAGTGCCCGGCCCAGCCTGGCTCAGCCTCTGAGTCTGCCAAAAATATGTTATGATTCCAGTTATCAGTTCAGTCCTCCTTCTCTGCATTCCTAAGCTACTGAACTGCATCAATAGTTTCCGTCATTGTCTAGCCTTCTCGTCTCCACGTTAGAGAAATACTGTATTTAATGGTCATTTAATATTCTTCATCACGCACTACATGTAGAATAATGCATGGTCCAGTCTTAGAATCAAGTTAGCCTTTCCCCTCCTAACTTCTAGTTCCTATCAACATGTTCTCTAAACATCAGATACTAGATACTGTTTAGGTACATGTCGCCCTGACTCTCCAGACTTCAGTCTCTGCTCCTAGCACAGAGTTCATAGCCCCCAGCTTCTCCTAGTGATACGTCATTGCCAGTTTGCGCGCACCACTAGGTTAGAGGTCCCGGCTCCTCAGGTAGCCCCCTCCATGGTTTCCGCCCCATTCATGACATATTCTGTTACGTTTGCATCACATGTCTGTGTATACGCCCCGTTACACCTCTTTTTGCCCTTATCTTTCGCGACTGCTACGCGTCACGCCTTCTGTTCCACCCACTGCTACGCCTACTGCAATGTAATGCTATGTGTTTGCGTTATGTATATATGCTCATGTATTGTTATTAAAAGTCAGCGCGCTCATCCCAGACCCAGCCCCAGCAGCTGCTGGGCCCTGTCATCCTATTCCTATGCAGGTTGTCCTGTTCCTGTCCTTATGCTGTAATAAACCTGCAAAACTCCTACTACCTCGAATCTTGACTCTTATTTATTGAGCTATCTGTTATGATATATGTCTAGTCAAAAAGAGAGGTATTATTTATTTATTTACCACAGCTGGAAGAGGAGAAATGTCCATGGGAATCCAATTGTGGATTCTTGAAGAAGAGTGCCTAAAAGCAGAGGTGACAGAGTCTATGTCACTCAGGGGAGACCAGGAGACTTAGAAGACGAATGCCCTCCTTTCTTGGGTGCTTCAGGATGGATGACAAGGACCTTGACTCTACAGCTGTGAGGACCAGGTGTTGATGAGGAGAACTAGGAGCTGTGCACGAGCTGTTCCACGAAAGATGTTGAGTGTGAGGGGTCGGTGTCTGGCAGGATAACCAACAAGCCTTGGCAAAGGCAAACCATGCAGGAATCAAAGAGAAGGAGCAACGTCGGGACCAGCAAGGTCAAGGGGACTCACCAAAGGCAGGGTAGTCAGGGCAGGCCCTGAGCAATCAGGGGAGCCCAAAAGAAACAAGTGTGACCCTGAAGTGGACCCACAGGCCGGAGGCACTGAAGTCACGAACGGACCTCAAGCAGCTCACCAAAAGATGCAGACCAGGGTGCACACGATGTGGTGTGGCTGAAGATTCTGGTCAAAGGAGATGCTTGAGGTGGGAACTACTTGGAGCCCGAAGATCTTCTTGCAAAGAAGCCAACAATCCTTTGCAACTGCAAGTTGGACGCGGTACACAGAGGTTCGGTTAGTGCAATCCCCCACAAGGGATACTAGCCTCATCCTTGGTGAGAGGGTAGAGCAGGGCTCTGAGCTGTGGAAAACCACCACCTGTGTTGCAGAGTCCACGGAGTCCGGAGGAGCTCAGGATCTGCAGACCGGTCGACTTAGATTCGGTGCCTGCAAATGCAGGGGAGTGACTCCTTCACTGCAAGGGAGATTTCTTAAGGTGTCTTCAATGCTTCACAGGCCTTGGAGGTTCCTGTATGATGCACAGACACAGACGATGCAGCAGACTGGAAGCGAGACGGAGCCAGGCCCAAACTAAATCCAATGAAGTCCAGAGAGCCCAGACGGTAGAAGTGCAGTGGTGTCTGCACCAATGTAATCATGGCCCTCTTGCCTGAAAGATAACTGCACTTGTCACTGCCTGTTTAGTTGTAAAATATAGCAATACTTGATGTTTAATTGTGTGCCTGGAAATTCTGGGCCCAGTGCCATTGCGCTTGCTGCACCATTTAAATAATGAACCTGTTGCCTGCAAGATAACTGCACTTGTGACTGCCTATTTAGTAGCAAAATATAGCAATATTAGGTGTTTAAAGAAGTTATAAGAACTTTTGGGCCTGGTGCAACTGCTACACCATTTAAATCAAAAGCCCCTTTTAAATGCATGGTAAATGCAATTGTGACTGCCTGTTTATTAGTAAAATAGAGCAATTTTAGATGTATGGTGGTGTGCCTAGAACTTTTGGTCCTGGTGTCACTGCATTATATCATGACGCTGTTGTCTCTAAGGTAACTGAACTTGTGACTACCTGTTTAGTTTTACATTTGAGCAATAATCTGGGTTTAGAGGGGTCCCTAGAGCTTTTGGTCCCAGGGCCACTGCAACTGACGCACCATTCGGATCAAGTCCCATTTAGCTGCAAGTTAAATGCATTTGTGATTGCCTGTTTAGTGGTCAAATATAGCAATATTATGTGTTTAGAGGAGTTCAGACAACTTTTGGGCCTGGTGCCACTGCACCTGCTGCACTATTCAAATCATGACCCTGTTGTCTGCAAGGTAACTGCACTTGTGGCTGGCTGCCTGTTTAGTAGTAAAATATAGCATATCTCTGGTATATTAACAATATTTTAAAAGTGCAATGTTTATTACAACATTTAGAATTTGATAATAATGACCAAATATATTAAGTTGAAAAATAATCTATCCAGTAATACCTACAAAGTACAAAGAAAAGTACTGAGTCATGAATAGAAAATGCCACAAACGTTCTAAGGCTAAGGCATCTGCTTTAGACAACTAAGTACTAAAAAGCAAGCATTCCAGCATACATTTAGAAGCTGTCTGCCTTTTCCATGGAAGAGATCTTATCTTGATAGTGAATGCGGCTTAAACAGTGTGTTCAGCTTTTGTTGCAGTATCGTAAATGCTTGCAGCCACGAGAAGTTAGCAAAAAAAGTTCCAAACAAAAGCGAATGAACTCAGTAATTCAGCAATGGGATCCGATAAGAGCCACCTTTTAAGATATATGAATTCCAATAGATTTCATAAACAGAGCACACGCTCTGTGCAGGCGAAACCTAACAAGTGTGACTTAAAGAATTTGGTAATGTGTGGATTTATTCATGATGTTCATTAAAAAAGCACTGGTTGTAATCAAACTGAAAACGATCTATGAAGGAGAAAAGAAGCCAGCCTTTACCGCTTAAAGAGAAAACATTGCTCACTTCAGCATTCTTACTCTGTACCAGAAGCAGCACCACTAGTTTGTACTAAATATCACATGCTCCATGGTATGTGCTCCTGGTTATTCAAAACTAGCCTCTCCTGTACAGTGGCAGTAATCCGTGCACTGTGACCGATACCTTTTCTTCGTGAATCAATTACACACTTTGTAATAGGGACAATAATCCACACATGCTCACTGACAAAGCATTTCTGTCTGTTTCCCTTCACTATGACATGCCAATGACAGAAATAAAACACTAAAATAGAATATGCATTAGAATTAGCATTTACTGCATACCCTGGAGATAGATACTAACCATTTGCCTAGGTTTAAAATATATGACAGGAGCAACTCTGACCAGGTGGACACATCAGCAGATGCACAATCCCAGCATGTAGAGTGGACCAAACGTGTTACTAAATGCTCAAAAGACAAAAAGTAATTGTCATTGTATGCTTGAAGACTTTAAATCTTAGGCAAGGGCATCCCTTTAGTATTTGCAGCTATATCATTCTATATTGTAGTCAATCTGTTTCCTTAGACATCCTTTTGTGATCAGCTTCTGATTTCTGCTCATGTTCATTCACTCCTGAAAATCATGGCAATAAAAGCACTCCATAGGCACACTCAAACAGCTTGCAATGCAAATTGCTGCATACTTAATGATGCCAAGATAAAGAAAGAATTAAGCACAAATAGAGCATGTGCAATATACATACAATTTGCAATATAATCAATGCTTCCTTCTCCACTGCTAATGTACCGGCTCTTTGGAAACAGGCTTACGTGTCCCCCATTCTTAAAAAACCCACATTGGATCCATCTAAACCAGAGAATTTTAGACCTATTTCCCTGCTCCCTTGGGTGGCAAAGGTCGCAGAGGCCCATGTCAACAACGTGCTGACCCAATTCCTACAATCCAATGATATTCTGGATGTCTCTCAGAATGAGTTTCGATCCAGTCACAGCACGGAGACCGCCCTCCTGGATACCTCTGAGCATCTGCGGTCCATTCTTGACGACGGTCATAGTGCGGCCCTTATTTTGTTAGACCTTAGTGCAGCCTTTGACATGGTCTCACATAACATCTTACTGCAGCGATTTGAGGTAGCAGGAGTGACTGGATCAGCCCTGGAATGGTTCAGATCCTTCTTGACCAAGAGATCCTTCAGAGTGTCTGCTCCTCCGTTTCTCTCCCAGGCCCATCCCATAGATCAGGGAGTTCCCCAGGGTTCTGCCCTGAGCCCGGTTTTGTTTAACCTTTACGTCCAACCTTTAGCTGCTGTCGCCAGGCAATGGGACCTTGCCATGGTCTCCTATGCCGATGACACGCAGCTGGTGGTCACTTTGGCGGAAGGCTCATCGCCTAACGCCTCAAGGTTCAGAGACGGGATGGCGGCTGTGGCGGCCTGGATGGCTTCCAACTGTCTGCAACTTAACGCCCACAAAACCGAGGTCCTGCTGGTGGGAAAGAACGCTGATCACTGGAATGTTATGCTATGTTATGTTATATAAAAATGTATAATGCGCACGATTACTCTTGAGTGTCCTGGCGCGATGTGGTTTCAGACCTGTGGCTAGAGAAAGTGTTAGTAGGCTTGCTTGAAGAGGTGAGTTTTGAGAAGCTTCTTAAAGCACCGGAAGTCCTGTGTGTGGCGCAGCATAGCAGGGAGGGTATTCCAAAGAGTGGCTGCTTTGACTGAAAAAGACTGGCCGCCCATCCTAGAGCGGCGAAAGTGGGGGATGGCCATCAGTCGATGAGAAGCAGATCTTAAAGCTCGACAAGGAGCATAGAAGCCCACCCTTTTCCTGATGTAAGGAGGGCCTGAATCATGTAAAGCTCTGTGCGCTAAAATGAGACCCTTGAACTGCACCCGCTGGACCACGGGCAGCCAGTGAAGGTCTCGCATTTGTGATCTGATGCTTGATCTTTTAGAAATGCTGAGTAGAAGTCTGGCCACCGCGTTCTGAATTAATTATAGTTTATTAACCAGATATCCAGGGATGCCAAGGTAAAGCGCATTAGAATAATCCAGGCGGGATAGGATAAGCGCCCGTGCCACCATCTCCTTGGCTGGCTGAGGGAGCAAAGGGAAAAATCTGCTTAAGGATTTGAGGGTTCCAAAGCACAAGCCCGTAAGTCTCTTGATGTGATCCGTAAACCTGAGATCTTCACCAAACCAGATACCCAGGTTCTTAGCCAGACCACCCTCAGAGAGGGGGCAGGAGAAATCAGAGGGCCACAAAGATTCTGTGAAGAAAGGAGGAAATTGACCATAGAGTATAATTTCTGATTTCCCCTCGTTACACTTAAGTTTGGCCTGAGCAAGCCATGTAAACACGGTGGATAGGCATCTTTGGGCCCTAATCGTGCATAGATCAGGGCCATACTGTTCTGGGCAAGGTCCCTACGCCAAACACTTTGGTCAAAAATCTTGGGGTCTGGATGGACGCTTCCCTTAGTTTCCGGGACCACACTAGGAAAGTTGCCGGCACATGACTCGGCCTGCTGCAGGGGCTTAAGCCCCTCCTCAAATTTTTTGACCCCACCACTCATCAGCTGATTGTTCAGGCTACTATTCTCTCATGCGTTGACTATGCCAGCTCTCTTTTACTTGGGGCTAACAAGGCCGAAATATGCCAGCTACAACGCGTCCAAAATACTACAGCTAGAGCGCTTGTGGATCTCCCACGCTTCTGCTCCGCTGCTGACACTATTCGGAAGCTGCATTGGCTCCCCATGGAGAGTAGGATCCAATTTAAAGCACTCTGCCTTACGTTTAAAATTGTGAAGTCCGCCCGCCCCAGCCTACTGAGCAACATGCTCACTCTGTATGTTCCTATTCTCAGGTTACGGTCAGCGGACCGGCAGTTGGTCACTGTCCCTCGGGTAAAGCGCAGCCGGGCGGGAGGGCGTTCCTTCCGCTATCTGGCAGCCAGGCTATGGAACTCCCTGCCAGAGCAGATCCGAGGTATGGACTGTCTGCTCACCTTTAGAAAAGCAATCAAGACCTTCCTCTTTCTGTTAGCCTAACCTTTGGTTTTCAGGCGTCCCCCTTTGTCTGTGGCCTCTATGCATTCCTTACCTTGTAGCTGTAAGCGCCGGGACGCCCATTCGCTGGGGCAGCTGAGCGCTATATAAGCTCTGTTAACATAACATAACATAACATACCATTACCACTAGGTCAGTTATATACTAATCGCCAACTTCTGCATTTATAGTTTTTATCAATGCACTTTCTTGGCTTTAGGCGTAGCCCATGTGACTTAATAATTGCTTTCCTTTCAGTGAAGTGATAACGTTGGCACCCTCTGTCATTGTATCTGTAAGTAGTTTAATAATTTAAAATAAATTATAGTTTCAATTTTGCACGTTATTTATTTATGCATTTAAAAATACAGTTATATTTATTTTGTTACTTGAATATGTTGTGCTGATGTTTTGCGTGGTTTTCAAGCCTTTCTGTTAAGTTTGCTTTGACATGAAGCGGGTGTTTATTTCTGGTAAAAGATGAAAAAAATAGAATTCATTACAATGGTATAGGTATTGCTAGTTTGTTGTGGTTTAAAGAGTTAGGCTTTTTTGTATCGGTTTGTATAATTTCCTAATTTATTAATTCTGAATACTTTCTTTGTATATGCATTTGCTGCTTTGCTATTGTTGATATTTTCTTGCAGGTTGTTGACTCTGAAGTTTGCTATAAAAAACGATAGAAGTTACATTGTGTTACGATTTAATTAGTTAGTAACAGTTAGTTTATAGTTTAAGTATCAGTATTATTTACTTGGATATTTAGTTGTAGGAATTTATATTTTCTTTTATAGTTGTTTGTTGTGAGAATCTGCAATTTCCTCTTCTTGCAATCTTTGTTATTTTTTGGAGTATTTATTTGGTATAGTTAGTTTGCCCTTTAAATTGTTTGGTTAATTGTTTGTGCAATTTTAGTGGTTAAAGTTGTTTATAGTTTTCTTTTATTGGCTGGTTTAGTTTAATTTGAATTTCTTTTATCAGTTAAGACCTTATTTGGTAAAAGCTAATTTGGGTTCATGTGACACAATTTATTTATTTTTATATCTTACAGTATAGGTTTGTTTTGTATTAATGTTTATAGTTAATAATATTGTATTTGTTGCATTTATTGTATGTTAATCAGGTGTACCTTTTTTTTAAAGTGAATGTTAAAATTGTTGTTGGTGTAATATATTTGAATTTAATTATGGATATTAACAATAGGTGCCTCATTACGATGTCGACACCGTTGCTGAATCACGACTGACCGACATCCTGTCAGTGGTCCCGACTGCAGTATTAGTATGCGACCACACATGGTGAAGTCGCACACTCCTATTTCTCTATGGATGCTTATGCTGCAGTCCGAAACTGCCCGGCAGCACAAGCTTACAAAGAGAAATGGGACTTTTTCTTACTCCCTGCACCGCGTGGCAGGCACTATAAGGTGCCTGCCACCCAGTGCAGGGATTGGCATGCAGGCACCATATGTGCCCCCCAGTCTCCCACCCGAAGGCCACTGTTGCAAGGGGGCCCTGCTAGGAGCCCCTAAAGTTGCCCTCCGAAAGGCTCTTCATGTCATAAAGCCCGACATTAACAGCCTGTTGGAAACCAACTTTGTAATCCTGTCAGCAGAAACACTGTCCTTAAGGGATTATGTGCTGGTTCCAACTGGCCGATGGACTCCTTGAGCCCACCTGAAGCCAGCTGGAATGACTTTCCGTCTGACCTCAAACTGAGGGCATAATTGTAGGGTTTGTTGGAGGTAAATGGTTTATGCTAAATCGGTACTTTGGTGTTTATTTTGGGCATTTCTTAATGATTTTGGTGATATTTGATAGTCGATATTGTGGTAATCAATATTTTCGACATGTTATATATTTATTACTAAGGGACGATATTTGTGTTTACATTTGTCCTTTACTGGAAACCGAACACCACATTGTAGCACTTGACTCTCAGAGGGTAGCATTGCAGAACAGTCTAAGGCTTACTCAAGGGAGGTGGTGTCGGCTAGTAATCACCATTTACAGGTATGCAGAAATGACAATCAATAATTGATTGTCCAGTATGTACTTTGCTTTATAAAAAAAAAGGAAGAGTACATTTATTACACACACATAATTCAAGACTATGCATCAATTTACATATATACATAAGCTGTTGGAAATACTTCTTGACTTTGCATAACATCCCCACCCCTCCCGCAGGGGTGGTCTAGTACCATCACTCACATGTATGCACATCATCTTGCCCCCAAATGCAGTGGGTTGACCATAACCTGGAGTGAGGGTCCTTCCCACTGGCCCCATCCCAGGGGTAGCCCCCCATTTTCTCAACAAACATTTATGATGGAAACGCCTGCCATAGTGACCCATAACCATGTCTGAGCATCTCATACTGACCCTACAGTATATCCACTTAAACCACAGTGGCTGACAGTTGGGGTGTTCAACTAATACAGTAGCAAGAATAAATGTCTAGGAATCACTTAGAATGACAGTAATTATCATATCTGCTAACAGGCATAATGCAAGTCAATCACAGTCCCTATAAGGCATCACATTTATAATCACAGAATTATGCAATTACAACCAGGCACACTTGCAGGAATGCCTAGCAACACATTTCCAATTGACTTAGCATTTCACATATTAAATGTGACTTCCAGTCCCCATTAGGAACAACATCATGTAAATGCACCACTTGTGCAATTGCACCGCTTCACCTCTAGGGGATGCCTCTACAAAGACATCCCAAGTTTAGCCCTTCACACCTTGGTGCAGTCCCAAACACTCACACCCAGCTGCAGAACAAAAGTTCCAGCCAAAGGCTGGTTTTAAAACATGGCTGAACCTGTGGGGGTTGTTTCCTGTAAGTACCCAGAGACTTAGGGAGGGACTTTCCTCTATGTGCTGGGGTAGTCTGCGTTGCCTCTGCAGCTACCCCTGCAACGTTTGCCGCCAAATGGAGGTGAGCCGATCCTCCTGGGGTCACACCATGCCACCAACAAGCAGGTTTTCAGGCAGGCCTTCCCGGACCCTGCAAAGCATTATGGGGTGATCTTTCCCCAACGTGTGCATGTCTGAACAGCGACTCCCCTGCTGCTACGGGGAGAGCCGCTCTGCTTTTGTTGGCAGCCTCACACCACATCTGCCCTTCTTCAGGTTGCCCGGTACCACCCAGGCACCCCCATTTAGGTAAGTTGGAGAGCAGCTTGGGGAGCCCACCCCAGCAGCTCTTGCTTGCTCCCAACTGGTCAGCACCCTTGTGTGCAGCTGCAGGAGCCGGCCTTCCATTCTGGTTTGCACGCTCTTGCAGGCAGACATGGAGGCTGCAGCCAGTCGGGCGGTGCCTTGGGGGAATGGAATGGCACTCCCCCCCTCCTTGCTCCTGCCGTGGGAGTGTGGTGGCACTC
Source organism: Lissotriton helveticus (assembly GCF_964261635.1). Taxonomy (NCBI): domain Eukaryota; kingdom Metazoa; phylum Chordata; class Amphibia; order Caudata; family Salamandridae; genus Lissotriton; species Lissotriton helveticus. Next base: position 811,135,069 of record NC_136059.1, on the reverse strand, counting down.
CCCCCTCTTCACCGAGGCACCGGGCCCAGTAGAGGGGCCTGGACCCCCCGACTCACCTTCATAGGGAGCGTGACTTCCTCTTCAACGGGGCCAGGAGTAGGGGGTCTCAGGAAACTCTTCATATGGAGTGTGGCGGCGCTCCCCAGCTTCCCTCGTCATGGAGGTGGCACTTTAGTGCTCCCGACTTCTGTGGGGCCCGGACTTGGGGGTCTTGGCCCCTGGTACCATTTCACAGGGACGCAACAGCACTCCCTGACTTTTGTTTTCAGCGGGGCCCAGAGTTGGGGGTCCCGGGCCCCTGGCAAACCTCACTGGGAGCGCAACAGTGCCCTGATTTCCGGTTTGCGTTGGGTTAAGTACCTGGACCCCTGGGGGGCCTTCACCTCCTCCCTGGGATACTTAAAAATTGAGTTGTCCAGGGGTCTCATGCCACATGGTCTCTGAAAAGCCCCCTTCCCCCTTGCTGACTTCATGGTCACCAGGTGACAGCTGCTGATGCATAACCTGCAGTATCACCCCATCTCTCCCTCTTGGAGAGAAGACCTTCGACCTTGGGAATGATTGCAGTGAAGGGCTAGGCCTCTGATGCTACAGCGTGGGGAGGAAGGTAATTGATCCAGCCTGGCAGGGTCACACCTGGCCAGGCTCTGGTTATGAGCTGAGTCAGAGGAATATGACATTTCTGGATGACCCATAAGCTGTACAGATATGGTTTTGGACTCAGCCGAATACTTCTTTTTGCACAATTTACTAAGTGTGGGCTGAAAATCCGTTCCGCTCGCCGAATTTGCAAATTTTTGACAAATTTGAAGTCCGTGAATCGCAAGCTGGCAGAATTTTTTGCTTGGTCGCGATTCAAAAATACAATCTTGCGTGCGTGGTGCTGACTTACCTTGATTCTGAGTTCGCCGAGTTGTTTTTCCTCCCGGTTTGAGTGCGCTGCGGCATTTTGGATCTGGCTGTGTGATCGCGTGAGACTTTTCGACCGAGAGTACGTCATAGCGGCCTGCCATCTTGCACTGCGAGTGTTTGAGAACGCGACTACGTCATAAGGCCCAGCGATCACGCATTGCAGGGGGTAAACAATTGCGAACACGTAGATGAGACGCGCAGCTGACTTCCGGCGGGGGATTTGAACAGCTCGCTTTCCCGAACTTGCAAAAATTGCAATTCTGCACAGGAAATCTACCGCAGGCAGCATAAACCTTCTGAAAATGATGATTTGGATCAGAATAACTCCTCAGATTAACATTTGGTTGTACTTTTTTGTGCAAGGAGTCCATTTTTTGGGGGGTGGGAGGAAGGAAGTGCCCCAGAGTCTCCAACTTCCTGTTCCTGTCCAGCAGGCTCCTCCCAGTGCTTTGTCCATGTCCTGATCACTTTTCATTTGGATCTGGAGCTGGAAGGATTACTTTTTGTGGCTGCTGCTGGATATTTGTATTTGAGGACTTTTTGTTTGGATCACTTTTGGATTACTTTTGGATTTGAGATGTTACAAGTAAGTTGTTGTTGTTTGTTTGGGGCATTGCAGTTGCTGAAACTACAATTTTTAAACTTGTTCACAACTTTAAAAAAAATATATTGTGGGTAGCCACAGTATCCAGTTGGCCCAGGGTTAGTCATGGGTGCATGATACAACTGTTTCTGTGAGTTTTGTTGAACTTAAATATCATTTTGTCTTGGAATTGAAAAGCTCACTGTTATTTTTATATGTGGAATTTTTTTTTTATTTGGGGTGCGTGTAAAGCCACACTAGCCAGTCGGCCCAGGGGTAGTCAGTGGTGCATGGACCAAGTCTTTCTGTGGGGCGTCTTGAATTTAAACATCATTTAAGGGATTGATGGCATTCGATTGTGGTGATTTTTTTGTGTTTTTCGATTTTTTGGGGAGTTGTTGGGGCCTGGCCATGTGGGTGAGGGTCATTTTGAGGTCTGGTCCAGGCAGGGCCTTGCGATGTGGCTGGGGGTCAAGGGGCCATTTTGAAGCCAGGCAGTGTGCTTTGTGCCATAGGCCTGCACCCAGTCTGCCTTACTTTCATCCATTATGCCCAGGGGTACTCAGTGGTGCCTGGACCAAGACTTTCTGTGGGTGTCTTGAATTTAAACATCATTTAGAGCATGGATGGCATTGGATTGTGGAGATTATATCTGTGTTTTTCGATTTTTTGGGGTGTTGTTGGGACCTGGCCATGTGGGTGGGGGCCATTTTGAGGCCTGGCCATTTGGCTGGGGGTCAAAGGGCCATTTTGAAGCGAGGCAGTGTGCTTTGTGCCATAGGCCTGCACCCAGTCTCCCTTGCTTTTATCCATTATGCCCAGGGGTACTCAGTGGTGCATGGACCAAGACTTTCTGTGGGGTGTCTTGAATTTAAACATCATTTAGGGCATGGATGGCATTGGATTGTGGTGATTTCTGTGTGTTTTTCGTTTTTTGGGGGTGTTGTTGGGGCCTGGCCATGTGGCTGGGGGTCAAGTGGCCATTTTGAAGCCAGGCAGTGTGCTTTGTGCCATAGGCCTGCACCCAGTCTGCCTCCTTTCATCCATTATGCCCAGGGGTACTCAGTGGTGCATGAAACAACTCTTTCTGTGTGGTCTCTCTTCTATTAATGTAAACATCCATTTTTGATTAGAAATAATTTCAATTTTTATTTTTGGTCTTTCCGTTTTTGGGTGTGTTGTAATAATAATAAATGCCTAGTTGCAAATATTAATTGAAGCACGACATATATAACATTTATTTAACTGATGTTCCTCTGGCTTCCTTTGCTTTTAGGTGCACAAAGAGAACCACGAATCATCCTCATCGTTCATCATCAGTGCCAGGAAGAAGTCCTGCTGCGGTGTGTGCACAACGTCACATGACGTCACGTGTGGCCACAGACAACTCTGCAACTCGTGCAACTGCGGCCTGCTGTTCTGACATCTGAAGAAGATGGGCCCAAAGAAAGGTGGCCGTAGCTCCTCTACCAAGAAAGTTGCCAGTGCCACTGCCAGTAAGAAGGAGCAGAAGAAGCAAGTGGCGCCACTTACCAAGGAGACTGATGTGCCCACAAACACTTTTTTGGGAGAAAAAAAACTACGCCTGCAGCAGCGGTGTCCGCCGGGGACCAAGCTAGGATCAGCACCTCAGCTTCATTGGTCTCAGTGCCACCACGCCAAGTTAGGCCCAAGGCCATGAATGCCGCAGAGGCAGCCACTTTAATTGCTCAATCACCATCGACCAGTGACATTGGCGTTGACTCATCGCAAGAAAGTAGCATCCAATCAACGCAGGGTGTAACTCATCTGACGAGTGTTCAACCACAGCCACAAAGACAACCACAGGTGCCGCAAGGAGTGGCGCAAGTAGAGGCGCAAGGAGTGGCGCATGGAGAGGCGCATGGAGAGGCGCATGGAGAGGTACAACTGCCCACAGTGCTTGTTCCTCCAGAAGTAGGGGCACATCAGGAAATAGAGATTCAAGCGGAGGTATCATCCGAGCAAGCCACTCCTCCTGATGATCCATTGTCTTCCAGATCCCCAGCAAGAAAAAGGTCAAGGAGGGCTAGTACAAGTTCTTCTTCAAGCCCCCTTCCTTCTAATGATCTAGATGTTGATTGGAATCCACCAATGCAGTCTGAGAGGGAGGCACGCCATGAGCCGACAAAGGTAGCTAAGCCTAAAAGGAACGTTCCCGCAAGACTTTCACTTATGGGTGATGACGACGAACAAGAAGTAGAAGTGGTGTATTCTGCTGCTGATGAACAGTCTGAAGATGACGACCCAGTCATCACAGTCGTCACTCCAGCCCCAGCGGGCATGCAGCAGACAGACATTTTTACCCTATCCCGAATTGCTGCTGAGCGGGAAGTGGGCGGTGTAGCACTGGTACCAACACAGGTAACTACTAGACCAACACGTTCTACAGCTGCCATATTTTCTCTTCAGAAGGGCCGGCAGGGACCTCCATCCAGCTCGACCTCCATTACCTCAAGTAGTGTTGCTGTAACTGTAAGTGCACAACAGAGTCAAATTCGGCCACGCCCATCCTCCACTTCATCTGGCATTGAAAGTAGCACCTCCACCACCACCACCAGAAATCTCAACTCCCCAGTTTGGGACTTCTTTAGTATTAGCAAAAAGGTGGAAAACCTAGTTATTTGTTCGATTTGTAAAACTGTAGTTAGTCGGGGTAAGCTTGGTACCAACTATGGTACCGGAGGCCAGAGAGGTCATCTCCAAAAACACCACACTATCCAGTGGGAGGCGCACCTAAGTAAGATCCGGGCAGCCAAAAGTACAACAAATCCAAATGTATCCATTGATATTGCATCTGATGATGATAAGGGGCTGATCGTGCAGGGGGAGGGGAAGAAGCGACAGACATTTATTCTGGTACACACAGTATCCCTGGCAGCAGCACTGCAGTGGAAGTGCCCACACCCTCTACCCCAGCAACATCTATGAGGCACACTAAGAGTCTGGGAGAGACACCAATGCGAAAAAGTACATCAATGAGCCTAACTGGGTTGAAGAGGTCTGGATCCTCCTTATCACATATGAAAACAGTCCAGACCACCATTAAAAGCATGTTTTGGTCTGAGGCGCCATTTGAACGCAACCACCCAATCAATCAATCAATCAATCAAAGCATTTGTATAGCGCACTACTCACCCGGAGGGTCTCAAGGCGCTTAGGGGAGGGGGGGTCTGCTACTGCTTGAACAGCCAGGTCTTGAGCTGCTTCCTGAAGGCGAGGTGGTCCTGGGTCAGGCGGAGGTGGGACGGGAGGGAGTTCCGAGTCTTGGCGGCGAGGTAGGAGAAGGACCTTCCCCCTGTGGTGGCTCTTCGGATGCGGGGGACGGCGGAGAGGGCGTGGCCGGTCGATCGAAGCTGGCGTTTGGTAGCGTAGAAGTTGAGGCATCCTGGGCCTTGGTTGTGCAGGGCTTTGTGTGCGTGGGTGAGGAGTTGGAAGGTGATTCTCTTGTTGACCGGGAGCCAGTGCAGGTCTCTCAGGTGTCCGGAGATGTGGTTGCGACGGGGGATGTCCAGGATGAGTCGAGCTGAGGCGTTCTGGATCCGCTGGAGTCTCTTCTGGAGTTTGGCGATGGTTCTGGCGTAGAGGGAGTTGCCGTAGTCCAGTCGGCTGGTGACGAGGGCATGGGTGACCGTCTTCCTGGTCTCGGTGGGGATCCACCGGAAGATCTTACGTAGCATGCGTAGGATGTTGAAGCACGACGAGGAGACGGCGTTGACTTGTCTGGTCATGGAGAGGGAGGAGTCCAGGATGAAGCCCAGGTTGTGTGCGTGGTCTGTTGGTTTGTGTGCGCTGCCTAGGGCGGGGGGCCACCAGGAGTCGTCCCAGGCAGAGGGTGAGGATCCCAGGATGAGGACTTCCGTCTTGTCCGAGTTTAGTTTCAGGCGGCTGTTCTTCATCCATTCGGCTACCTCTTTCATCCCTTCGTGTATGTTGGCTCTGGCGGTGGCGGGGTCGTTGGTGAGGGAGAGGATCAGCTGGGTGTCGTCGGCGTAGGAGATGATGTTGAGGTTGTGCTGGCGTGCGATGGCTGCGAGGGGACTCATGTAGACGTTGAAGAGGGTTGGGCTGAGCGAGGAGCCTTGAGGAACGCCGCAGATGACTTCGGTGGCTTCTGATCTGAACGGGGGAAGGCGGACTCTCTGTGTCCTTCCGGCGAGGAAGGAGGTGATCCACTCCAGTGCCTTTTCCTGGATCCCGACGTTGCTGAGGCGCTGTACTAGGGTACGGTGGCAGACAGTGTCGAAGGCCGCGGAGAGGTCTAGGAGGATGAGGGTCGCTGTTTCTCCGTTGTCGAGCAGGGCTCGGATGTCATTGGTTGCTGCGATCAGGGCGGTCTCGGTGCTATGGTTGGGCCGGAAGCCAGACTGTGAGAGGTCGAGGGATCCGTTCGTCTCGAGGAAGGCGGCCAGTTGCTTGTTGACGGTCTTCTCGATGACTTTTATGGGAAACGGGAGCAGCGAGATGGGTCGGTAGTTCTTGAGGTCGGTGGGGTCGGCTGATGGCTTCTTTAGTAGGGCGCTGAGTTCGGCGTGCTTCCAGCTCTCAGGGAAGGTAGCGGTGTTGAAGGAGGTGTTGATGATGTCCCGCAGGTGGGGTGCGATGACAGCGTTGGCCTTGTTGAAGACGTGGTGAGGGCAAGGGTCGGTCGGGGATCCAGAGTGGATGGAGTTCATCGTGCGGATGGTGTCTTCGGTGCTGATCGAGATCCGTTGCCGGAGGGTGGTGGTGGGGGGCGGTGGTTCGCTCGTGGCGTGCGTTGGTTGAGTGCTGAAGCTGTTGTGTATGTCCGTGATCTTGTTGTGGAAGTAGGAGGCGAGGGCGTTGCAGAGGTCTGGCGAAGGGGTGATGTCGTTGTTTCCGGCGTTGGGGTTGGAGAGCTCTTTAATGATGTTGAAGAGTTCTTTGCTGTTGTGTGCGTTGTTGTCCAGTCGTTCCTTGAATGCAGTTTTCTTGGTGGCGTGGATCAGTTGGTGGTGTTTGCGGGTGGCGATCTTGAGGGCAGTCATGTTGTCCGGTGTTGGGTCTCTGCGCCAGGCTTTCTCCAGGGCTCTGCAGTCCTTCTTGGAGGTCTTGAGTTCGTCTGTGAACCATGGGGCTTTCTTGCTGCCGGGTCTGCTAGGCGGGGTCCTCAGAGGGGTGAGGTCGTCTGCGCAGTCGCTGATCCACTTCGTGAGGTGGGTGGCCGCATGGCTGGGGTTCGTTGCGCTGGTGGGTGGGTTCTTGCTCAGGGAAGTCGCGAGCTAGTCGACTGTGATCTTGTTCCAGCTTCTGCGTGGAACCTGTTGCTGTTGGTGGTGGATCGTGGTCCTTTTGAAGCTGAAGTGGACGCAGCTGTGGTCCATCCAGTGGAGTCCGGTGGCGTGGCTGAAGGCGATGTCCTTGCTGGATGAGAAGACGGGGTCGAGTGGGTGTCTGGCGTAGTGGGTGGGGGTGGTCACCAGCTGCTTGAGTCTGAGGTTGGCGAGTTTGTCCAGCAGGGTGGTGGTGTTGCGGTCGTTGTTTTCCAGGTGGAAGTTGAGGTCCCCGAGGAGGATGTAGTCCGCGGAGGGGAGGGCGTGCGGGCTGACGAAGTCGGCGATGTCCTCGCTGAATTGTGTGCGTGGTCCCGGGGGTCTGTAGAGGAGGGTGCCTCTGAGGGTGGTCTTGGGGTTGATGTGGATCTGAAAGTGCAGGTGCTCGGTGGGTGCGAGGGTGTCGTCGGTGTTGGTCGTGATGCGGATGGAGTTCCTGTGGATGATGGCGGTGCCTCCTCCTGTCTGGTTGAAGCGGTCCCTCCGGATGATCTTGTAACCGTCCGGGATGGCGATGGCGATGTCGGGCGCTGAGGAGGCGTTCATCCAGGTTTCCGTGATGAAGGCGACGTCTGGGGCTGTGTTGTCGAGCAGGTTCCAGAGCTCGACGGTGTGTCTGTGGACGGAGCGGGTGTTGAGCAGGATGCACTTCAGGTGGCTGCTGCTGTTGCTCGTCGAGGTCTTGGGCACTGCTAGCGTGGTGCAGGGTCGGATGCAGGTGAACTTGCAGGAGTTGCAGCAGAAGGGTCCGTGGGTGCGTCTCGGGGTGGCTCGGTAGCAACCCGGGAATCGGCCGGCATTGAGTGCGTTGAGTTCGGTAGAGCTGTAGGTCCGGCGGGTGGGCTGGTGACTGCGGGAGCCAGGGGGTCTGGCGATGGGTGCGGTCCAGGCACGGACGGGCGCAGACGGGCTTACCTTTGGCGCGCCTTCGGCGCACAATCGGCGCGCCCGCTGTGCATCAACGCTGCGCGTTCTCACGGTCGCCATTTATGGCGAAGTGCAGGGAGGGCGGAGCAGCTGGGAGGCGGGAGCGGGGAGGAAGGGGGTGTGTCCACACTCCCGGCGGCGGGAAGCGGGAGGCGGGGATCGGGTGCGCAGGGGACAACAGCACAGGGGGGGGACAGCAAAAAGAAACACAGGGAGGCAGGGAATTGAAATACAAAAGTACAGCACAATTTAAAACGGAGCCGCGCAATGCAGATATGCGGGGACAGCAGAACGAAAACAGGGAGGCAGGGAATTCAAATACAAAGTACAGCACAATTTAGAAACGGAGCAATGCAATGCAGAGATGCGGGGACGATGAGCGGCGGCGGGGGGTGTGGCCCGAGGGCGGGAGGCTCAGCGAGGCTGAGAGCAGCGGCAGGCGGGGGCACACGCGACAGCTGGTGGCCGTGCGGTGCGGGGGTGTCCTATGAATAGGTCACACTCACCTGCGTCGCACGGTCGCCATTTATGGCCAAGTGCAGGGAGGGCGGAGCAGCTGGGAGGCGGGAGCGGGGAGGAAGGGGGCGTGTCCACACTCCCGGCGGCGGGAAGCAGGAGGCGGGGATCGGGCGCGCAGGGGAGAACAGCACAGTGGGGGGGACAGCAAAAACAAACACAGGGAGGCAGGGAATTGAAATACAAAAGTACAGAACAATTTAAAAAGGAGCCGCGCAATGCAGATATGCGGGGACAGCAAAACGAACACAGGGAGACAGGGAATTCAAATACAAAGTACAGCACAATTTAGAAACGGAGCAACGCAATGCAGAGATGCGGGGACGATGAGTGGCTGCTGCTGGATATTTGTATTTGAGGACTTTTTGTTTGGATCACTTTTGGATTACTTTTGGATTTGAGATGTTACAAGTAAGTTGTTGTTGTTTGTTTGGGGCATTGCAGTTGCTGAAACTACAATTTTTAAACTTGTTCACAACTTTAAAAAAAATATATTGTGGGTAGCCACAGTATCCAGTTGGCCCAGGGTTAGTCATGGGTGCATGATACAACTGTTTCTGTGAGTTTTGTTGAACTTAAATATCATTTTGTCTTGGAATTGAAAAGCTCACTGTTATTTTTATATGTGGAATTTTTTTTTTATTTGGGGTGCGTGTAAAGCCACACTAGCCAGTCGGCCCAGGGGTAGTCAGTGGTGCATGGACCAAGTCTTTCTGTGGGGCGTCTTGAATTTAAACATCATTTAAGGGATTGATGGCATTCGATTGTGGTGATTTTTTTGTGTTTTTCGATTTTTTGGGGAGTTGTTGGGGCCTGGCCATGTGGGTGAGGGTCATTTTGAGGTCTGGTCCAGGCAGGGCCTTGCGATGTGGCTGGGGGTCAAGGGGCCATTTTGAAGCCAGGCAGTGTGCTTTGTGCCATAGGCCTGCACCCAGTCTGCCTTACTTTCATCCATTATGCCCAGGGGTACTCAGTGGTGCCTGGACCAAGACTTTCTGTGGGGTGTCTTGAATTTAAACATCATTTAGAGCATGGATGGCATTGGATTGTGGAGATTATTTCTGTGTTTTTCGATTTTTTGGGGTGTTGTTGGGACCTGGCCATGTGGGTGGGGGCCATTTTGAGGCCTGGCCATTTGGCTGGGGGTCAAAGGGCCATTTTGAAGCGAGGCAGTGTGCTTTGTGCCATAGGCCTGCACCCAGTCTCCCTTGCTTTTATCCATTATGCCCAGGGGTACTCAGTGGTGCATGGACCAAGACTTTCTGTGGGGTGTCTTGAATTTAAACATCATTTAGGGCATGGATGGCATTGGATTGTGGTGATTTCTGTGTGTTTTTCGTTTTTTGGGGGTGTTGTTGGGGCCTGGCCATGTGGCTGGGGGTCAAGTGGCCATTTTGAAGCCAGGCAGTGTGCTTTGTGCCATAGGCCTGCACCCAGTCTGCCTCCTTTCATCCATTATGCCCAGGGGTACTCAGTGGTGCATGAAACAACTCTCTCTGTGTGGTCTCTCTTCTATTAATGTAAACATCCATTTTTGATTAGAAATCATTTCAATTTTTATTTTTGGTCTTTCCGTTTTTGGGTGTGTTGTAATAATAATAAATGCCTAGTTGCAAATATTAATTGAAGCACGACATATATAACATTTATTTAACTGATGTTCCTCTGGCTTCCTTTGCTTTTAGGTGCACAAAGAGAACCACGAATCATCCTCATCGTTCATCATCAGTGCCAGGAAGAAGTCCTGCTGCGGTGTGTGCACAACGTCACATGACGTCACGTGTGGCCACAGACAACTCTGCAACTCGTGCAACTGCGGCCTGCTGTTCTGACATCTGAAGAAGATGGGCCCAAAGAAAGGTGGCCGTAGCTCCTCTACCAAGAAAGTTGCCAGTGCCACTGCCAGTAAGAAGGAGCAGAAGAAGCAAGTGGCGCCACTTACCAAGGAGACTGATGTGCCCCCAAACACTTTTTTTGGAGAAAAAAAACTACGCCTGCAGCAGCGGTGTCCGCCGGGGACCAAGCTGGGATCAGCACCTCAGCTTCATTGGTCTCAGTGCCACCACGCCAAGTTAGGCCCAAGGCCATGAATGCCGCAGAGGCAGCCACTTTAATTGCTCAATCACCATCGACCAGTGACATTGGCGTTGACTCATCGCAAGAAAGTAGCATCCAATCAACGCAGGGTGTAACTCATCTGACGAGTGTTCAACCACAGCCGCAAAGACAACCACAGGTGCCGCAAGGAGTGGCGCAAGTAGAGGCGCAAGGAGTGGCGCATGGAGAGGCGCATGGAGAGGCGCATGGAGAGGTACAACTGCCCACAGTGCTTGTTCCTCCAGAAGTAGGGGCACATCAGGAAATAGAGATTCAAGCGGAGGTATCATCCGAGCAAGCCACTCCTCCTGATGATCCATTGTCTTCCAGATCCCCAGCAAGAAAAAGGTCAAGGAGGGCTAGTACAAGTTCTTCTTCAAGCCCCCTTCATTCTAATGATCTAGATGTTGATTGGAATCCACCAATGCAGTCTGAGAGGGAGGCACGCCATGAGCCGACAAAGGTAGCTAAGCCTAAAAGGAACGTTCCCGCAAGACTTTCACTTATGGGTGATGACGACGAACAAGAAGTAGAAGTGGTGTATTCTGCTGCTGATGAACAGTCTGAAGATGACGACCCAGTCATCACAGTCGTCACTCCAGCCCCAGCGGGCATGCAGCAGACAGACATTTTTACCCTATCCTGAATTGCTGCTGAGCGGGAAGTGGGCGGTGTGGCACTGGTACCAACACAGGTAACTACTAGACCAACACGTTCTACAGCTGCCATATTTTCTCTTCAGAAGGGCCGGCAGGGACCTCCATCCAGCTCGACCTCCATTACCTCAAGTAGTGTTGCTGTAACTGTAAGTGCACAACAGAGTCAAATTCGGCCACGCCCATCCTCCACTTCATCTGGCATTGAAAGTAGCACCTCCACCACCACCACCAGAAATCTCAACTCCCCAGTTTGGGACTTCTTTAGTATTAGCAAAAAGGTGGAAAACCTAGTTATTTGTTCGATTTGTAAAACTGTAGTTAGTCGAGGTAAGCTTGGTACAAACTATGGTACCGGAGGCCAGAGAGGTCATCTCCAAAAACACCACACTATCCAGTGGGAGGCGCACCTAAGTAAGATCCGGGTAGCCAAAAGTACAACAAATCCAAATGTATCCATTGATATTGCATCTGATGATGATAAGGGGCTGATCGTGCAGGGGGAGGGGAAGAAGCGACAGACATTTATTCTGGTACACACAGTATCCCTGGCAGCAGCACTGCAGTGGAAGCGCCCACACCCTCTCCCCCGGCAACATCTATGAGGCACACTAAGAGTCTGGGAGAGACACCAATGCGAAAAAGTACATCAATGAGCCTAACTGGGTTGAAGAGGTCTGGATCCTCCTTATCACATATGAAAACAGTCCAGACCACCATTAAAAGCATGTTTTGGTCTGAGGCGCCATTTGAACGCAACCACCCAATCAATCAATCAATCAATCAATCAATCAAAGCATTTGTATAGCGCACTACTCACCCGGAGGGTCTCAAGGCGCTTAGGGGGGGGGGGTCTGCTACTGCTTGAACAGCCAGGTCTTGAGCTGGTTCCTGAAGGCGAGGTGGTCCTGGGTCAGGCGGAGGTGGGATGGGAGGGAGTTCTAAGTCTTGGCGGCGAGGTAGGAGAAGGACCTTCCCCCTGTGGTGGCTCTTCGGATGCGGGGGACGGCGGCGAGGGCGTGGCCGGTCGATCGAAGCTGGCGTTTGGTAGCGTAGAAGTTGAGGCGGCTGTTGAGGTATCCTGGGCCTTGGTTGTGCAGGGCTTTGTGTGCGTGGGTGAGGAGTTGGAAGGTGATTCTCTTGTTGACCGGGAGCCAGTGCAGGTCTCTCAGGTGTCCGGAGATGTGGTTGCGACGGGGGATGTCCAGGATGAGTCGAGCTGAGGCGTTCTGGATCCGCTGGAGTCTCTTCTGGAGTTTGGCGATGGTTCTGGCGTAGAGGGAGTTGCCGTAGTCCAGTCGGCTGGTGACGAGGGCCTGGGTGACCGTCTTCCTGGTCTCGGTGGGGATCCACCGGAAGATCTTGCGTAGCATGCGTAGGATGTTGAAGCACGACGAGGAGACGGCGTTGACTTGTCTGGTCATGGAGAGGGAGGAGTCCAGGATGAAGCCCAGGTTGCGTGCGTGGTCTGTTGGTTTGGGTGCGCTGCCTAGGGCGGGGGGCCACCAGGAGTCGTCCCAGGCGGAGGGTGAGGATCCCAGGATGAGGACTTCCGTCTTGTCGGAGTTTAGTTTCAGGCGGCTGTTCTTCATCCATTCGGCTACCTCTTTCATCCCTTCGTGTAGGTTGGCTCTTGCGGTGGCGGGGTCGTTGGTGAGGGAGAGGATCAGCTGGGTGTCGTCGGCGTAGGAGATGATGTTGAGGTTGTGCTGGCGTGCGATGGCTGCGAGGGGACTCGTGTAGACGTTGAAGAGGGTTGGGCTGAGCGAGGAGCCTTGAGGAATGCCGCAGATGACTTCGGTGGCTTCTGATCTGAACGGGGGAAGGCGGACTCTCTGTGTCCTTCCGGCGAGGAAGGAGGTGATCCACTCCAGTGCCTTTTCCTGGATCCCAACGTTGCTGAGGCGCTGTACTAGGGTAAGGTGGCAGACAGTGTCGAAGGCCGCGGAGAGGTCTAGGAGGATGAGGGTCGCTGTTTCTCCGTTGTCGAGCAGGGCTCGGATGTCATCGGTTGCTGCGATCAGGGCGGTCTCGGTGCTATGGTAGAGCCGGAAGCCAGACTGCGAGAGGTCGAGGGATCCGTTCGTCTCGAGGAAGGCGGCCAGTTGCTTGTTGACGGTCTTCTCGATGACTTTTGCGGGAAACGGGAGCAGCGAGATGGGTCGGTAGTTCTTGAGGTCGGTGGGGTCGGCTGATGGCTTCTTTAGTAGGGCGCTGAGTTTGGCGTGCTTCCAGCTCTCAGGGAAGGTAGCGATGTTGAAGGAGGTGTTGATGATGTCCCGCAGGTGGGGTGCGATGACAGCGTTGGCCTTGTTGAAGACATGGTGAGGGCAAGGGTCGGTCGGGGATCCAGAGTGGATGGAGTTCATCGTGCGGATGGTGTCTTCGGTGCTGATCGGGATCCATTGCCGGAGGGTGGTGGTGGGGGGCGGTGGTTCGCTCGTGGCGTGCGTTGGTTGAGTGCTGAAGCTGTTGTGTATGTCCGTGATCTTGTTGTGGAAGTAGGAGGCGAGGGCGTTGCAGAGGTCTTGCGAAGGGGTGATGTCGTTGTTTCCGGCGTTGGGGTTGGAGAGCTCTTTAATGATGTTGAAGAGTTCTTTGCTGTTGTGTGCGTTGTTGTCCAGTCGTTCCTTGAATGCAGTTTTCTTGGTGGCGTGGATCAGTTGGTGGTGTTTGCGGGTGGCGATCTTGAGGGCAGTCATGTTGTCCGGTGTTGGGTCTCTGCGCCAGGCTTTCTCCAGGGCTCTGCAGTCCTTCTTGGAACTCTTGAGTTCGTCTGTGAACCATGGGGCTTTCTTGCTGCCGGGTCTGCTAGGCGGGGTCCTCAGAGGGGTGAGGTCGTCTGCGCAGTCGCTCATCCACTTCGTGAGGTGGGTGGCCGCTTGGCTGGGGTTCGTTGCGCTGGTGGGTGGGTTCTTGCTCAGGGAAGTCGCGAGCTGGTCGACTGTGATCTTGTTCCAGCTTCTGCGTGGAACCTGTTGCTGTTGGTGGTGGATCGTGGTCCTTTTGAAGCTGAAGTGGACGCAGCTGTGGTCCGTCCAGTGGAGTCCGGTGGCGTGGCTGAAGGCGATGTCCTTGCTGGATGAGAAGACGGGGTCGAGTGTGTGTCCGGCGTAGTGGGTGGGGGTGGTCACAAGTTGCATGAGTCCGAGGTTGGTGAGTTTGTCCAGCAGGGTGGTGGTGTTGCAGTCATTGTTGTTTTCCAGGTGGAGGTTGAGGTCCCCGAGGAGGATGTAGTCCGCGGAGGGGAGGGCGTGCGGGCTGACGAAGTCGGCGATGTCCTCGCTGAATTGTGTGCGTGGTCCCGGGGGTCTGTAGAGGAGGGTGCCTCTGAGGGTGGTCTTGGGGTTGATGTGGATCTGGAAGTGCAGGTGCTCGGCGGGTGCGAGGGTGTCGTCGGTGTTGGTCGTGATGCGGATGGAGTTCCTGTGGATGATGGCGATGCCTCCCCCTGTCTGGTTGAAGCGGTCCCCCCGGATGATCTTGTAACCGTCCGGGATGGCGATGGCGATGTCGGGCGCTGAGGAGGCGTTCATCCAGGTTTCCGTGATGAAGGCGACGTCTGTGGCTGTGTTGTCGAGCAGGTTACAGAGCTCGACGGTGTGTCTGTGGACGGAGCGGGTGTTGAGCAGGATGCACTTCAGGTGGCTGCTGCTGTTGCTCATCGAGGTCTTGGGCACTGCTAGCATGGTGCAGGGTCGGATGCAGGTGAACTTGCAGGAGTTGCAGCAGAAGGGTCCGTGGGTGCGTCTCGGGGTGGCTCGGTAGCAACCCGGGAATCGGCCGGCATTGAGTGCGTTGAGTTCGGTAGAGCTGTAGGTCCGGCGGGTGGGCTGGTGACTGCGGGAGCCAGGGGGTCTGGCGCTGGGCGCGGTCCAGGCGCAGACGGGCGCAGACGGGCTTACCTTTGGCGCGCCTTCGGTGCACAATCGGCGCGCCCGCTGCGCGTTCTCACGGTCGCCATTTATGGCGAAGTGCAGGGAGGGCGGAGCAGCTGGGAGGCGGGAGCGGGGAGGAAGGGGGCGTGTCCACACTCCCGGCGGCAGGAAGCGGGAGGCGGGGATCGGGTGCGCAGGGGACAACAGCACAGGGGGGGGACAGCAAAAACAAACACAGGGAGGCAGGGAATTGAAATACAAAAGTACAGCACAATTTAAAACGGAGCCGTGCAATGCAGATATGCGGGGACAGCAAAATGAAAACAGGGAGGCAGGGAATTCAAATACAAAGTACAGCACAATTTAGAAACGGAGCAACGCAATACAGAGATGCGGGGACGATGAGCGGCAGCGTGGGGCGTGGCCCGAGGGCGGGAGGCTCAGCGAGGCTGAGAGCAGCGGCAGGCGGGGGCACACGCGACAGCTGGTGGCCGTGCGGTGCGGGGGTGTCCTATGAATAGGTCACACTCACCTGCGTCGCACGGTCGCCATTTATGGCCAAGTGCACGGAGGGCGGAGCAGCTGGGAGGCGGGAGCGGGGAGGAAGGGGGCCTGTCCACACTCCCGGCGGCGGAAAGCGGGAGGCGGGGATCGGGCGCGCAGGGGAGAACAGCACAGTGGGGGGGACAGCAAAAACAAACACAGGGAGGCAGGGAATTGAAATACAAAAGTACAGCACAATTTAAAACGGAGCCGCGCAATGCAGATATGCGGGGACAGCAAAACGAACACAGGGAGACAGGGAATTCAAATACAAAGTACAGCACAATTTAGAAACGGAGCAACGCAATGCAGAGATGCGGGGACGATGAGCGGCGGCGGGGGGCGTGGCCCGAGGGCGGGAGGCTCAGCGAGGCTGAGAGCAGCGGCCGGCGGGGGCACACGCGACAGCTGGTGGCCGTGCGGCGCGGGGGTGTCCTATGAATAGGACACGTCTTTATAATGCAATGCTGGCTAAAATGTTAGCGCTGGACCTTCTCCCTTTTTCTTTCGTGGAAGGGGTGGTGTTGGACCTGACCCTTTTTGGCAGGTTCACCCCGAAACTTTTTGCTTTTTCCTAGCCTGTTTCTGTGACCTGGTGTTAGTGATTTTAGGTCTCTGCGCACTTTTTCACTGTGGTACAGTGTAAAGTGCGTGAGCTCTCTGTGTGTGTGGTGAGAATGACCTGCCCTCCCATAGGAATGAATGGGGAATATGTATGCCCATGGTAGTCCCTGATGTGTGGGGAGTGCAGGGTCGAGTTTGGTATGTGCGAACTTGTGAGATTGAATGCTGCGCAATGATGTATGCGGCATGATTGTGTCTAGTGTAGAAATGCCACTTTTAGAAGTTGGCATATTTGTGTAATTTGTGTCTGGCGTGTGATTGGCTGAGGCTGGCTGGTGAGCCTGGCTCCAAGAGTCTGGGAGGGTCTGCCCCAGTGGTGAATGGAGTGTTTAGCATGCTGATGTGAGGGGAGGAGTGAGCCTGGGCCTGCTTGTGGATTGACCGTCTGGTTTGAGGGTCCTGAGTGAGGCTGGGTTTTCCCCACACAATGCTGGCCCCACCCCCTGGGGTGCGTCTGATGTCCCTAGCCTGGCCAGTGAAAGGAAATCCCTATAACCAGTTCTAGCTGGTTCTCACACTGACTGCACCCTGCTAGACAAAGGATGTCTCTGTATAAAAAGGGGCTGTGTCCCCTTCCAAAATGTTCTTGTTTTCAACTTGGATCCTGCCAGGGGCGCGCTGCTGCTTGGGCTCAGGGGAAGGCTTGCCCCCCCTGGGCCCTGCCCAGCCCCTGGATGCTGATGGACCTGGAAGCCTTGTCCTGCTGCCCCTGGATGACTGGAGGACTTTGTGGATCCCTCTTTGTGCTTCCCTTCTACTAGCCCCATGGATTTTTGGCTGCCCTGGGAGCGCTTTGCTTTCTTTCTTGATTGGATCCCCCCAGAGGAGGAGAACCTGGGGGCTGCGCAGCGCTGAGGCTGCAGCCCCTGATGAGGGAACGCCTCTCATTGGGATTCCCCAGTGAGGTCGCCGTGATGTTGCCAAAAGCGTGGATGCCACCCCGCTTAGTTTTATTTATCTATGGCCCTAGTTTTATATTTTAAATGGCAGGAGCCTACCCTGCATTATGGCCATGGATCGCGTTATTTGTAATCTGCACTCGCAAAATATTATGGGCGTATGAGGGACGCAGAAGACGAATCCCTGGCCCACTTATGCTGGTTAGAAGTCGAAAAACAGGCCGGGCTACCAGACGCAACATACAAGATCTTGAGGCAAGCTTTGGAGACATTAAACCTAGAAGAATCTTGGCGTCTGCCCATGACATACTCCGCTTTCAAACTGATAACCGAGAAAGCAGTCAAACAATCATCGCTATTCATGGACAAAGCAGCAGTGGCTGGCAAAAGCCATGCCTGGATCATTTTGCCGTCATACACCTACCTAAAACCACAGGATTATCTGAAAGAATGCTTCAGGGATCACTATAAAAGGAAATTAAGCCTTTTAAGGCTGGGTTGCTTCTCGTCAAAAGACCTCACTCCCAAATGGCTAAGGCTGTGGGCAACTCCCGAGTGCCGCCTCTGTGGCAACGGCGCAGAGTCTTTACTGCATCTTATATGCATATGCCCCGCACTTCAAAATCTAAGAAAAACGCTTCTTCGATCTCTCTTAAGAGAAGCCCAGGTGAGAACTTGCAGGGCGGCGGTAATAAGATGCCTAAGCGGCTCTTGGATAGAACTCTCATGTAAAACCATAACATTTTTGAACCTCGCCGCCATAGAGTTGGAAAAAAGGGCACCACCCAAAGAGGTCTCCGGACAATAGACCAGGCTTTGGCAGACCATAGACTTTTCCACTCCCCCCCTTTTCTCCAAACGGTTGACTTTTTGTATTATACGTAAAAAAATAACGAGCCTTTTTGTTTGTATAATCATTATTCTTTTACATTTTTTTCCTTTTATCATGAGCCAAAATTAATGTGTCCACAGCAAGAACTCACATCATTTGTTTATCCTTTTCCTTTTAGACCTTTTTTCTGCTACTTTTGTAGAGCATGATATCAACTTTTAACTTGATTTAAAGTTTATTTTGTGTTGTTTTTATGATGGAAATACCGCTGGCATGGTGGTAAGTCCACCCTTTTATGATTTTTTTTAAATTAAATAAAGTACTTAAGAGAGTAATCTGCACGGGTGCCCACCCCGCGACTTTGCCAAAGATTGCCGCCGCCGCCCGCGGCCCGCCTGGTTGAAGGCGGGGCCGCCGGACGGAAGCAGAAGTGACGCGGCAGCCGGCCCAGGAAGCGTGGAGCGC